>NC_079339.1:9667404-9967404 GCF_029582105.1 Oenanthe melanoleuca
GAAAGCAGCTTGGATGGTTACACTGTAGCTGAGCTGCTCCTGGCCCAAGTGCGCACATGGAGCACAAAGGAGGGGAGGACAGCAGGGAAGCCTGGCTGATGGGAAAAGAGACTGCTCTGGGTTTACAGAACAGGTGAAGGGAGGCAGGAAAACCAGGATAACCAAGCAAAGCCACAGGGCAGGACAAAGGCAAACAGCAAAAAAATCCTTTCCTACAGTCAGAAACACCAATTTTCACCCATTTCACTGTGAAGGATGATTTGGATATTTTTGGGGGGAAGATAACCCCAACCCTGAGCGGGGCTTAAAGGGCTGGTGTAGAGTGGGCTGTCAGGTTTTGAGCTCCTGCAGGCTTTGCAGCATAGAAGCTCTTCAGAGGGGCTGTTCCCAGAGCATAGAACCCCACACGTTGCATGGATGTCATTTGGCACAGAGGATCAACACTTGCCCATGGCTTCTGTGAGTTCTTTGCCTGGCACAAATCCCACACAAGCAGGTTTGCTATACAAGACAAGTAAAACACAAATGCTTTCATAGCTTGGTAAGCAAAACATTAGTTTGACTGCCATAGGTCTACTTCCAAGCCAGGTTCAGAGGGACCTAGAGAGTAACCTGTGTGTGTGTGAAGCATTTGCCCCGCTGGACAGGGATCAGAGCTGCTGGAATTGATGAGAGTAATATGCAAGTGGTGAAACTGGTTATGAAAACCCATTATGAAACCCAAATCTTTCACTTCCACAACCAGGCTGGTAGCAACAGCCAAAACTGTTTTGTGCAGCACTGCCTTCATGCCTGAGCTCTGAGAAACTACAAACAGTAATTGAAGCTTCTAGAAATGCTTTCATCAACAATTTATATACCCCAACAAACATTTTCCACCTGTTTTTATCTTCTTTCTCTCCCCAACTTCAGCACTTGGCCACCTTCATCATGGACAAGAGCGAGTCCATCACGACAGTGGATGACGCGATCCGGAAACTGATCCTGCTGAACTCCAAAGAGAAGATCTGGACACAGGAGATGCTGCTGCAAGTGAACGACAAGTCCATCCGGCTGCTGGACTGTGAGACACAGGTACCTGGAGCCCTGTGGGACTGACCCCAGACTGAAGTGTGGGGTGCAGTGAGCGCCCTTTCCATTCTGATTGGGAGAGGGCAAATTCTAATGAACACAAACAAGGGTTAATCACTACCAAAATTGTCTCCTGGATTAGGAGACAATTCCTGCATCTTAGGAACAGGATGGTTTTAGCAATGATAAACTAAGGAAGATCAGTCTGGGGATCCCTGGAGTTCCTGCACAGGACCATTCCCCCTTAGTTTAATAGTTCCCCATTGCCTGACCCCTTCTCCCTTCTCTTGCAGGAGGAGCTGGAGGACTTCCCCCTGCCTACAGTGCAGCACTGCCAGACAGTGCTCAATCAGATGCGCTATTCCTCCATCCTCCTGCTCGTGTGTCAGGATTCTGAGCAGCACAAACCTGACATCCACTTCTTCAACTGTGATGAGGTGGAGGTGAGCAGAGCCCTCCTGCTTGGTGTGAAACAGAACAAAACACACTTCCTGCTGTCTGCCCTTTCCCCATTCCTCCAATCCTTCCTAAAGCCAAGCCCTTAAAAACATCTCTGTTTTATCCTTGAGGCGGAGATGGTTCATGAGGACATAGAAAGTGCCCTGGCAGACCACAAGCACGGGAAGAAGATACGGCCACAGACACTCAAGTAAGTGCTGCAGGATACAGCTGGGAGCAGCAACAATAAACCCGTGTTTCCAGTGGTTTACTCACACTCCAGTCTCTTGGAAACGGGATCTGCAGACACTGATAGGGTTGCTCTGTTTCATTTTCCTTGCAGGGCAAACCAGGAAAAGATCAAGCAGAGACAATCCATCCTCCCCCCACCTCAAGGACCACCTCCCATCCCAATCCAGCACGACATGAGAGGCTCACCAATGAACAGGAACAGGGTGGCACCTCCTTCCCAGCATGATCCAGGTACTGGTAGCACTCAAGAAGTCTCTCCTGGGGATGGGAGACTAATTAACCCAGACAGCCAACCTTCTTGAAGTGGTCTGTAGTGAAAATAAGTCATGTACCCACGGCATCTTCTGCTTGACAAATAAAAGCTCCAACAAACTCTGTGTAACAACACCCTTATTTGGGGAATACAGAAATGCCAAAAAAGCGAAAGCTTCTCAAGTGTTGGTGATCTTAAAATGTACAGACAAGAAATTTGGTCAGAAAGACAAATACCTGGCTCTGCTGACTTCACAGAAGCCAAGATTTCACCCTTGGAAATTTTCAATTCTTGTAAAGTCAAGTGTGGAAATGTAGATCTGAACTCTGAACCCCTCTTACATGCTCATTTAAAGATTGATTCCAAAACCATCCTGACTTTAGCCCTTTTGAGTTGAAAAAATTTGGTATTTTCCTTTGGAGAAAGAAGTAACAGAATTCCTAGGAACAGAAACAAGCTCTTTCTCTGAAAAAAGATCAAAGTGATGAACAAACTGTAAGCATTTTTTACCCCTGCCTATCATACCACCTTCATTTCAAGGAAAACACATAATAGGGTACTGTAACATGTCCAAAATACTCCTTTGCTGGGATGGCTTCTAAGGCCAAGCAACTGCTCTGGCTGCTGAACGGAGAACTTATTTCAGGCCAAATTCTGCATCATAAAAGGAATATCTCTATTTCTGAGCTGGACCATGAATAAACATCTCTATTCTGATGAAAAGCAGCCCCTCTTACCTCTGCCCTTCCAAAGGTGCTCACATCAGCAGAGCTGGAAATTCCTCCAGGCAGGATTTCTGGTTCTGAGTGCACAGAGCCAAGCAGGAAAGCAGATTACAGGAGAAAGCCTTGAGTGATGCCTGTTTGCCGAGATCCCTTCTCCACGAAACACCTACTTGCTTTTTCCTACAAAACCTGTTCTGATAGGGCAACTCATCCCCACACTTACAGATGCTCTAGACTTGTCACAGTCCTTTGCCAAAACTGCCTCCCCAGTTCTCCCACTCAGCAGATCCTGTTGTGCCAGCCCTTTCCAAGCCCCTGCCCTGAGCTGACACCGTTTGTTCTGCATGAGGGGCCACCCCAGTGGTTGTTCCCACTGGAATATCCCCCCCACACTGGGCATGTGGCTTCTGGAAGCTGGGAGGTGCCTCATGGTTGGGTTTTTTGCAGGATGATTGGGACTTAGCTCCTATTACAAACATTATTCCTGAAGTGCCCTCACAATCCAGAACAAACACCCAAGCTGGGAGATACCATCCTATGGATCCTATTTCCAACCTCTGATAGTAAATATATTTTTCTCTCCCTTGTTTGCAGACTATGACCGACGAAGCTCTGGCTCTCACGACCATGAGGAATCCCGTGCCATGTTAGCACAGAAGATTGAAAAGGAAACGGTGGGTGACAGGGACACTGCACAGTCCATAGGCAGGAGCAGAGGCAGGGAGCAAGGGACTCCTCCATGAGCAGACATTTAATGCATCATCTGGGCATTTTTCCAATTGACACCTGCTGTGCATAAAGATAAGGTAGCCAAAAGCAAGTCCCCATCACTGCATCAGTGACAATGTTATCTGACCTGAGGCAGCTCTGCTGATTCCAGCTCTGCTCCTCCCCATCCCACTTGGGTTATTTTCCAGCCATCCATTAGCAGGGGTCACTTGTCATATTGGTAAGGACAGCAGCTCTGTGCTTGCAAAGGGATGCATTAGGCTGCATTTCATGCCTGGATTGCCCATTTGTGTGCATTGTGCCGGGTAATGCAGTAGTCCCTGGGATTCAGGCTCCCAGCCGTGTGCAGCCCAGGCTCATGTTGGTCCCTTGGGTTTCTGTTCTCACAGCAAATCCTGAACTGCACCCTGGATGACATCGAAGTGTTTGTCGCCCGGCTCCAGAAGGCTGCAGAGGCATTCCGACAGCTCAACCAAAGGAAGAAAGGGAAGAAGAACAAGAAGAAAGGGCCAGCAGGTGCAGTGCAGCAGCTGCAACAAGCAGGGAGCACAGGGGGGTCACGGATAGCAGCGGGGACACCCAGCTCCTGGCCCAGCAGGGCGGGATCAATGCCATGGCACAGCAGATCCAGGCACACCAGTTTGGGAGGTGCCACTGTCCACGGGCACCTCTGGCAGAGCTCACGGAGCCTCTGGCACACAGAGGGAATTTCCCTTTCCCTGAACCCCTGATTTTCCGTATTTCTGGTCTCAACACCCATTTCTGCTGTGCCTTCTGCATGGCAGGCAGATGGAACCTTCCCAAAGAGGATGCTCTCACTAACGTGTCCTTCTCTGCCCTTTCTTCTGGCAGAGGGAATGCTGACCCTCCGAGCCAGACCCCCGAGCGAGGCTGAGTTCATCGACTGCTTCCAGAAAACCAAACTGGCTTTTAACCTCCTGGTAAGACATAGAGGGCTTTCCATCCCATGCAGGCACAGGGCATTTCCCCATGTATCCCAGCAGTGAGTGTTTAGAGTGAAACTTGAATGGAAAACACTAACAAGGGACAGCAGTGTGAATTCCAGGTTCTTCAGAACTCAGAACATTGTGACAGGCTTGTGCAAGCCTGAGACAAGCTGTTTAACCAAAACTAGAAGCATCAAGTCCAGGATGTGACAGAGCAGCCAGAGGGTTGCAATGCCTGGGTCTTTTCAGATACAGGCCTGGGAAGTCTCTGCTTGGCAGTAACTGAAGTCCCCCATTGCCTCAATGCTTCTGGCCCCTCTCTTTCTCCCCTGCCAGACCGTCTGTATTGTGGAGGGGATGAAAAGCAAGAGCATGAAGATTTTCCCAGTGCTACCAGCTCTGCTCAATGAAACACAAGAGACCAAGAATCTAACAGGGTAGCAGGAATTCTGTCACTTGTGACCAAACTTGTCCAGCAAATACATCCTCCAAGCTCCTTCCTGGGCAGTCATTATTATATAAGGAAACCCCAGAGATGGTAAACAACCTTAGTGCAAGCTCCAGCCTTTTCTTTGAGAAGCAAATATGGATAATTGGTGCCTGCTCAGGATTAGAAGGAGCAGCTTATCTCCTGGCAAGAGCACAGGGTTGAGCGTGGAGCACAGCTGGGACTCCATGGTGGAGCCCTGCCACATTCCTCACCACTTGACTTCTGAGTCCCTGGGGAGTGCCCGTTCACTGGGTCACCGTGCTGCCAGCAGTTGTTTCCCACTTTCCTCTCCACATTAATGTTTAATCTCCAGCATTTCAAATGCTTTGCATTTTTACCAAAAAATGCAAAGCAGGGACCCTGTCTCCCAATGACAGCAGTGCCAGGAGCCCAGGACAGGAGAAGAAGCTTGAATGGAAGAACAAACTGGAGAGGCTTCTCACCACAGCTCTGCTGCTACCAAAACCCAGTTTTTACAGTAAATTAACCCCAAGCTATTGCTCTTCCATTCTGCCATAGTTCACCTCAAATACCACTGGATTTGGAGCCTTTCAGTGGCCAGGGCAGCTCCAGTTGCCACAGGCAGGACATTGGTGGAGACTGTCCCTTGTCAGCAATTGCCAAGGGACCCTCAAAACACCAATCCTGTTGTTTTCATTCATGGAACTGGTGGGATTCTCAATCCTGCAATAAGCAAAAGCAACCATAACCCTGGCCTTCTCTCACTAGGACTTTCAAAATAAGCCAAGGTTTTGTGTGTCTGTTCAAATTACCTTCCAAGGCACTGATTTAACTGAGAGGGTATTCCACCATTCCTGAATTAGAAACAAAATTTAAAAAAACACACAAAATAAAAATTTTTATAAAATAAAATAAAAATAAACTTAAAAAAAAATATGAATGATTCCTACTCCCCCATCCCTTGCTCTTCTCATCAGCCAGCAACACTCCTTCCATGTGACAGAAGAGAGAAGGCACACTCAGGTTAAGATTAAACTCTGTTTCGCTTTCCAGGCCAAACTGAGGAAGCACATCCAGAACCCCAGTGCTTCGGAGCTGGTGCATTTCCTATTTGGGCCGCTGGAACTGGTAAATCTTATTCCCAGGTCTCACTGGGAACTCCCCTTTTATTTCTACTTCACTCTTACAAGCAGACAGATTGTGCAGAAAGGTTAGAAAACTGTTCACGCCTGGCCACAACTTTCTCAGGAACTTCCAGAAGTGATGCTGGTTGTTCCTGGCCTCTGATCCAGTTTGCAGCTTGCAATCAAACATGGCTCAATATTAGCACTGAAAATGCTTGGAAGCAGAAATCCCAACATGGAAAAGGAGCCAGAAAGGACACAAGAATAGCAAGATACTTTCCATTTTTTGAATTGTCAGTTTGTGACACTTCACTTGTCTGTAGCAACAGCTCATTTGTAGATCAGATCTTGCTTTGACTCCAATCCAAAAAAATCTCATGTTCCCCTCAACTGTCCAGTCCCCTTCAAAGACTTAGGTTGATGCTTCTTGAGGCGACTGACCTGATCCAAGGATCAGCTTTGTCTTTGATTCCGGTTCCTCTGTGTGTCCCTGGTTTGACATTTTGACAGTTTCTTTCAAGTTCTCTCCTCTTTGTGTGCTTTGTGTGTGACCCAGATCATCAATAGCTGTGGTGGCCCTGAGCTGGCCCGGTCTGTGCTCAGCCCATTGCTTTCTAAAGATGCCACAGATTTCCTGAGAGGACACCTAACACCCAAAGAGATAAACCTCTGGGATTCCCTGGGGGAGACATGGACCAGATCCAGGTGAGGACAGAGCTGCCATCTCCCCAGGCTCCCCAGGCAGAGGGGGATGTTTGGATGCCCTGATGCTCCTACTTCTCCTGTGAGGGGATGCTCTCAAAGACACATTCCTGAATGTGAATGTCACCTCATATTCCCACTCTGTGTCCTAGAGCTGAGTGGCCCCGAGATGCGAACATCCCCACCTACATCCCTAAATTCCGAAATGGCTGGGAACCACCCACAGAAATCTTCCGTGGAGCTCCCTGGGAAATTGACATTGGACACTTGCAAGAGGAGGTCAGTCCTGTGTCCTTGGGGATCCTCTCTTCCCTCTCCCTCCCCCTTTTCCAGAGAGATGGAGCTGCGGGGAGTGTGGTGCTGTGCAACAAGTAGTTGGCTCAAAACTCAGTTGGATCTGGTTGCTCCAGCTAAATACTGAAAGCAAATGAGGCTGGTAAAGGGCAGCAATAATCAGCCTCTCCTGACTCAAGGCAACAGGACCCTACAATGTCACTGAGCTCCAGGGACACAGGCTTCCCTGAAGAACTTCTTGACCAAAAGCTGCTGGGCCATGACTCATCTCCCACTATCCCTCTCCTTTTCTCTGATCGCTTTCCCCTTTCCTGGTAACACTGACCCCACATCTGCTTTTCCAGCTCTCCTCAGCCAATGGATATCCTTACCGGAACTCCTCACTCAAGCGTGGCCAGACTGCGGAGCAGACACAGGCTGGGGATGCCTTCAAACAGAATGTCACTCCACATGGAAACAGGTAATGGATCTGCATCCCCAGGGCTTCAGCTCTTACCCTGGAACCTCATGAACACACATGGACACATAGAGTGACGTTGGGAAGTCAGAGCATCCTGGACACAACTCTCTGCCACTATAAATAACCACCAAGAGCAGATAAAGATCTGCTGAGGGATTATTCCCGGGAGCACTGTCTGGTGTTTAACCCCCAGCAGCTCAGCAAGGAAAGAAATCCCAGGTACTTTCCTCCACAGGAGGCAAAAATATAGGCTGACTTCATCAGTCCACCCATAGGTCTTGTTTCCCAACATGAGCCCACCATAGTGACCCTTAAGGATCAGGTGCCAGAGATGCTGCACGGCGCTTTGGCTCTCCATATGTGCAGAGATGTTGGAATAATGGAATTACAGAATGGATTGGGTGGGATGGGACCTTAAAGACGACCCAGTTCCACCCCCCTGCCATGGCCAGGGACACCTTCTTCTATCCCAAATGGTGCAGGCTCTGTCCAGCCTGGCCTTGAACACTTCCTGGGATGGGGCAGCCACAGCTTCTCTGGGCAAACTGTGCCAGGGCCTCCCCACCCTCACAGGGAAGAATTTCTTCCCAACATCCCATCAAACCCACCCTCTGGCAGTGGGAAGCCATTCCCCCTTGTCCTGTCACTCCAGGCTCTTCCCCAAAGTCCCTCTCCAGCTCTCTTGGAGCTGCTTTAAGAACTGGAAAGGGCTCCAAGGGCTCCCCGGAGCTTTCTCCTCTCCAGGCTGAACATTCCCAACTCTCCCAGCCTTTCTGTGCAATGCTCCAGCCCTTGGAGCACTTCCTGGCCCTTCCTGGCCTCCTCTGGACACCCTTGAGGATCTCTCCATTCATGCCAAAGCCACCACAGGTTGCAGAGACAGAAGCTGCCTACAGAAGGAATCTGCTCTAAGGGAAGGGCACACACAAACCTTGCCCTGTTGGAAACACAGGGCCAGGGAAGAGCAGCCTGAGCTCCCAGTGCTGCTGGAAAACATTTCAGCTGAGGAAGGAGCTTTGTTTTGGAGACAGCAGCTCTCCCTTGGCTTTAGACACAACCAAAGGCAAACCACTGATGAGAGGCTGAATAAAACAATATATTCCAGTCCTGCCCACCTCTCCCCCAGGGAACTGACAGGGTGCAGGGTTCAGACAACTCTTAATGAGACAGAATTCTAGAAAATGGGGAAAAACCCCTCCCCTTTCTTCACAAGTCTTGGAAAGTTCACTTCCAAATCCAGAACCAGCCGGGCCACCCTTTTGCCTCAGGTTTTTTCCCAGGGTAAGGATGGCTCTTCCACCTTTTAACAGCCTCAATGTGCATTTTCCACCACCAGTTATTTCATGGTACAAAACCTTCATCAAAGTGCTTTTAGTTCAGAGTTTGGAGGCTTCATCTGCTTCCTTGTTTACATGAACTCACACCCTGGAAATTGTCACATCTCCAAACTCTTCCTGAATTCCACAGGAATCCTCTACCATGATTTGACACATCACTTTGCAGGGATTTGAGCCAAGTTTTCAGCTGACCATCCACTTTTCTGTCGCCAGCTGTAGTCTGGGAAAAAAACCCTCAATCCAGACTGTTTTTCCACGGTTTTCTAGTACAGAAATCTAAAAGGATTTGCGAGCTTTACTATAAGAGTTCAAATCCAAAGCAAAATACCTTAAATCCAATTATATCAGCAAAATAACTTGTTTTTCTCATTCACCATATCACTGATCCTGGTAGGAACGGGGAAATGATGCAATGTGGAACAGGGAAAGAATTAGGATCATTTGTCTTCTCCAATTCTGATTTTCTTGGCCTTGTAATTGGATGGGCCTCCACTAAAACTCCAGCTTTTCCTCCTGCAGGAATTTTGAGGCCCAGGGAGCACCCAGGAGATTTGCCAAAATCCGCTATGATTTCACCGCACGAAACGCCAACGAGCTCTCGGTGCTCAAGGATGAAATCCTGGAGGTATGTGACCATTCCTGGGAAAAGGTGTGTCCCTTCCCCTTTCCATGTGCAGGAGACAGCTCAGGATACCAGCAAGCACCAACTCCAGGTGGTGTCTGAGCTCTGCTCAGATCCAAAGCTGGAACTGTGCTGTGCTGTGTCACTTCCTCAGCTCAAACACGTCAGTCCCACCGTAACCACAGTGAGGATGGGGAACAACAACTCCCTGTCCTGCTCTGCTCATCCTGGGTCTGTGTTCCTTATTACCACTTCCCCCTCCATGAGGAATTGTTTTCTCTGAAAAACACCTTTTTCATAACTTTTCTCTTCCTGCAGCTGGAGAATGTGGAACATGACTTGGGCTAACACCAATCTGTGACCTGGGGAAAAGGTTTCTGTGCAAAATGTGGCTTTTTATTTATTTATCTATTTTAACACAAAAAGAAAACAGAAACTCAGTCATTGAAAAAAAAAAAGATCTGGAGAAACAGGGACATTATGTAGCAACTATGAGTTTTTCAGCACACGGACGTGCTCTCCTGTTCATCCTTATGATAAATTCTGATGCCTTCCAGGAAAAGTTTCAATCCTGGATTGCATCTGAGAGCAGCAGACCTAATCAGAGCTCTTGGCCTCAGTGATGTCCTTCTGGGTGGTCCATCCCCACTATATTCTGGTTGTGTCTGCCTGAAATCCCATGTTCCCACTAGCAGATTAATTTTTGTCCCTCTCTCAGGTGTTGGAAGATAATAAGCAATGGTGGAAGTTGCTCAACCGAAGTGGACAGGCTGGTTACGTTCCATACAATATACTGGATGTGGTGAAACTGGAAGAGCTCGAACAGGTCTGTAGTCAGGTGGTACCTGACTGGTACCAGCTGCAGGGTACAATCTGCCTCTGGGAATAATCTTGTCATTAGACCTCCCTGGATTTCTTAGGATATTATGCACAAGTCAGGAATAACATTCAGAAGTAGACAAAGTTAGGAGATTCCAGAGTCTCCTATGATAAAACTCCCATTTTGCCACTATCGCCTTCCCAAATAAGGCCTATCCTCCCATTTGTGCAGCAGCCTCCTGTTTTCCGTATTTTTCCATGTCAATATTTTTGTTGGGGGCCAAATTAAAGATGGACACTTCCCTCACCCAGTTCAGTTCAGCAGCAGGAACACATCACTTGAGTGGAGGCAGAAGGAAATGCCATCTATGTGATAATTAAGTGAATACTGCAACTTGCACTACAGCAATGTGGAGCTGAAGTGTTCCAAACGCCCCAGGGAAGCATGGAATTGCTTTCCTATTTTGGTATTGAAGAATTTGGATGAAGCCTAAGGGAGCCCAGCAGGCTTCTGGATAAATCCTAGCTAGTTTAATTGAAATGTCAAAAAACTTTCCAGTCTGCTCCAGGCGCTTGGCAGTGGTCATGCTTCACATCCCAGCTATGGAGCACTGAGGCTTTGCCTTTCAATGGGATTGAACATGTTTGGCGTCTCTAGGAGTTCCCTTGTGCAAACTTCAGACTTTGCTTTGGGTTCTTCATTCCCATAAATTAACTTCTTCCATGGAGCTCCATGTGAGGTCTCACCAGCCCCACATCAGCACAAGGATGACATGGCAGTTTGACCCTCCGTGAGTGTGAGGTGAAAAGTTTAAGAAAATTAAAAACGGCAGAAAAAAATTCTTAATTTTTTTTCCCCCTTTCTAACCAGTCTAACCAGAGGTACAAAGGAGACCTGAGCCCCAGGGGTTATGGCCCATCCAGTCCAACTCACAAGATGCCTGCCAGCTACGCCGGGGATAAGTGGGGCAGTGAGATGTTATCACGCAACTCTCCGCAGGACGCCAAAGAACGTATGTGTGTGTCCCACTCTGTGTTCCATGCTGGGATCCCCTGGGTTTGGGTGCTCTGAGGACCAGACCTACCCAAAGGGCTCCCCTGCACCTTCCAGTGTTCAGAAATAGAACAGCACTGAGTCCAGAGGCTATTCTGGGTAGGACAAGACCAAGAGAGCAGCCCTGAAGCCTGTGACACCTCCCAGGCTCTCGGGCACCCCAGGACAAGCAGGGCAGTAAGTGATCATCCCATTCCTCCTTCCTCCAGTTTGACCTTCCTCCTTTTCCTCCCAAGAGAGTTTCCTTTCTCTTCCAAAACATTTAAGTGTGTCTAAGAAACAGCTCAGGTCAATCCCTTTCTCTCACTTCCTTTTGTTCATATCCTGCCACACACATGGCACCTGCCTGGCTGGTTCCTTCATGTGGTTCCACAGAATTCCCAGCCAAAAGGGAGATCCACATCCCTCCCTCACCCTGCACATGTTGTTGAGAGGTGTCACAGAGCAGGAGAGAGACCAGGGACTCTGCTCACCTCACTCTTATCCCACTCTGTCCACTCCTGGAAGGAGGAGCCCTTTTGGGACGATGGAAAGCTCTGCAATAAAAGGGCACAAATCTGTTCATAACACCAAGTTATTCCCCACAGTCCTCAGGAGTTTCATGGGGAAAGTGACACTGGATGAAGTCTCACTGCATGGCCTGGGCTGGGAGGGACCTTCAAGCTCATCTCATCATGAGTGTGTGGCTCACTCCCAGTTTGTGCTTCCTGCCTTTTCTATTCCCCTGCGGAGCAAAACCTGGGGCTCTGGGATGAGCAAATTACTGACTAGAAGTAGCAGAGAGGACTGAAAAGGTCTCAATCCCAAAAGTTCAACTGTAGATTCTCACAGATCTGTCCTTCCTCATCAGGCAACAGCCAAGGGGTGATGCAAGGAAAATAAATGGCAACACAGGGGCACAGGAAAATTGCAACCACTTTTCTGGGCTGAATTTAAATAAAAATACTAAGCCACACCCCCATTTTCCTTACAATTTCCCCACAAACACATTTAATGGGATTTTTGACTGTAGACTTGATTTCATTCCCTGTTTCTACAGAACTAATTCACCAAATGGATGAGCTGAATGACGAGCTGCTAAAGAAGATCACAAACAATAAAATTCAGCCTCCTCACAGGAATTTCAAAGTGGAAAAGCCTCAGCAAGTTTTTGTGCCCCTCACCTTTGAATCCAGCACTGAAGAAGTCAAAGCCTGGCTGGAGGCCAAGTCATTCAGCAAAGAGTAAGATTTGCTCTGTTGCCACCTGGAATTCTTGTCCTTCCCTGGAGAAGGAGCAGGGGAGGCTGCTGGCACCATCTCACCTGGGACAAGTCACTGGGATTTACTTACAGAGCCTGTGTTGCAAATCAGATTTCAACCCTATTCAATCTAGGCTCTATAACCAGGATCTTCAGAGCCCAGACTTACTCCCTTTCTCTTTTATAAACATTTTCTTGAAGAAAAATAATGAAGGAACTAAGCCCACAGCCTGAAATGCCACTGGAATCACAGGTGCCACCCTGGCTCAGCCCCAGGGCCCTGTGATCTGGTCCCAGTGCAGCTCCCTGCCCCCATCTCCCAGTCCTCACCTCTGGCACCTGCAGCACAACCATCATCTCCCCACTTTGTGTCTCCCCAGGACCGTGGAGCACCTGGGCATCCTCACTGGAGCTCAGCTCTTCTCCCTCAACAGAGAGGAGCTGAAAAAGGTGTGTGGTGATGAGGGAAACAGAGTGTACAGCAAGATCACGGTGGAGAAAAACCTGCTGGAGGTAAGTGTTTTTCTGGATAATTCCTGCTGGAATGGGGGCTGTACCAGCACTGTCAGATAGCTCATTAAACAGGCATTTAAGAAATACAATTGAAAAAAATAAACAAAACACAATGCAACCAAAACCCACACCAGCAATAAAACACACGTAAAAATTATGAAGAGTCTTTCAAGCAAAAAGGCCCCAAATCTAGAAGGAAGATCCCCGTTTCCACTAATTAATCTGCTTTTTACTGATATCACCTATCTCTTTGAAACTAACTCTACTCCTACAGCATTCATTAAATACTGTAATTTAACTACAGATTGAAGTTCAAATCCAAACTTCCTGTTTTGTTTCCATTCCAGAAAAGCAGAGGAGAGTCAGAGCTCCAAGAAATCATGAAACGCCGCCAGGAAAGGATTGATTCTGCTAATTAAAGTCTCTCTGCTTTATTTCAGCTCTTAGCCCTAAGTAGTGCAGAAAAAAAGGGAATGAAAGCAATGATTCCTGGCCCAGGCCAGAGGCAGCAGAGCTCCCCTTGGGGTCCAGCTGCCATCAGAGTGACAATTCCTTGAACACTCTTGGGAAGGGTTGACATAAGACCATGTCCCACTGGGAAAGGTGTTTTAATTTTGCATGAAGTATTTTTTTTATAACTATATATTTTATACTGGAATTTTCCGTGCATGCTATCGGAGCAGGATTCACATGGGGCTGGATGTACAAGGGCTGGACTCAAGCAAACAAAGACCCCCAGAGCTTTTCTCCGAGGGCTGTCCCTGCTCCCCCCTCGCTGGCAGAGCAGGTGTGGCACAGCAAGGAGAGGCAGCCTCAAGGCTGGAGCCTGCTCCACGGGAATAAGGCTTTGGAACCCTGCACTGGTTTGGGTTTAAGGAAAGGACATTAAAGCTCATCCTGTTCCACCCCCCCATCATGGGCAGGGATGCCTCTCACAAGCCCAAGTTGTTCCAAATCCTGTCCAGGCTCGCCTTGGACACTTCCTGGGATGGGGATCACAACCTCTCTGGGCAGCCTAAGGCAGCCCCACTTCCATTTCCTCCTTGGTGCAGGTGTCCCCTGCAGCCCACGAGCACAGGCCCGGTGACAACTCCCTGTCCCCCTGTGCCCCCTCATTGGACAAGGCTGGAATGGCAACACAGATTCCCAAAGTCTGGCTGCTTCCTTAAATCCACATCTCTGAGCAGCTGAAATGAGCTCTCAGTGCCTAGAAACGAGCAGGAGTGACAAACAAAGGGATCTGGGTGTGGAAATAGGTGAGTTCCACCTGCAGAGGCCAGGGCTCAGGGCAGCTGTGCAGCCCTTCCCTGGGGCACTGATCCTGCACTGGAATGTTGTGGTGTTGCCAAACCCGGCCTCAAACCAGGAGAAGATAAGCCCTGACCATTTGCTCCCGACCCAGGCACACCCACAGCCCTTCCCAGGGTGTTGGTCACTAGTCCCCACCTTCACCTTTTCAGTGCAAAAAGTCAGCTGAAATGATTCCCAAATAGCTGAAACCCCAAAGCACACTGGGAAAGGCAGGTTTAACTCCAAATAAATGGGCATAAGGAAAAAAAAATCTAATTTAGCACAGGATGTTGCTCTTGACTTCCTGTTTTCCTTCATATGTGCATTTGTATATAACAATCTGTAAATAGGGGTGAGGAAAATCTCTCTCCCTAGAGGCAGAATTTGTGATTACGCTTCCAAAATTTACTCACAATCTCAAAACTCAAGCAAGCAGCATAGTTCCTGTCCACAGCAAGTCTGGCACACTGCATCTCTGTTTAACTGACAGACCAACCTGATTGCAAAGCAGTGAAGCCAACACAGCTCCAGAGCTGCCCACAGCCCAGGGACAGTTGGGTTTTCTCTCTCAGCACGTGCTGAGTCTTTGCCCAAATTTGTGCCTGTCCTTGCACATTTAATGGAAAAAGCTTTAAAACAGCATCTGGGAAACTTGTGTCTGAATCTGAGAACACTAGTGCACCTCAGTTTTGGCTTTATTCTTAAGTGTCTCCAATGGATAATCAGTTTTCTTCATGTGGAAGAGGACACTGCTGGCCCCAGCAGAATTAGGGTGCAGGCAGGGGAGGATCCTGGGTTTAGTCACAGCCCTGCTGGGATCTGAGAAGGGCACTCACCTTGTCAGGGAGGGATGAAGAGGACAAACCTCCTGAGAAGCCCTGGCTCTGGATTAGGGTGGAGAAGCAGGATGGCAATCACAGGAGGTGAAAAAGTTTCTAAAATGAAAATAAAAACACATGTTGAGCTAGGAAACACACCACCTTCTAATCCTGGGGTGTAGAGGAAAGCAAATCACAGGGAATTATTTATCTGGGATTTAACAGGAGTGTACACAACAGCTCTGTAAAGCTGGGAGCCACAGGAACACTTCCAAAACCAAGTATCTCAGCAGACCTTATTGCAAAGGAAAACTTTACAAATGTCCAAGCAACTGAGCTGTGCATCTGTTCTGTTTGTACTGCCTGCAGACACTGCTATAAAGTACTGTACATTAATGTACCTGAGCGAAGGAGACAATGATATAACCATGCACTGTACAAGAGTTATTAAAATAGTTAAGTTATACTTATAAATCCATCTCTGTCTCTTTCATTGGGTTTTCATAATGGTATGTCACTGAGAGTCTCAGAAACTCGGAAAAATGTCTGAAGCCACACATTTCCTTTTGCGTTTGGGGACTGACATTCAGCAGGAAGGGTGGTATGGCTGGATAGCTGTGTTTTAAAAACAGGGACAAAGCATGAGAAGGTTGTACAAAATCACATTTGTGCCTATCTGGAAGGGGGACGGCTGTGGCAGCTGTCCTAAGTGGAACAATATAAAAAGAGGGAGTAGTATAAACCTGACTCAGGGCCTGTTACAGGGATTCTCCAACAATTCCAGCCAAGAGCCATCCTCGGTTTCAGGAGGCAAAAATTTGTTTTCTCTTTTCCTTAATAATTAAGTTGAAATAACTGGTAATGCCTTTTGTAGATGTTTAGAGGAGTTCAATTTCCAAGTGGGCCCATCATGTCCTCTACAGCCCAAATAAAGTTTAGGCGAACCAAGAGCCCGAAACACCTGCCCTGCTGGGTCGGGGGCTCTCTTGGCTGTACCAGCCATTCCGAACCTTCCCACAGCAGGGGAGGTAGCAGAGAGCGCCGAGCTCCTGCAGCGGGGCAGCCGCGCCGCGGCTCCGCGCCTCCCTCAGGGCCGCCTCCCCTCAGGGCCCGCCCGCCGCCATCTTGCGGCTCCGGCGGCGCCCGGGCCCGTGAGGGACGGATGGCTCGGGGCCGGCCGAGGGGAAGATCCCCGGGTGGTTCTGGGGACCGAGATCCCGGGGTCGGGAGATCCCGGGACCCAGAGACCCGGGACACGCTCTGCTGGGGACAATGGTGGCGTCAGGGTCGCCAAGGCGACCGCCCGCCCCGACCCCCAGGGCCACGCAGCAGCCAATCAGAACCGTTCTCTCTGCCGCTGCCCCGCCTCGGCTCCTCCCGGCCGCCTCCGACCCTAAATTTGTATAAATATTGATACAGTTTATAATACCTTCCCTTCCCTGTCCTTCCTTACATATCCATGGAGCAAATGTACTCCATCCTTTGCTCCCAACTGCACCTCTCCAGCCCAAATCCCAGTTGTCACAGACACGAACCAAACAGACCTAAGGCAATGGTTTCATCAGTGCCTGAAAATCTAAGCTCCCTGCTCCCTGGATTGTTCTTCCAAGCACTCACAGCAATCTCACCTCAGCCTAGAGATTTGCTGTCCACAGAGGGAAACACAATAGGACACAGCTCTGGCACCACATTTCCTCTTGTTCCTGCTGTCCTGGAAAGCCACAGGTAAATCCCGTCCCTCAGACCTCACATCCCTGAAAACCAGGAAAGCTGGAGTTTTACCCAGATCCCAGTGTCCTGCACAGCTGGGCTAACACAGGCACAGGCTGATCACTCGGCACAGCACTATCCCTCAGTTCCTTCCCGTTGCTCCCAAATCCTCCCCCCTGCCCCCATCTGTGCTGGGGGCAGTGCCTGCCCCGAGCCCAACCAGAGGGCATCCCAGGGAAAGCTGGGAATGGACTGAGAGCTTGGCTCCCCTGGCTCCCAAACCAGTCCTTCAATGCACAAATAACACCCAACCTGCTCTCTGGTCACAGCCAAACACCACAACTCCATCATCCCCAAGGAACTCTGGCATTTACCTCTTCACATCTGTCCAAGGCTGTCAGAAGTGGCATTCCCTAGGCAGTTAATCCCAGCAGGGAGGAAGAGAGGAACCCTCTATCCCTCTGACTGACCCCACAGCACACACAGGACCAGCTGGGGTTTTTTATTCTAAGTTTAAAAATAAGTTGAAGAACCTGAAAGGCAAAAAATCCACACACACAATGTTAGCACCAGTCAACACACACACTCACAGACAGCCACAGACACCCCTTCCTCAGCTTACACAGACTGCAGCCCTTACGCAAAACATTCCCCTGAAGATGCTTCAACACATCTTCCAACTGCTGCTCCTTGATGGAGAACAGTAAATTCTGGGAAAATTGGTAACACTGGTGCCCCAGGGACCTGCAAGATAATATGGGGTGGTCTACGAGTAGCTGACAGCTAGGAGGTATCCCCAGACCAGGCCCATAAATTTTCTACCCAAAACCCCACAGACAATTGATGAAACATGAAGTTTTATAACTGTTCAACCTAGCTGTGACTTTATGTGCCAGGGCAGGGCAGCTCCAAGCATAAGTGGCACAAGGACACACAGTGCACCAAAGATAAGCAAAGATGACTGAAGGACTTGAAATAACTCTCCAGAAGATAAATTCTTGAGACTGATATGCTCTGAGGCAATGGAACGTACAGATCTACCACAGTGAGGAGGATCTAATACACTTCATATAGAAGTCCAAGGGAATGGCACATGAAAAAAAAGATACTACCAAAACTGAGAATGAAGATGGATGAGAACATCTTGTGGACTTCTTCTGGTCTCAAAAACTAAAAATATATAAAGATGCCAGAATAAGCCTGATCCGGGAAAGTACACAAGTAGAGAGCCCTGCTGCCAATAAAGCCTGGAATGACGCTGATAAAGCATCAATAAAAACCAAAGCCCTGTGACAGTGTTGACACAACATAACATAGACACAAACAACAGAGATACAAGTTGAAACTGCCCAGCAGTTTCACCTTATGGA
The DNA here is from genome assembly GCF_029582105.1 of Oenanthe melanoleuca. Taxonomy (NCBI): domain Eukaryota; kingdom Metazoa; phylum Chordata; class Aves; order Passeriformes; family Muscicapidae; genus Oenanthe; species Oenanthe melanoleuca. The sequence continues at coordinate 9,685,624 of NC_079339.1, forward strand.
CCCAAGATTCTCAGCACAAGGTGAGCTAGAGGCTGATGATGAAGGAAAGAAGGCTCTACAGCAACAGCAGGTGACAGTGAAATGTAACTGCTTACAAGGTAGTGCCAAAGCTGTGAAGAGCATGCTGGAGAAGCTCAGGAGGCCTAGAGGAGGCAACGACTGCCAGGTGACACAAAGGGATCCCTAGAGAACGACTCTGCCACCAAAGGCTGAAGTGACATCGTGAAAGGTGACCGACCAACAAATGACTGAGATGTGAGATGGGAAGGCCAGGGAGAAGGGAAGGGGCATTGGAGCCCCTCTGGGAGCCCCCAGCCCCACTGCCAGCGAGCAGAGATCCTGTCAGTGCCTGCAACTCCCGCCCCAATTCCTGTCACTTGGTGGGTGGCTCCTGATGTGGCACTTGGGGACAAGGGACAGGGGTGGCCCTGGCAGTGCTGGGACAGCAGTTGGACCTGATGGTCCACAAGAACACCTGAACAGGTCCTGGCAGGGGCACTGCAGGGTGCCACCAGGTCTTGCAGCACAGCTTCTTCAGCTTCAGGGTTTCTGTTTTGTGGTACAGGTTCACTGGAATTTAACCTCATAAAAATAATTTGGCAAGCCTTAACATTAACCCAGGAGTTCCAGGGCATCACCGGTGTGTGATCTCAATCAGTTTAACTGAGGTTTGGGAGAGAAAAACTGCTTTAAAGCTGTGAGTAAACCCCTGTACAATCCTGTCAGGATTAAGGGCAGCAGACCGGGTATGTTGATAAAAATTACAGAAATTATTTACTTGAATTGAGGACTAAAATACCTTGATTAATCACTCCTGAGCATAGGAGCTGCAAGTGCTGGTGCAGGGCACCCTGTCTGAAGGAATATTGCAGCAATGACATTCAAGGCAGCAACACCAATTACGAGGACAAACTGTTACTGAACCAGAACAATGCTCAGGGGAAAATCTCCATTCCTGCCCAGAGCAGTGACCTCGGGGGGTGTCTGCCTCAGAGGGGCTCCACGGACTTCTCTCCACTGCGGTGACACAGCGCCCTGACTGACACCAACATGAGAAGAAGAGGTTGTTTGTGTTATTTCCTCGACCATTTTCTGTTTTCATGTCTCCCCCGGGCCGGGGCGATGAAAGGTGTCCCCGAGGGCCTGACGCAGCAGCCGCTCCCGCCGCTTACCGGGGCGAAGGCGGCGCCGCAGCCCCAGCGCCGTCACCCCGCACGGCCGGGCCGGGATTCGGGGTTTTGGGTTCGGGCTCGGCGGGGGCGCGAGGAGCCCCCTCAGAGCCGGGCCCGCTCAGGGCACCTCTCGCCTCAGCCACCGCGACAGAGGCTGCCCGCCGCTGCCTGCCGCCGCCTCCCGCTCGGCGCCTCTGACCCAGCGCCACGGGGGCGGGATCGCGGTGGGGATCGTGCCCGAGGTCAGGCAGCCAAGGGTACGTCTTTCTGGGAATAGGAGCCCTTCACGGCGGCATTTTTCTCCCTACCCAAAGCGCATGCGTGAAATGACGTCATGTAGGAAAGGGCACGATAAGCCTAAACCGCCATCTTAGGTGTGGTCATATGCGTTCCGCCCAAGCTGCGCCATCTTGTGTTCTGGCAGAAGTAATTTCCGGTTAATCAGCCATCTTTGATATTGGCATCACGTGGTTCTGCCCGGAGCCGCCATCTTGTGTGCTGGCAGCAGCCGGGTCCCAGCGGTTCTGCCACCTCCGGCTCGGTGCCGACTTTCGTTTGCGGGCACCTCCAGCGCTTTGGGAGCGGCGTTTACCGCTGTCCATCACACACACGCACACACACACACACACACACACACACACACACACACACACACACACACACACAAACACGCACACACATCTCCATCCCGCGCAGCTCGGCCGAGCCCCGTCCGTCACCGCCCTGCCCGCTGTCCCCGGTCCGGGGTCTGTCATAGTTTCTTGCCCATGTAACACAGAAACAACCTCGCATCAACACTATGGTCACAGTTCTTCTGCGAATACAAAACCTCATTAGGCATCACAAAGGCCTGTCAGTTAAGGGGAGTTGTGGGGGAAAAAAAAAAAAAAAAAAAAAAAAAAAAGCTTTTTGCTCATTCAGTTTCCTTTATGACAAATATCTCTGTTACTGATCACATTTCCAATAACAGCAGGCAGCTAATCTATGTTCCTGGCAGGATATTCCTGACCAAGTCCATTTTTTTTTTTTTTTGTTTTTTTTTTTTTTTTTGTTTTTTTTTGCAGCTGCCTCATACATCGGTGTTTGCAGATCCCGACTGCAGAAGGGAACAAGACATCCGCACTCCTGAGACCCTGCAGATGTTGGATTTTATGAAGGTCTCAACTTTCAGAGGCGAACCGCCGGTCCCTGCTCATTGCAGCTCCCTGCAGGAACACGAGGAGGTGCTGCAGGACAGGCGTGCGCGCTGCTCCCTCTGCCCGGACAATAAGCGCCGGAATAAAACTGGGCTCGCTGCGCCGAGATATCCATGGAACGTTCTGGGTGGGAAGGGACCTTAAAGCCCATCCCATTCCACCCCCTGCCATGAACACCGACACCTTCCACTATCGCAGGCTGCTCCAAGCTCTGTCCAACCTGACCTTGGACACTTCCAGTCACTCCAGGCTCCTGTAAATTGCTGCAGCCTGTCAAACTAATTAGTTTTTTCTTGGGATGCTATAGGAGAGAAGGTAACTGGTGGGGCTGAGTATCATATTTAACACAGCCATACACTTCTAGGAGCCACTTTTGGGTGTGTTAAAGAATGCATTTTTCAGGGATACCCAGAAAGTGAGGTTTTCTGTGACACCAAAGCAGAACTCATCACCAGTTGCGTGAAGTGAGCGTCTCAGGAAAAATAGGAGGATGAATTTAAGAAAGAGAAATATCGTAGAGAATCAGCGGGTGCCAGCAGTTAGCCGAGTGAAAGAACGGGAACACACGCCAGTAGGAGTATGCCTTTCAGATGGGATTAACTGCTAGCACGTTATTTATAATTTTTTTTCTTTTTTTTTTTCCCGCGTGCAAGGCGGAAACTACATTTCCCGTGATGCCCCGGGGCGACGTAGGACGGGGCCAATCAGGTGGGGCGGGGCGCGGCCAATGGGGAGGTGGGAGAGGTTTGAATTCTGAGGCGGCGCCGCCGTTACGGCTTTTGCCGGGCTGGGCTCCGGTGTCGGTCCTGGCTGCTCGCGCCGATGGGAGCTGTGGGCGGCGCGTGCGGCTCGGAGGGGTTCACGGGGTTGGGGCGGCCTGCGCTGCTGTGGTGTCCGTGACGGGGTGAGGGCTGAGGCGCTGTAGGTAAGAAGTGCGCTGGGGCCGAGGGTTGTGGGGTCTGTGGAGGGCGCGTGGATCCGTGAGGGACCCGCCCGCGTGTGGGGCTGGTGGGGGGAGCGAGGCTGAGGGGCTGTGGAGTCTCTGAGAGGCTTGACGGGCCCTCGAGGATCTGGGGGGGTTGTGGGTCTGTGAGGGGCTGCGAGGTGGTCGGGCCTGATGGTTGTGGCGTCCATAAGGAACTGAGGCAGCTTTGGGTGCTGTGAGGTGCGCGGAGCTGATGGTCCTTGAGAGGCGCTCAAAGGGGATTTGTGAGGGGCTGAGGGGGGCTGTGGGATCCCTGTGGGGCTGAGGAGCCGTGAGGTGTGTGTAGGGTTTGAGGGGCTGTGGCGTTCATGTGGGGCTGAGGTGCTCTAAGTTGTGAGGTGCGCGGGACCGAAGGCTGCGGGATTCGTGAGGGGCGCGGGGCTGAGGGACGCTCTGACATTCGTGAGGGGCTATCATTTGTCAGGTGTGTGGGGCTATGGGTGTCTCTGGGGTCTGTGAGGTACTGTGTGGGGTCTGTGAGGGCTGTAAGGTGTGAAGTGAGCGCGGCTGAGGTGGTTCGTGAGGTGTGTGGGGCGGAGGGCTGTGGGTGTGTGGGATCTGTGAGGGCTGCAGTTCGTCATTGTCAAGATTGGCTCTTTTTTCATATATTTCCCGTAGTGGGGAATCAAACCCCCAAGTCCCTCTGAAAGTTGGGCATCTAAGCGGTGTATTTTGGCTGCACAGGAAATTCAGGATGAATGGGCTGAGGAAAGCTGGCTTGTGCCAGGTTTCAGGTCAGTATAGGTGTCCCTTTCTTGTTAAATGCAGGATTAAAAGAGAAGCGTTCAGAATTGGAGGAGAGGTGGTCATGTCCCAGGAGGGCAGCCACGAGTGGGAGCTGAGCAAGGAGAATGTGCAGCCCCTCAGGCAGGGGCGGGTGATGTCCAGCTTGCAAGAGGCACTGGCTCAGCAGGACTCCTCCAGCCACACTGCTGTGCAGCTTAAAAAACAGTAAGTGATGTTATTACAGCTCCTTTCCCCTTACCTTCCTCCCTCCTCATTTTATCTATGTCTTCTTTAACTGTACTAATTTCGTAGGCATTAAAGAAGTTTAGTAACTGATGTCTGTACTACAACTACTCGCTGCTGGTGTTGTGTAGTACAGACTTCAACTTTTTAGGTTTGCAATGGAGCATTTTAACAGCAAACACCACGGAGATTTGGCTGTGCTTTTTAGTACATAACTGACTCTTAGTTTGTAATATATAAGACAAATTTACAGTGATGCAAATTTATTTATTGGATGAATAATATTATGTTTTAGGGAGTTTGAAGCAGAAATACGATTTTACTCTGGAGATGATCCTCTGGACGTGTGGGAGCGGTAAGTTTCCCTTTATTTCAGAAAAAAAGAGTTGAACCATCAGATATCTTTGTAAAAGCAAGGGAAACACATTCTAATTTAATAATAAACTTGCTAAAAACCAAGTTCTATAATTGTTTTTAAATATTAGATTGTGTTTCAATGTTTTTTTCTTCATCTCTATATTTTACAGATGCTTATTTAGCACTGACTTGCTATGAACACATTCTGTCTCTAGGTACATCAAGTGGACAGAGCAGGCCTTCCCTGGGGGTGGCAAGGATGGCAACCTTGCAGCAGTTCTGGAAAGGGCAGTGATAGCCCTCCACGGGCAGCAGCAATACTACAAAGATCCTCGCTATCTTAATCTCTGGCTCAAGTTTGTGAGTGTTTTGGGAGCATCTCTTGGGTGCTGCTTTTCCTTGGGACCTTGTCATGTTGTCTGTACACAGCTAAGCTGATTCTGGTGACAAGAGTCAAACAGTGTTGTACAATGAGTGCAATATTAGATATATTTTTCTGCAAACATGTAACTCTTGAATTCTACTTCTCATTTCCTGACTATTTTTTAGGGTTGTTCACTTTGGACAGCTACAAACTCTAGAAGTTTTTGTTTTGGCAGAGCTACCTTGAATAAATAGAGTTCAAATATTTATTTAAGGAGAAAGAGAAGTGATATAAAGATACAACATCTAAAATATGTCTGTCCTACCAGATGTTTTAGCTTCTAGCTGTCTTCTATCCCCATCCTTTTAAACTCTAAACCAAGCTAAGCGTGTTCTGGTCCTGCCCTGTAATTTTTGTCCACTTCTTTTCAAAGCAGCTTTTCCCAACTTTACCTTGCTGAGCTAATTTACCAGTTCCAAAACTGGCAAGGAATGTGCTATACTTCATCTGAAGCTAAAATTACTGTTTGTTCTCAGGAATACTAATACAGTGTAATTCAGTCATTGATTTACCTCACATTCAAATAAGAAATGATAAAATTCTGTGTGCTGGCCTCACAGCTGCTCCTGTCAGGCTTGTATTAAATTCATTGGGGTCTTGCTGGAGGTGTTGAAATGCAGATTTTGACTAGGACCCTTCTGCAGTGTGATTATTGACATACTTGGGTCGTTCCAGGGCGATTGCTGCAACGAGCCCTTGGATCTGTACAGTTACCTGCACAGCCAGGAGATCGGCACCACGCTGGCCCTGCTCTACATCACCTGGGCCGAGGCGCTTGAGGCCAGGGGCAGCTTCAGGAAAGCAGATCTGATATTCCAGGAAGGGCTCCAGCGCAAGGCTGAGCCTTTGGACAAACTCCAGGCTCATCACAAGTAAGGGAGGAACTTAGGTGCTTCCCTGGGTTCCTGGGGTAGGGAAGCTGTTCACTTCTCCAATGTTTTTTTTCTAGGCAGTTTCAGGCCCGTGTTTCTCGGCAGACACTACGGGCACTTGAGGAAAGTTCTGATGGAGACAATATGGGATTGCTGGAAATTGCAGAGCCTCAGAGAAGTTCCCTGGCAGATCTCAAAGGCAGAGGGAAGAAGAAAGTGAGAGCCCCCATTAGTCGTGTAGGAGATGCAGTAAAAGGTACATTCAAGAGCTAAAACAACCTGTTATTGGAGGAGTTTCATCTCTTTAATGTGAGATTTGCAATTGAACGTGACGGTTGAAGGTTAATTGACACAATTGTTCTTGCTTATAGCCGTGAACCCAAACAGAAGCTGCCAGCCTCAGGCTTCTCTGCAGCTTCCAAATACTCCAGGTTTTGCTGTGTTTGATGAAAATTCTGTGTCTGGACCTGAGATTCCCACACTTACAGCACAGTCATGGCCAGCACCTCCAGTTCCCAGGGCCAAGGAGAATGAGCTCAGCGCAGGACCGTGGAACTCTGGCAGGGTAAGGAGGCTCAAAGTGGATGGGGAAAAGAGAGGAAGGTGTGTGTAAGTTGATGACTTCTGATTGCTGAAACAGAGGTAGTATCTTTCTCCCTTGCCTATGGTTTGTGTGTATTGTAAATACAGATTTAATGATAGAATTGTGAAAATGTTTGGGTTGGGAAGAACCTTATAGATCATCCCGTTTCAGCTTCCACTAGCCCAGGTTGCTCCAAGCTCTATCCAACCTGGCCTTGGACACTGCCAAGGATGGATCAGCCACAGCTTTTGTCTGTATGAGGGCCTCAGCACCCTCCCACGGAAGAACTTCTTCCCAATATCTCATCCAAGGCCACCCTCCTTCAGCTTAAGGCCATTCCCCCTCGTCCTGCCACTCCATGCCTTTGTGAACGGTCACTCTTCTTCTAAAGAGTTCTTGTCCATACTCTGTTGAGGTTTAGCAGGCTGATATTGCTAGAATAAGGTTAAAAAACTCTGTGGAGTTTTAGAATCAAGAAAAGAAAATTCTTGCTAAGCAGAATAATTGGCCTGCTGAAGTGTTTGGAAGGCAGAAAAGCAATGTAACAGGGAAAATATTAGCCAGGCAAGGGGAGAGAAGCCAGGCATTCGTTAAATCTGTAAGAAAGAAGCCTAAGAGTTGACTTATACTGGAAAACACAACCTGAAGGAAGAACTTGTTGGCTGTCTTGTGCAAAGAAGGCATGTACAGCATTCTGCAAGTCTTGTTTTGAAGTGCTTGTGAGGAAAACAGAAGAGCGGAGATCAAAAGAATTCAACTGCTGTATCAATGGAATATTTATCCTGGCAATAGGATGACAGAAAGTAGCTTCCAATGGCTTAAACTAAACATCAAAAGAAACAGCTGTGCTACAGGTGTTTAGGCTGTTCTAGAGAAGTGATGCAAGGCATTGTCAATCCTGTGAGATCAGGTTTTTTTGGTTGGTGCTCAGATACTCCCCAGTGTTGCCATGTTCTTTGTAGCTGAGAAAATAAGAATAGAAAGTCACGAGATTGATGCCTGGAAATAGAATACAAACTTTATCAGACCATGTTAGAATGATAATGTAAAAGCAAACCTTTACTTGAAAGCCTTTTGGTACACAATATGTCAAAAAACAGTGCTCAGAATTCAATCCTTACAATTGATGGGATTGAGTAATTGGAGTATCTGGCCAATGTTGTCCAATGAGATGAGCAGTTGTTTAGGTGATCTCCCCCCTGGGTTCTGCCCTCCTCCCCTACCTTTATTATACCAGTAATTCTGTGGTGCAAAATAAAATGTCCTTGGAGAAGTAACAGGCAAGACATAGCAAAATTTTAGGAATGTGTCAATATGTACCTGTTCACTGTGGGAAAGAACAGTAGGAAAGTACTGGAAGTTTCACTGAGGCATTTAACAGTCTACAGAACTACAAATACATGAAGAATACACAGAAAATACATTCAGGCATCAAGATGATGAAAATATTTTCATCTTTTCAATATGCACGTTGTTATAAATGAAGCTTGATAACAAAAACTTGAATGAGGGAGGGATGCAACCAGGCTAAAGTTTAGGGAAACTCCAGGAATATTCTTTCCAGAGAGAAAGCAGTTTGGTTAAATGAATCACAGGTTTAATATAGCTGAGAAGAGTGAGGAAGAATTATTAATATAAAATCTCCTTTACCAGTCTCTTTGTGCTGCTTAACACATTCATTCTGGTCTCTGAATGCTTCCATATTTCTTTTAATGTCTGCCCTTAGTATAGTCTCTGCTCCCCTCTTAATGAAATTTTTTAGATTTAATTAAATAAAATATCCTGTTTCTGGCAGAAGAGTGGAGGATGTTAAATTCCACTTGACTGAAGGGCAGTGCAAGAATAACCTTTAGTGAATGCTCTGACATATTAAAACCTGAGTGGAGAAGAAGGGGTTTCTCTTACTGCTGGTTTCAAGATGCCTCAGGAAGCAGTTTGGGAAAGAAAGGAAAAGAGGAGTGGGTTCCTGAAGTATTCCCACCATGCAACTTTTTTTGTGCTAAAGAGTCCCAGGGAATTGTAGCAGACAGATGAGCATAGTGTATTGTCAGACCAAATTCTTCCTCTTCTCTTTACTAATGGACCTTGGAAGCTGTAAAGGGATTTTTGTGGTGCTGAAATGGCCTCTGATGGGAAAACTGGAAAAAACCCAAAAAAACTCCAAGTCTGGAGGCTGTTGGTAGACAGGAGAATGAATATCATCATAGAACTGGGACAATCTTTGCTGCAAAATGTGGACTGTTGCATCTGTGGAAAATGAGGAGCAGCTGGAATACCCAGCCTGACCAGGATAATGTGTGTATATATCCCTCAATATGTATAAAACATTCCTTCAGAATTCCTCCAGGAACTGGAGTTGCTGAGGACATGCAGCAGGAGCATGCCTTGCCTTTTAGGTGCCAGTGTTCAGCTGGTGGGTTGTGAGTGTCAGAAGGGGATTCATCTTGGAAAAGTCTCCATCAAGTTTATTTTCTGCATAAGAAAACCTCCAAATGAGCAGAAGATGAGGAAAAGGGAGGTGCAGAGGGATGTGGAGATTGAAATGAGTCCCTAAGTTGTTGATGTTGCCTTTCCTTCCGCAGCGTCCTCGCAGCACTGTCAGCTCGGCCATGGAAGTGCCCCACCCACTGCCCAGTTTCACCCCCTATGTGGACGAGGCAGCTCAGCCACAAATGATGTGAGTCTTGAGTTTGAGATGGGGGATTGAATTTGGAATTCTCAAAGCTGCTTCCTAAAACTGGGACTTGTTTTGCCAAGTACTTAAGCCTCTCGAGCTGCAAGAATTTAAAAATCTGTCAGCCTGGAAGCAATTAGTGCTGCAGCTTGATGACAGAGGCTTCAGCAGAGGTTGCATAAGGACATGGGAAAGGTTCAGTGCTGCTCATGATGTGGGAGCTTATATCATATTTATATATGCTAATTAGTTTAATAGCTTAACTTAGTGTGTTTACACATAACCACAAGCTACCTGTCTTAGGATGCTGTTTGCTGTGAAGCAGCCCCAGATTGAGGCAGGCTTGTGGCTGTGTTTTTTTCTGTCTTGGGAACTCTGTGCTCAGCATATCTGGAGTTTTATTCTGAAATAAGCTCTCAGAGTTGCCATGCCAACAGTGTTGCTTAGGTCGTGGAGGAGTGAATGTGCTGCTTGTGGTCCCTGAAATGCTGATAAATCCCAGGAGACGGGGTGGTTTAGTTAGAGCAGAGGAAAACACATTATTTTGCAAGGTTGCTCTACCTTTCTGTGGCTAATGATGGCCAGGGAATAGACAGGCTCCTTCTGAGAGAGGAGTGGAAAAGATGGAATTGCCAAAAAAGAGTGGAAAATGATATTACAGACAGTTCCCACAGGTCTGAATTGCATGGAATCAAGGAATGCTGGAGGTGGTGAGCAGCCCGGATTGCATGTGAACTGCAGAATGGCTCTGTCCAAGTCTATGCCATCATTTAGTCAAGGAATATGTAAAAACTGCATTCCTATTTAAGCTGTAAGATTGTTTCTTTTTCCTGAAAGTCAGTGGTGCCACATTGGTAAATCTCTTGGCAAGGCCATCTCTCAGATGAATATTTGTTGCTTACCAAAGGCAGCAGCTTTCCATACTGGGGAGAGGGAATGAGTGGGTAGAACCAAACACCAGTCTAAGTTAGTTCTAAGCAACTTAGGCAGAGACTTGGTGTGTAGGTTTAGATTATGTAGTTGAAATCTTAAAAGTAGGGTTTTTTCTGTCTTTGAATTCATTTCCTCATGGTACCGTGGTCACCTGCTAAATGTGGAAGTGTTATGCTGAAACTGTGTAAATGTGATGAAAATCACACCATCAGCTGTCATCCAAACTTCTTGGAAGAAGGACCCTGTTATGGTCTTGGTATTGATCTCCACACTCACCCAATAAAGCTTTAAAACCTCAAACATTAGGAGCAGCTGTTTGCCTCATGATCAGTCCTACATGTGAGTTTATGCAGCTGAAATCAGCTGGATTGCTGGTGTTGGTAAAGCTGTACCAGCATTGCTGCTTCTCTCCTGGTATTACTGTGTAGGTTTCATCTGGCTCAAGAGTTTCCATTTTTAAATCCCCTTTCTCCCAGATAACCATCCTACAAACCAGAATTTAGGGATTTGTCATGCCTGTGGTCACACAGCTCAGTGGGAACTAAGTGGCGCAGATCCTGCTTCAGTATGCACAGCAGTTCAGACATCGAAATAATTTTATTTGCTTTTGACTTGACCTTATAAACATTTTAGATTGGATTTGTGTTTTGTTGTTGTTGTTTGTTTTATTTTAGTTATCACACAATTCTGAGTAGTATGGTGGCCTTTGGTGTTACTCATTCCAATTTTCTTGTGAATGTTTTCTAAGCACAGAACAGGATGTCTTTACTCCAAAACAGGTTCTGAAATTAGCAGGGCTAATTTCTCCCATGCATGCTTTTCTGTGGTATGGTGAAGTTCACCAAGCTCAAGTGAAAAATTCCTGGTTTTTCAGGACTCCCTGCAAAATTGAGCCCAGCATAAACCGTGTGTTAAGTACTCGCAAACCTGAGGAGCGGGAGGACCCACTGCAGCGAGTTCAGCATCAGCAGCAGGATGCTCAGGCAAAGAAAGAGATGGTGATGTACTGCAAAGAGAAAGTTTATGCTGGAGTTGATGAATTCTCTTTTGAAGAGATCCGAGCTGAAATCTACAGGAAGAAAGCGAGGAAGAAAGACGAAGGTATGTACCAAACTGGGCTGGAGCAAGTAAGGTTTTCCAGATGGAATCATAAAATTGTATTTGCTTCCGTCTGTGATTGCAGCTGCTTCTCTTTTTTTACTGGAATAGTTGTTTAACTGCTGTGTGGTACAGAGACAGTAACACATTCAACAGCTTTACATGGAATCTGTGGGACAAGGAAAGGCCACCAGAAGTTTCAGCCCCTTGACAATTTAGGCTGCAGCCACAGATTATATGTGAAATAGGCATTGGGCCTTACAGTGTTTTCTTCCTCAGATGAAATACAAGCCATAGAACGGAAGAAGGAAGAAATACAAAGGAAAATTGAGGAGCTGGAAAAGAAATTAAAGAAGAAAGATGACAAGCAGCAACAACCACATGAACAGGTATTGTCCTCATTTAACTGTTCTTTTCCAAGTAGCTGCAATTTTAAATAAAAGTACCCAAGAAAGGTTGAAGGAAATATTTCTGATATTTTTCTAACACAGTTTAAACTTCTTTTGAAAGGATTATTCACTAGTAAGGTATATTTTCTCTCTTCCTTCTGTGTTTCCAAAACAATGTATTTTAAACAATGAAACAGAGTTGTGACTTTGTTGTAAGCTACATAACTGCTTACATATCTCCTTAACAGTTGCAGGGTAACTAAAATCTCCTATGAAATTATAAATATGGTTGCAAAGAGTAAATTATGCCTTTTAACTACACTATGCAATAAAAGTGGACTTTCTTCATGCAGGTGAGGTAAGTACAAATAAAAGTGGGTAAAGGCAGCCATTATCTATTAGGGTTTTAATGACTACATGGGATTATCTTCATGTTTTTGGAACCTTTTTGCCTGGCTTGCAATTTTACCACTGTAGAACCGAAATGTGACTTTGTTTCCACAGGCAGCAGAGGTAATGGGAGCTTCCACACCTTTGGGAATGCAAGGATTTGCTTTTCCCAGCGCAACAGAGTATGGGGAGAAACAGCCTCAGTCACAAAGGTAATAGAGAGGATTTTTAGCCAGCAGGGAGAGCACCTGTGAGGCTATGTAGGTACAGCTAGTAACATGGTCAGGTAGAATGGAATATAGCCTTGGCATCAGCCTGCAATCAGGATCTGTGCCCTTTCTCCATATGTTTGATTTTTTTTGTCTGAAGGATCTTAACGTTGCAAGTAGCATTTGTCAGCTTGACTTGTCTTTTTTACAGAGTTTACTTAGGTTTTGTGAAGATCTGTAGTATACAAACTTGTTTATTTTTTTACAGTGAGTTCCAGATCTGTGAAGATACTCAACTACATAAACCGTCTTGTTCTGAAGGTAGGTAGTCAAGTTTTTTACCATTAACGAGGAGGTTTGGTTAAAGGGAAGTCTTCCATGAATACCAAGAAGGCAGCAAAGTAAAACCCAAAGCTTAGGTGGATTAGAAGAATGACAGTGTGTCTGCTAGCAGTGCCTTTTACCGTATTGAGCAAAACATGGAGCGTCTGAGAACTGTCACTATTTGAAAGGACTTCCAAGCAGAAGAGCATTTTTCTTTTGGTAGCTGTAAAGTTTTGTTCCATCTTTCATGTTTGCAGTCTTACTAACATCTCAGAAGAGTTTAATGCTTTCATTAGATTGGTACCTACTTTAAGTCATTTTTCCTCAGAGGTTTTGCTAGGGGAATACAGCCACAAATTTTATATTGTTGATTGAAGGTCATATCCAGAAGAACTTTACTTCTGATTGGAGTTGACTGCTGTTGCTATTGACAGAGGTTATCCAGACTCCTGATGTATCCCCAGTTAGCCACAGCGGAAATACATTTTTAAAAGGAGGAATGGAGTAATGAGGACAATCTTGCAAAATGTACAAATTCTGAAGCATAGTCTAAACCCAGCAAGTTAGCTCACATAATGTGGTGGTAAAGGGGTGGTTCATTAATATAACTAAACCAAGCCTTTTTAAATGGCTTCTTTATATGCCAGCTCTGTAACTTCCTGTTCCGAATATACTTTTAGGACTATGTATTAACTATTTTAAGTAGTGTTGGATATACTGTTTTGGAAGAACTGTGGACATGATTGAACTTCTTGGTTTTTCTTTACAGATGGAGATCTGGTTCTCCCACTGGCTGCTGCTCCATTTTTCTCTATATTTGATGAATCCTCTACTTTAACAAATCGGAATATAAGGTAGGATTATACAAGACCTAGATTTCAGAGGGAAGGAAAACGGAAGCATCAAAGCACTTGCTGTAGCAGCTGAAATAACTGTTTCTGGCAGGGGTGTGTGGGGGTGTGTGTTTTGTTTTGTTTATATTGGTATTTTTTATTTAATTACTCAGAGTACACAATGAGGAAATACTCTTCTGTTCTTCATCTTCAACCTAGAACTATTTAAGCTGCTGTATAAACTTCCTTCATTCTGGAGAGCTGTGTGTTTTGCTTACTGCTAGTTCTGTAGTAGAAAATGGTTGATTGAAATTATCAATAGACTTAAACTCTCAAGAGGAATTTGTTAGAGATTGGAAGCTGCTCTAATAAATATGTAACTGACTGGTAACTTCTTCTTAGTTGTTCAGCAGATCGTAGCCAGAAGAGTGTCCGTCGCCCTCTCACTGTTCTTAAGCCTGTGGATTCTCTGAGTTCCAAGGAAAGTACAGCAGCAGCAGCCTGTGTAAGGAAACAATTCAGCCCATGCCAAATTTCCTGTCCAGGCGACACCAGTGCACCAATGTGCTGCTGTCAGACTGAGTCAGCTTGGCTGGACTGGCATCACATGTGAAAAACAAGGATTCTAAATGGCTGCCTGGCATGGCAGTAATTGAATGGGGTGATAATGAGATTGTACTGGAAATATCATGTTGTGCCTGTGGCTGCCTTATCCCAGGAAGTGTTCCAGGCCAGGTTGGACGGGGCTTGGAGCAACCTGGACTACTGGAAGGTGTCTCTGCCCACGAGATGGGGTGGAAGTCGATGGTCTTTAAGGTCCCTTCCAACCTGGACCATTCTGGGATTTTATACTAAGTAGAATTCCTGAAGACTGAATGTCCTATTCCTGTTGAAAGGTGGTAGAGTGAAAGAAAGGGAAGAGAAATGTTCAGCTTTTAAATAAAGAAAAATTTGTCATAAAACCTGCAGGCTTTCACTGTCTTTTCTTTTTTTTTCAGGATGAGCTGAATGGAATTGAACGTTTGACTGAGGATGCAATTGTGACAGGCTCCTACAAGAACAAGACCCTTTGTGCCAACCCAGAGGACACGTGTGACTTTAACAGGGCTGCCCACCTGGCCTCAACGCCCTTTCACGGGGTGGTAGCTCAGGGAGTCCTAGCTCCTGCTTTCTCTCAGAGTGAACTGAAGGGAGACACTCCAGAATCCAAGAGTGCACCTCTGAATCAGGAGACACTAGTGTGTGAAGGAGCATACACTGAAGCTCTCAGTGTAAAAAAACTGAGGTAATTAACAGTAAAGGACTGTAAGCCCCTTTTCCTGCATGTCTTTCACAGCTGTGGTTTTAGTGTTACTAAGGAAATTTTCTGAAAAGACCAGAATATCCTGGAGAGAGCCATTCTTCAGTTCAGGGTCCACTTTGCCTTGAGCAGATTGAGGAGGTAATAGCAAGCCCACTTAGTGTTTCAGCATTACTGCTATGGGACTTAAGTAAAAGTTTTTTTTAACCAAATAACTTGCAGAGAAATTAATAAATGCTTTCTGTCTTAATTTTCAAACATGAAAAGCAGAATCACCAGTTCCTTTTATCCTCATAGGCTTTTGCACTTATTTTGACTATACAAAATGTGTTTAGTGTTTATAGTTTAGTTCTTCTACAAAGTAAAAAAGCTGGAGAGAAGAAAAGCTTTTTTGTCATTGTCAAGAAAAAACTGTTGTATGGGAATTTCTTCATCTAGAGCTGAGTTGGATTTGCTGGCTCTTAGGATGTAAGCTTGTACACCATGCCGAAGGTGTTTTTGACTCAGAAGGTTCCTTGAAAACCCTGCTGGATTGTAATTAGGAGGAGTTGTTTTCCACCCTACCCTTCACTGCTTTGAAAGCACTGAAATTTTGTAGCAAAGGGAGTGATAAATATTCAGGATGTCTTCTGTTGTAGCAGTCAAATTTGGTGGAAGAGAAGATTAAAAAAATCATCTGTAGACTAAGATTTTGAGTATAATCAGTCATCAAAATTGAAATGAAGCTCTGACGTGACTTCTGGCTTTCTGCTAGGGATGGGAAAGATTTTATTCATGTTAATTAAATCTGGATGTGCACAGTATCCTTTCCTAGGCCCCGGGTTGACATTATCTTCAAATTGTATCTTTGGAAGTCTGAGTAGTTGATGGCTTTATTTACAGCCCCATCATGGAAGCAAGCCTGGAAGATACTCGCTCATCAGGTTCTTCAGTCTCAGGAGGTTCTCTGTCCTCTGTTACACAAACGTCTGCTATTAAATACCTGCAGATCAGTGAGAAACTGGAGCTTGCTCAGAGCTTGCCTGCTGAAGTGGTTGCTGATTCTGGAGAAAACATTACTGGTTAGTGCTACCCTCAATTTCACTCACAACAAATAACTTGCAGCTGTCACTAAGTGTATGGGGTTTTTCTGTCCTTCCTGCATCCCACTCTGCTTTGTGTATTTCCCATTACTATGACTGTGACTGAACTTGCCTCCCTTGTCTGAAGCAGCAGTGAAGTGTGCAGTATGGGATGCTTGTCAGCATCCAAAGCATGTCAATATTAAGGTGACAGAGAAGTTACTTAGGGTAGTAAAGCAGGCAGTCTCCACAGGTAATGAGGTCAAATTCCAAAATTAAAAATTGGGACTGGATAGCAGTAATAACTTCTAAGGTAGTTTTGTTTTGGTTTGTGTTCATTTTTTCTCTGTAATCATACTGTGTGTCTCCTGATGTGCTGATAAGCTACTACTTAGAAAAGAATGAATACGAATTTGGAGTCTAGTGCATGTTGCATAATTTTGGTTTTAAATCTGTATTTTAACTATGCTGTAAACTGTTGTGCTGCTTCACAGTATCCTTCTTATTCCTATTGTGGGAAAACAGTACTGGTACTTAAATAGTCAATTTCTTTGCTTATTTTTCTTCTGGTTTAAAGGCCCTTGTTTCTCTCTGTTCTAAATATTTACGTTACAGTTAGAACAGAAATGGTCACAAAAAGCCTTCAAAATCTGGCCTGTGGAATTAGATGTGTGTTGGATGATGGTGTTCAAGGTGTTTAACCTGCTTTAACTCCTTTGATTTTGGTTTATGGTGCTTTATTAGAATTGTGTATTTGAAAATTCAGTCTATCTACTCTGGAGAGTTATGTTCCCATGTGCCTGCAGACTATTTTATAATGAAGCATGCTTGGGACTTGGAATGAAAATACAATTAGAAGTGATGTCACTGAAATAGCTGGGATATTTTTGATCTTTGTCTTGTTTTTATCATATGTACTAAACTTTAGAGCAAGATGAAAAAGCTCTTCAGAGAAAAGGAGAAGGCATTTATTCAGATGTTTTAATGGTCCTTTCTTAAACTTTGGATCTTTCCAGTTGCTTTGTTTCTTGATTTCTGCACATCTCCCTTGAACTGCAGCTCTCACCCTGGCTGTAGTAATTCCTAATACTGTGTGAAGAATAACAATTACTTCAGGTGTTCGTCAGTTTATTCCTGCAAAATATGCCAGTAAATTTCCTAGGTTTGTCGTGGCAAAAGCTTGGAACACATCATAGCCTCCAGTCTACACTGTTTCCTGAATCTTTCAGAGAATTGCTTCCTGAGCAGTACTTACTGCAATGCTTTTCAATTAAGTGTGGGCATAACAGTAAATAATCTGGTTCTTGCCTGTGTAGTGTGGAAGTAAAATGTTCTCCCTCATTACAGCCATGGCATTTGGGAGAAGGCAGTAGAGGCCATCTAGTTCTTGTGTTTTATCTCAAATGATCAAGCAGAGTATACACTTGAGGCTACCTTGGTTTTTTACAAATCAACTAATCTATTGAATGACCTTATGTTCTGTTATGAAAGACAGTAAGTCCAGTCCTACACGTGTCGTCCAGGAGATAAAAGTCATTAAATTCTTAACAGTGCAGTGAGCAGCAGAGGTGGAGTCCAACTTTGTTTTCCTTTTCTTACATACAACCTCTGCTGTAATCAAAGGACTAAATCTCATAATGTAAAAACCCCAAACTAATCACTTGCTCTGGGCATAGATTTTAAAAAGGAGTATTGATTTGCAGAATGATTTTGAAATCTGCTGTGGCTGAAATGAATCAGAGCTTTGTCTCTTGTGAAAGATACATTTTGCATGATGCTACAGTACAGAAGCCTTGAGACCTCACCATGAGAGTCTGTAAGGCAGTTTTAAAGACAACGGTCCCATTGACTTCCCATAGCTGTTGGAAAGAGTTGAGTTGACTTGCTAAGAGATGAATGGTAAATCAGAATTTGGATCCAAAGTTTCCAATATCCAGGTTACTTTTACTGACAGAAATAACCAAGTTGCAAAGAGTTAACACAATTTCAGCTCATCTCTTCATTATATTTGTTTTCTTAGAGGATGATGCAGCTCAGTTCCTGTGGAGCCCTGAACAGCGTAAAAAGCTTTTAGGTTCTGTGCTATCATCACTGGTTGCTTCTCCAGATTTTCACTTGGAGACTGGAGCTCTGCCTCACATGGAGGTTGAGAAAGACGTTGAACTGGGTAGGTTCTGCAGTGCAGGGTTTGGGTTCTAATGGATTTAACTTATGGTTCATATTCACCCTCTTAGTTTTATGTGGTGCAGGTGGGAAATGACTTGGGAACAGCTATTTACTGTGGCAGCTTATGAATGTAAACTTTCAACACAGGAAATGAGGCTTACTGCATCAAAATGGAATATTGGAACAATGAAGAATACAAGATGTTTTTTACCATTCCAACTGGATGCATTTTTCAGTGGGATCAAAAGGGATTTGCAATAAAGGTAACACACATGATGGTTATTGTACAAGAAGTGTGAACTGATAAAATCTCATCCATTCATATAAACTTAATTTCTGAATTCCATGCATGAAGTTTGCTACTTTAAGTCCTCTTCCTAGTTGTGGATCTAAATTAAAAGTTTCTGACTGTGAGAATTGTCTTCCTTGGTCAAGTGGGAGGGGGGAGAAAAAAAAAGAGGATAAGAATAATATGAAAATGAGCAATTTTCACTTTATTCCAAAAATAAATGTTCTTACGTACCTTCTTGTAGGTGTATTCTCAGCCTGTGCCTTGGGATTTTTATATCATCCTTGAGTTACAGAAGCGTTTGAATTCTGACTTTGACCAGAGCTTCAGTGAGAATTGCAGCTGTTACCTGTACCAGGATGGCTGTGCTATTGTGCACAAGGATATAAATTGCTTCACGCTCAGGGTCAGTACAGACAAACCAAGGACAATTGAAGGGGCCAAACGCTGGCTTGGGTTCCAGTAGTGAGTTTGGAGTGGTGTTATGCTCCTTGCTGCAGAGCTGCTCCTGTTTAATCCTGCAATACAGATGCTCTGTCTTTATCTGTGTACAAATCAGGAGGGCTGTCTGTTAATGCCTCGGTTGGGTCTGGTTTCTCATTCATAGATCATGTGCTTCTCAGAGACAGTCTTGAACCAATTTTTCACATTTTCTGTCTTTGTGAGTTATAAAGGTATGGAGCGAAGAACCACAGATTATTCCACAGCAAGATTTGCATCTGTTGTTTAACTTGACCTTTTTCAATACATTCCAGTTAGGTACAGCAAGGTCATAGCAATTAATGTCTTGCTGAATGATTTGCGCTTTAAATCTTGTAAGTGCATTTTGAATTGTTGCATGCAAATAGGACTGAAATTCAATAGTGATTTCAGTCTTCAATTTCTCCCTCCTGATCTTTTGTCCAATTTTGAGTAATAATATCTCCTAAGAGCTTACGGTTCTTGTAATTCTGTCTGGGCTGATCATGGGCAAAATCTGATTATAATGAGTTTATGGTGGGGCTGTTACCTCTGTACAGATGAATAATGGAACAAAAGGTGAGCTATAAATACTTCACCTATTCTAAGGTAAAAGGGTACACAGATAGATGTTTATTCTCTTTTCAGGATGTTCTCTGTGACCGTAACTTCATCACTAAGGAAATCATCTTCTTGGTTGTTCATGATCTTCTGCTGCTGGTAGAGAAGCTGCACAAAGCAGAGATTGTCCATGGAGATCTGAGGCCAGAGGTGTTGTTTCTGGGAGACAGGTTTGTCTCTTCCTATGAATATGGGAGGGTATAGAACAATCATTTCAGCTACAGCTCCTGTGCTGCTGTAATTTCTCCCCTTGAGCTGATGGACTGAAGTACTGAGGCCTGAACAACAGGCCCTGAGCCAAAGTTGACCTCTAGATGAACCTTCCAATCAAATGTTATATTTGTATCCACTCATTAACAGAGCATCATTAGCATGTGTTCTGTGTATCCACTCATTGTCAAAACATGTATTCACCTTCCAATTTTAGAAACCAGATAAGGCCACACCTGGGTTTTGGAGCCCTGGCCAGGCTTTGTGAGGAACCCAAGAGAGGAGGCTGACCTCAGATGTTCCCACTCCGGAGGTGGTGTGAGCTTGTTTCTCGCCCACTGCCCAAGCTGGGCCCTGTGCCAGCACAGTCAGAAGCCTTATTGTCTGCAGGGGGACACACCCATAGGAATTCTGAATTCTGGAGAGCCTCTCCAGTGCTTCCCTGTGACAGGGGCTCCCCACCTACTGTGTGGCTCTGGAGGATGGTGAATTCTTAGGGCAGCTGTATCTCAATTCCTGTAGGCAGTCTGTGGTAGCAATGATGAGGTGCATTGCTGAACTTCTCTTCGTGTAATTCTTTACAGTCTTGCATTAATAGAAAATTACACTATTCCATAAGTTGGCTTCTATGGCTCTTTTGCTGAACCTGCCACTGGCAAAACAGGATTAATTTTGCAAACCAGGATTTTTAGGTTCCAGTGTATTCTGATAAGAGTGAAAACACTTAAGAATAAACCTTCCTTTAGAAATAGAAATTGGCACTGTAAAACTTATGTTCAACAAAATGGTTTCGCTATTACCTGTATTTTTAGATTTCTGATTTACCAAGGTTCTGGACTGCTAATGCAAGTTACAATATGATTCTTAACTTGCCTTCATGTATCTGAAACCCTAGAAATTAGGAGACATAAGACAGGTGGGACTGGAATATCCAGATACCCTAAACAAAGTGTTTGGCTTCCTCTGCAGTCCAGCTTGTACCTTAATGCATAGACCTAATTTTCTTCTCTCTCTTTTCTTCTAAGCTCTTTCCTATGTTATGTTAACAGTCATGTATCCCTTGGAATGTGATCTGTGAACTAAGTGTGGTGATGCCTGGCAATAGAACACAAAATTTTCCAGACCATTTTAGAATGATAATATTAAAGCAAACCTTTACCTTGAAAGCCTTCAGGTATACAATGTGGTAAAAATCAGTGTCCCAAATTAGATCCTTACAATTGATGGGATTGGGCAATTAGAATATCTGGCCAATGTTGTCCAATGAGAGGAGCAGTTGGTTCGGTAATTTCCCCTTGGCTTCTGCCCTCCTCCTCTACCTTTATTATGCCAGTGATTACATGGTGCAAGATAAAATGTCCTTGGAGAAGGCAAGGCATAGCAAAATTTTAGGAATGTGTCAATAAGTGCCTGTTCATTGTGGGAAGAAAAGCTGGAAAAGTACTGGAAGTTATGCTGAGGCATTTAACAATCTTCAGAACTACAAATACCTGAAGAATACATAGAAGCTAAAAACTTCAGGCATCAGTGGGAAGCCAGAATGTCTAATGAATCAGATAGAATTCCATTACATAAATTCACTGGGGCTTTTCTTAGTTATCACTGATATGTTAAAAATAGCTATTAAGTTTAAATTTGCTTTGAGCCTGCAGTCATCTAACATGCATGTTCCCAGTATATTCTGCTTATACTTTCTTTATGAATATTTTATTAATAACTTATTTACATAATTATTTATAAATTATATACCTGTACTATGCAAGTTCTAATATTTTCTTCACATCCTGCAATGGGTTGTCTTGCACATTACTTAGGGTGCTGTGTCCTATTTTGGAAGTCACTGATCTAATAGTGGCTTGATGGATTGGGGTACCTCCTGCTGGATTTCTCTGTGGCAAATACAAAGCAAGCCACTGCCAAAAAAGTTAGGATAATGATTTGGGGTTTTTCAGCAAAAGGACAAGTGCATAGTACAAATTACAAAATAAGCTCACAGCATACAATAATGTAAGAAAAGTAGTGAGAGCTGTAATAAGTGGATATTGTTGGCTTGGCAATTGTCTATAGAGATACTCCTCCTTGCCCCTCCTGTTTGTCCTCCTTCACCTGTAGACTAGGAAAATTTGTAAAAGTATTATCAAGACTAATTATTTTTTTGTATCAAGTATTCTGAGCTTAAGAAGGCGAGGGAGAAGTGCAAAACATGACACTGATGCCAAATCGATTCTTGCCTTTTTGCTTTTATTGTTCTCTATATTCTTTACATATGGGTATTTGTAGCTCTTTAGCCTATTGGTAGCCAGCATTTTGCCTTCTCTATTAGAAAGAAAGACAAAGTAATTCCCGTATGGCTCCAAGCCCCGGGGTCCACGGTTAGGCTCTCTGAGACCCAAAGTTGAAAACCAGCTCTTTGAGACACATTCTCATAAACAGTTTAGTTCCTATCCAAGGGGAGTGTTCAGAAAAGGGTAGAACCAGAGGGAATTACCTCATCACCTGTCTCTAACTGGGGATTCTCATCAATTATGCTAATTTGCTAAATATATAAAAATTGTATCTGCTTTATGTGTATATCTTTGGCACTTTTCATCGGGTATGTTATGCACCATAAGAATCCTTACAAAGGTAACTCCTTTTTATCACTTGTGTCTGGCTCATAATTTCAGGACCAGTGAAAAGGCATCACACTATTCCAATGGTCCACAAACTTTGTTTCAGTTAACTGAATACAAATACAAAATACAAAAATAGCATCATCCTTAACCCTTTGTTTCCTATTGCTTACCGTGGGGACAGCAGTGTCATCGCTAAGCTCTCTGCTGTGAGCTCTTGCCATCCAGAGCAGCCCTTGCAGCAGTAGTTCTAACAGCAGCCATCAGAGGGGAGCATTGACATGACGAACACTCACCTTCACTGTGCTTTTAGTTTTAATTCTAAAAGAAAGAAAAAGTTTGTTGGATTGTCTTCTGCTTCATGTGCTTCCTCTGCTCAGGATCTGCGATGCTTTTTCAAATGAGGAGGTGCCAAATGCTCTGAAGATGGTGGATTTCTCTCACAGTCTGGATTTGAGGCTAATGCCTCAAGTCAGCTTGCCCTACAACTTTCCCACAGCTCAGACCCCTCATGGACAACAGCTTCTGGCAGAAAGTTCTCTTCCTTATCAGGTGAGTCTCTGTTTATTA
Organism: Oenanthe melanoleuca; assembly: GCF_029582105.1. NCBI lineage: Eukaryota > Metazoa > Chordata > Aves > Passeriformes > Muscicapidae > Oenanthe > Oenanthe melanoleuca. Next base: position 9,708,320 of record NC_079339.1, read on the forward strand.
GGACATCTTAATTTCTGTGTTTCCTTTACAAAACCCATTTTCTTAAGTTAAAATTTACAAGTGCTGTGGAAAGCTCTGATCAATAAATACCGAATAAAGAGAATGAAATATTTGGCATTAAATGAAAAAATTAGCACTACTGTTCAGTGATTTTAACTAGTGTATTTATTTAGAAACCTACAATGAAAACAGAATTTTACCTGTTGAAGTTTTCTTGCTTAACAGGTTTCTGGAAGATTCTGTTGCAAAGATTCTTCCAATTTAAATGTATGAAAGCAGTAAGAGCAGAAAGTGATAGACATTGAACTTTGTGATGTTTGTTGTAATTGCAGGTAGACTTGGTTGGCATTGCAGATATAGTCCATCTGATTTTGTTTGGGGATCATATCCAGGTTTATCAGGAGAATTCCATCTGGAAAATCAGCCAAAACTTATCAAAGTAAGTCCTTTTGTAGTGGGGGCTGCTGGGAAAGAAGAGATATCTAATTTAATTTTCTTTATAGTGATACCATCTTCAGAGCTTAGAATGTACAACAACCTGGGGCTGTTTTTGCCAAAAAGTGTTAGTTTTGTGGGGCATGAAATTATGAAGTTATTGGAGTTGTTCACTGGTAGCCTCAGTGCTGTGTAGGAGACAATTTTAAATTGAATATGAATAATCCGATTGAGATGATTTTGCTTTTTCCATCCTTTCAGATGAGACTGACTTAGTCTCTCTGTACCTTACAGATCAAGCTTAGAGAAGTTTGTGAGTGAGTGAGTGGTGAGGGAAGCTATTGCCTCAGAAATTGATTAGTTCGGTTTTCTGCCTTTTTCTTTTTCATTCTACTAAGACACTGATGGCAGAGTGTAACAGTTGTAGAAACAGTACACTTGTACAGCAAAGAAAAGAATTTAAAACTGTCATCTAAGATGCAAGTGTGCAAACAGCTGCTTTTTGGAAGCTGCCGTTTGTCTCAGATATTAAATTAAACTCTCTTTTAGTGTTTTGGCTATAAGTCTGCTCTGCCTTCCTTCGCCCTTTGTTTGTTCTTAGACTGAACATTTGTTTATCTTGTTAGGCACATACTGCAGGTTTTTTTGCCTTGGCATTTCATAAGGATTTTTCAGACCTCTGCACTCATGACAGCAGTTGCTGGACAGGTATCTGATTCAGGATCATGGATCACTCCTAGGACCATTGCTTTAGGAAAACCTACTACCAGCATGGGAGTTGTCCAGTTCCCTAGCAACCTGCACTGCTTCCATCACCCAGTTTGTTGTATTCAGCCTTTGGAAAACATCCAATCTTTTTAAGCTGTGTACAGAGAGGAAAATGCTTTTTTTTTTTTCTTTACTGGGTATATATCTGGTTTTCTACTATGATATCCTTTTTGAAATTCTGCAAGAGATTAAACTGAGCTACTGCAGATGAAAGCACATAAGGCCTGAGTTGAGAAGGCTGGGACATGGTGTCAGGGGCCTGATTAGGCTGTGGGTATGGGAAAAAGAGAAGTGACTGTCTGGATAACTGGAGCAGGAGGAATAGTAAGTCTGAGTTGGGAAGGATAGGGCTGACTGTCAGTGGAGTTTGGAGGGGAGGGGTTAATAGGAAAAGAATTGTAGCCAAAGCTGGAGGTACTGGGTTGGAAAAATTAGGCTTTTTGACTGAGGTAGAACTTGGAGGGAGCCTTGAGGAGTGAGACCCATGAAGGGCTAAAGGAGACACAGCAGGAAGAAGGTAAAGCCTGGGCACGAGTTCTGCAGAGCTGGAACCAGGCTGTAAGGCTGCTTTTTCACCTGAGTGCATTGGTTCATGATTTGGGAGTACAGAGTACAAATAAGGAATTTCTTTTCCACCCTCTCTTCTGCTTTGATTCTGAAAGTATTATAGACTTATCATTCATCATCTATACTTACTTTTCAGTATCAGTTATTCCAAGAAATGTCTGCATAGGAGCTTTAGCACTGAAATATAATATCAACACTGTAAATGAGGCATTTCATTATGCAGGAATAAGGAATTTGCACTGAATCCATTTCCATTCACACTTGGATCTTTTAGTCTGTTTAGTTCTTATTGACTGATTACACTTCCTCTAGTCAGTTTGAAGCTTTCAAGTAATCTGTGACAAGCAAATTCACTGCTGCAGGGAGCCTTCATGCACCATAAGAGGTTCCACAATTAAGTATTCTCTGGGAGAAGAGTCAGCTGATGGAGATCAATTTTGCTCTTCGTCCTTTGCCTACAGCCACATGTGCTGGTGACACTTGTAACACCTCTGAAGACACAGGATTCTTCTTCCTGTTGCTTTTAGTAATTCTACTTTTTTAAAGATGACATTGCTTCTGTCCTTTGTGTTCAAAGGTCTCCAAGTGATTTGGAAAGTATTTTTTTTTAATTTGAAGTTCATTTGGGTTTGTTTTGGTTTTTGTATTTTTCAAGGATGGTATTGACGGAATAACTTTCCTCAAAAAAAGGTTCTGAGAATTCAGGTATTGACAGCCAGAAAGAAGGCTGATTGTAAATACAACCATGACTCCCTTATCTTAAGAAAGCTTTTTAAACAGAACTTAATTATTTTTATTAAACAATTGTAGATATAGCAGAATGACTACAAGAGCTACTGATTTTACTACCTTTTCAGCAAAATACTGAAGCAGTGGGGAATTGCAGGGTAGAACACAACATTTTTCTTCCAAGGTCAATGGCTTTCATTAAAAGAGAACCCACTTAAAAGGTGACAGAATTAATGGAAAACACTGAAACATTGTAGTAGACATTTAGGAGCAGGTAGAATGTAAACTCTGATCAAGTTGATTTTTTCATCTCTGAGTATAAGCTGGCAGCTTGTTTTTCAGGGGAAGGGTTTTATCATTATTAAAGAATGGATATGGTGATTTTTTTTCTGTTTTCACTATACTATTTTAGGAAACTTCATCTGTTCAGGTTTACATGAGGCAGGATATAGAACCTGCATTTGAATTTTTAGGAGTATTTTTGTCACTCAGAACTCCTTACACCTCCTTAGCAACACTTCATCTCCTCTGCCACACCTCTTGCTCATCTAATCCCACAAAGAAAATGGACTCAAATCTTGCATGTTTTTTTCTTGGTTAGGTTCTGCATTGACTTAATTATTTTGGCAAATACAAGAGTTACCAGTGAAATAGTACAGGCTAGATTCATTTTGAGACTGGCTGCTGCTGTTTTGTGAGTCACTTAGATAAAGCAGAGGCAGATAATTTGTTTCAAAGCCACTGTAACTCCTAGCTCCAGGGAGAAAAGTGCTTCAGTAGTCAGTAGCAGTGCAAGACTGAAGAACAAAGGGTTTGCTCTAATATCAGTTTTCTGAGACTTAAATGAGTCACTTAACCTTTTTATTCGTGTTGTGTGGGTACATCTGGGAGAGGGGGGATTTATTACTATTAATTGTCTCCAAAATGTTATCTGTACAGAGCTCTGGCAGATGGAAGGCAGGGAAAAAAGGAAGTAAAACTGGCTCTAAACCACCTTTTTCTATTTTTTTAAAAAATTTTTTCTTGGCACTTTCCTTTAATATTGCCTCGTTAACTCAGCTTGCAAGTGGGTAAATAAGATCTTCCTCTGCCCTTTATTCATGAGTTTCCCAAGTTGTTTGGTTTAAAAATGCTCTTGACAATTCTTCTAAAACAAAACCACCATGGCTTAGTGTGAATGGTGGTAGTGGTAGAAGAGGTAACTGTATAAACAGTTGGTTTAGACCTGTGCAGTTACTCTCCAGAAACTTATTGGAGAAAGTAATAGGGTCCATACATATAAAATGAACAATACATTTCTAGTTTTCCTTTATATTTACTCATGTGAGTGATATTATTTCAGGCGTGGTTCTCCCAGGATGTTTAGTGCTGAATATAAATGGAGACCTTGATAGACGTGTTTTGTGTGTGTACTGTTCCAATGAACACTGCTCTGTTTGTTTTAGGAACTCTGACAGTGATTTCTGGAGTAAATTTTTTGAAAGAATTCTGAATGCAGATGGTAAGTCCACAGTACCTCTGCTGAGGGAGTTGAGAGAGGAAATAAGTGAAATGTTTGACAGCTCTTTCAAAGAACGACTTTTGTTGACCTTAGCTGCTGTGGGAGAAACTTTCCTCCTGGTGAACTCCCAGTGACTTCATAGAAGACAAACACATTTGTATTCTAGAGAAGAATTTGTTGTTATTTTCTTATGTTTTCAAATGTAAACATAAAGATTGGAGCCATTTCTGCAATACTTTACATGAGAATTGCTCAAGAATGTTTCTGTTGCCTCTACGTGAACGTTTCTGTGTTGGAGGAGTTTGCGAGAGAAAATTGTTTGTCTTAACTGCTGCCTCCCCTTCTTGTACAGCTCCTTAAAAATTGAACACTCTTTAAAATGCTTTTGTCTTGCATTCAGTTGGTCTTTTAATTAGTGTTTAATCAATAAAGTTGTGTTTGGTAGTGAGTGTCATATTTAACATTGCTATCAAATTGTTTCAAAAGACTTCATTTAGAATCCATACAGGAGTGCTGCTACGTGACTGGGAATATTTGTGACTGCTGGATGCAAAAGGCCCTCATTTGGTGGCAGCTTTCATAACCACATGGGATTTCCTGAACCCTTGAATACAACTTGAATGATTCTACTCGGAATGTGCTCTCACAGAAAGTTGTCACAAGAAGTAGATGAAGTCACGAGTGGAAAAGCTGCAGACATAAACTTTTTTGCTTCCTAAGGCAAGAATTTTGTTTGCTTTTGCAAGGGCCGGAGTTGCTGACTGCATTTGAGCATCCCTGAAATCTCAATTTGCCCTAAGTGAAGTGTTGGCAGGCTTTTGTGGGAGGTTTTGTGGATGGTTATATGTGTTAACATTTTATGCACTGCATTACTGAAACCAGTACAAAGGCTTAATTTTATTCAAGACAACAGAATTTACCAATTTATCCAAACCCAAGGTGGTACTATGTACTTGAAGTGTAGGGAAACTTCTCAGGCTTGGGATTTACTTCCTTGCAGCTTCTGCCACACAGGAAAGTGAGAGTAGAAAACTGCATCATTAGCAATTTCTTCTCCCTAAGAAGCCAAATTTGCTGTGTTTTTTCATTTAGTTGAATTCTCCAGCCATGGTTCTGTTTGGTTCTCCCCTTTTGTATTATCTCCAAATTTTGGAGTGCAACTCAGTTTCGTCTTTTCCATATTGCTTCAAGCCACCTTCTTTCCTGCTTTTTTTCTGCATATTCCATCACTGTTCTTACTTTGGCCTGTCTTCTTTTTGCACTCATGGATTCCTAATGCCTTTTTTTACACTTTCTCTGAGCGGGTTATATATCCTTCGAATTCAGGAATAGCACCTAAATACCCAGGTAGACCAGCTTTAATATTGACTGTAAACTGCTGCTGAAGAATTTATTTTGGTCCATTAATGCCTTAAATAATGCTTCTTGTAGTGTATTGATTAGTCATCCATTGAACTAGGCAGATAAACAATGATCTATCTCTAACCAGAGTTTAGAGCCAAGATCACTGGTAGAGCACTCAGGAGTCCAATGCATAGCTAACTTCTGCTAGCTCTAAAAAGATGGCTTGTCTGTTTTATTTAGCTGAAATTTGTTTGCTTTTGCTCATCCTCTAACTGCCTTTAGACAAAATCTGGGGAATCTCACTTGCTGTCCTCTCACTGGCAACTTTTTCGGTTTATATCCTGCAGCACTGAGCTGAATACCAGGTAGATTAGGAAGAGAAAGCTCCTAACAAAGTATCAGTCATCCCAAGGATTCCCAGACAAGTGTTTGTAGCCAGTACAGAACAACCTCAGTGTGTCTAATTCACACAGAAAGCTTTTTGAGAACAGGCTGAACAGAGATAAGAGCTCTCAGCGCAAGTTCAGTAAAGGAAATTGTTCTTCAGGTATTTAAAATATGTAAGTGAACCTATTTGTCTTTACTTAAATGAGGTCTAAATCAAAGCTGCAATACTCTACTATTTCTTTTTTGTTGACCTGGCACCTGTTTTCTTTCTAAACAAAAAGTGTGCTAATCCTTCTCCATCTAACTGCCCATGATCAGTTTCTCTTCATGTAATGTCCCAGACAACACAAAAGTGCCCCCTAATACTGTAAAATAAGAAACAGCCAGTGGCATTATAAATTTCTCTGTAATAAACACACACAAATAATGAAGAGGAGCAAGCAGGTATAACAAGAATGAGCAATCATCTCTTCTGATGTTTGTTCCCCCTTCTACTTCAATGGAACTCTGCCTCTCTCCTGCACAGGTCAGTCTCTGTCTCCTGTGTGGCATGAGCTGATTGCACCACATAAAACAGGAGCTCAGGAGCTCTTTGGCTATCCCTCTGCCTCCAACCTTAAACAAGCATCACTCCGAATCATTGTGTGACACATGGATGCTCTTTCAAGGATGACCTTGCAGGTGGGATTGCCATAGACTTGTCATGATGTAGGAGACACAGCAGCCTTGCTCACAGGAAATTTAGAGATGAAAACTGTCTTAACATTTTCCGAGGGAAAAGAAGAATCTGTAAATCCTGACCTGACAAAATGTTCCACACTAGGCAGAGGTTAGAATGAAATTGTGTGACAGCCAGATGTATAAGTCCTAGTGAGGTTATCACTAAAAAAAAGAGTAATGGAATCTGGGCTATGGCAAATTTTAATGCTTTTTATGTAAATAAAACTGCACAAAGGAAAATGGGAATGTGATGGATCATGGTTGTACCAGGTTGCTTGAGAAAAGAACTTGACCAGAGATACAAGAGGGATGTCTGGAATAGATCTGCAGGCTTCAGCTGCTTTGATTCAGAAACTGAAAGAATCAAATTATGTCCACGCCATTAAGCACAAAGGGGTCAAGAAATATTTGCAGGAAATCACTGAGCACCCAAAAATGCTAAAGGTAAAACATGGAGGCTGATCAAATGTTCTTGAGCTGTGGATGGAGCAAGCCTCACCAGTGTGAGCCATTTTCTTCTCCATAAGCTGTGGGAGCTGCAACTGGAGTTGATTCCACTGTTTCTAAGGGCTCATGAAGATCATTGCCTACAGCTGTGAAATACAGGTGGTCCAAGTTACCTCCTTAATGGCTGTGGAGTCACCAATGATGTTACAGAACCTAATTGCTTTTTAAGGCACACCTGCAGGCAATTACAAGTTTGTTGTGAGCTCTGAAACTCGCTTCATTTGCTCATTTACCATCTGAAGAGATCATTTTAAGGAAGCTTGAGGAAAGGTGAGGAGTACTTGTTGTCTGCTGGTCTTCAAAGGTATGTGATTTGTAGGTTTAAAATCCTAACTCTGAGATAACTGAGAAATGTCCTAAAATTTATCAGATAAGTGCAGTCAGAATATATGTATCTGAGAGTTTTCCAGCCTGGGGTCTCTGTTCAACAGAAAGATTAAGAAAACGTCAGAAGAGAAAGATGCACTTTATAACTGGTACATTATCAGAAGTGTAAGCTTGAGCTAGCAGATAAAATGATTTCACAGAATAAACAAAGATTTTTGGTTTTTCCAGAGCAAACTAGAAGAGGCAGACAATTCAGGAGAGCTATAAGGATGTTATGAGGTTATGCAGGGACAAAATTAAAAGGACCAAAGCCCAAGTAAAACTTAATCTGGGTACTGCTGTGAAAGACAGTATAAAAATGCTTCTATAAATAAGTGAGCAACAAAAAGGACTGAGAAGAATCTCCATCCTTATGGTACTGGGGCACTCTTTAATAAGGAGTGGTTGAGTCAGTGTCCCTGGTGGGATTTAAATAATATATAGAGGTGGCACTTGGGGATGGCCTGGTTTAGTGGTGAACTTGGTGGTGCTGGGTGGACTCTGGGAGATCTTTTCCAGCCTTAGTAATTCTGTTATTTAAAGAAGATAGATCACCCATCCTGTATGAGCATCAGCAAGTAATTCTGCATCTTCTGTTCTGCTGCTGATTTCCCAAATAATATTCCAAAATGCCTTTGGGCTAAAGTGCTGCTCCTGAGGTGCAGCACTCCCTGCTGTGCCCTGGTGATTTCCCCCAGAATGTGTAAAAGCTGAGTTCTTATTGGAAGTGAGTTACTTGCCTGTGGGGTGTGGAATTGGTGGTTGGAGTCTTTCCTTTAGCCTTGGGCTATGGGTGCTGCAGTCACATGGATGTGCCTGTGCTTATACAGATCACCCTTAAAGCTTGACAAGGACCATGGAACTCCTTTAACAGTTTCATTATTTTGGTTCTTACTATTTCACACTCATTGCCCCTCTGCTCGGTTAATCCAGCAGAAACTGGATGCTGTTTCATTTCCATAATAGTTTAAATTATTAAACAGAATGTGAATATCAAGGTTATTCAGTAAAGACTGAGGAAAAATGTTCCTTTTGTTTGTTCTAGGAATGTTTGTTCCCTACTTTCCTTTTGTAATAACTACGATCTAAACCTATTTAATTATTGACCTCATGGTTCCAGCTGGTATGGAAGTGTGATTTACCAACCAGGAGTAGCAGCTGGGTGACACAATGCTGACAAAAGACAAACGTTAGTGTTCAGTTTCTAGGCCTGAGCTGATGTTTGTTTTTCCAGTGCTTTTGATTCTCTTGAATTCTCTTGAATTTTCAGTATCTCAAGTTGTCTAGTTCCTTGAAGCTAAACTAGTAATGTACTTTGTAGTAATACTTTATATTATCATTCACTCAGGAATCATTTTGTAGGAAAGAAATGTTGGAATATTGCAGAATTCAGTGGTTGATATGACTTATTGGTATGTTGCTTGATATCCAGTAAAGGCACTGGGCTGTTCTGCCCCATCTGCACCTACTAACCAGCCAGCCTGGATTAGTACATTTACCTGTATGTGAGCTGAACTGGCTACAGCTTGTCCTGTTCTTAAGCCACCCTCTTATTCCAATGCATTCTAAAATTATTATTTTTTGTTCCTCTCTAAGTTTTTTATCTTCTCTTTTCTCTATGTTTTGCAATTTTTACATGCACTAAAGGCTTATTCTGTGAGAGTTGTGTTGATGTGCAATGGCACCCCACACAGCCAAGGCCAAACCAACAGTCACAGGATCCTCAGGGGTCCCTTCCAGCTCAGGCTGTTCTGTGATTCCATGAGTTATTACTAAGTGGTTATAAGCAGTATGAAGCCTTTACGTAAACCAGTGTCTCTGTCCCCTCTTTTTTTGTGACATGTCTTTCCTTCCAGAAGTGGTTGTATCTCAGTAATGCCGTGGAGGTGTTCAGGGTAGAGGTTACTCTACAAACATGAGTGTTATTTAACCTCAAAGCCAGTGAGGAGCTGGAAAGATAAATCTAGCTCTAATGAATGAAGTCCAAAAGTTGACAGCGTTCAGTGATTTCACAGACTTGGGATATTTTCTGACAAGAAAATTCATTTCTGAGACTTGTTGACAGAAACATCAAGAATGAAGCTGCTGCCTTTCCTTCCACCCACCCCAGCAAAGAATGGGGGAAGAGAAGCAGCTCTTATAAATAGCTCGGTTCCTGTTGTATTTGTAAGTTCGGTGCTTTTTTTTGTGTCAATTACATCACCCTCTTCTCCATGGCAACCCCCTACGATGTCAAAACTGCAGGGCAACATCAGAGATACTCAGACCAGCAGATGAACAGGTTGAATCAAGACGATTTAACTGCAAAATAGTGCAGGGGCAACAGAAGGAGGTGGGAAACAAACACAGCTACTGGCAGCTCTGTTACTCTGGAAAACAAGCATCTCTAGTGGCTGGTTCCCCAAACTCTGCCCTCTTTTTCCAAGTCCTTGTCAGGAGGAGGTAGGTGGAAGGCAGGCAGGCATCTTATTCTCAATCTCCAGTGTGTCTGGAGAGCAGAAGTACAGGTGACTAAGCAGGAGGAACATGACTGACTCACTCCTGAATTATTTCTCACTCCTCTTCCCCCTCCCATCTATTCTGTTTGTTTTTTTAGCTTTCACCCAGCAGCTCAGATTTTTCCCGAGGCTCTGATGAGGAAGAATTAGCAGCAGGCTTTCTTGTTACCTAATGTTTACAAAAATGTGCTTGTGGTTATCCAGGTGAGGAAATAGAAGCCAATTCCAAGAGCAAGAAAAATGAATTAGCTCTTGGATACAATACCTTTATCTGGGAGAGAAAAATAAAAAGGTGCTTCTGTTTTCTGAATGTTGTGTAGGAAATACTAAAGTAACTGACGTGCCAGGAAGCTGTAAATAACTGGCTTCTTTATCAGGATACCTATGGAAAATACCTAATTGTCTCCCTGGCAGCTCTGCTGGTGCTGATTTCTAAACTGACTGCACTGGGGAGAAGCCATGGCACTTGTTGTCTTGATTACAGCATTGGATTCTGCTGGGTTGCATTTGGGACTCAAGGATCAGGAATATAATGGTTACAGCTGCAGAGTTTCAGCCAGTATGAGCTGTTTCAATCAGCTTAATAAATCTGTCCTCATTTACATCCCTATGAAGTCTGAAGCCATAGAACAGTTTACCTTCCTTCTCAGGATGCCAAGAGAACTGTTGCTGAAACCTAGCCTGCAGAAGTGTCAACTTTGTATTAGCTTTTGCATTTTTTGAAAATTGCATGACATGGGACCCAGGCAAGTTATGCAAGATGGAGAGTCCTGACATCCACAAAAGGCTGTGGCAATGCTTCCCACATAGAGAAAGAAGTCTGTGATGGAATAACACTTGATTTACCAATTGTGGCCTGCAGTTTACAGGGCATGAGAGTCTTTAATCAGAGATTCTTGAACTGTAAGGCTCTGTTATGTCTGTAGCTCTCTCCCCATGCCAGTGTGATTCTAAGCCTGTGATTTCTAGGCTTGGTTGAGGGGAAAATGCATGGAGTCTCTACACACCAGAATCTTGATTAGTATCTTGCTCTTGCCTTTTGTGCAAAATGCCACTCAAGGCACTGTGCCATCCTCTTTGCTGAGCTCACAGCATCAGCCCACGATAAAAAAAGGTCCCAGAAAACATTGACTCACTGCATCCCAGCATCCTGACAGGGCTATATGTCTGCAGTGAAATCTCCTCAATTGGAACTGTGAGATTTCAATGGAATTGATGTTTGTGGGGCTGTTTTACCTTCCCTGAGTTGTGCTACCACCTGTACTGCCTGCCGGGAACAGGGGTGGGAGCACTGGGATTGCTGCCCAGCACCTGGCACGGGGCAGTGCTGCTGAGGAAGCAGCTGGAGCTGGGGGTGTTTGCATGTGCATGAGTTTTCTGCAGAAGCCTTAAGACTAAATTGCTGAGAATTTTTGCCTGAAGCAAGGGATGTTTCCCATGTTTAAGACAAGCAGGAACCTGCAGTCAGAAGGAAGAAGGGACTGAATTCATTCCAAAAGTATTTCTCTGGGATCTTTTTTCAAGGTAAGCCTGCTTTTGTGGGAGGTAGATGGGGCAACAGGGTTCAGCATTCTGAATTCTGAAACTGAAATTACTTCTGCATTTTTGTTACCTTCCCAGTCTGTAGAACTTAGATAAATGTATTATGTCTCTGGTACTCCCTTTTTAGGCTGAAAAATCAACCAATAAAAGCTAATTTTCTAAGGTCTGAAGCCATAAGAATGGCTGAGGGAGAATGTTTTTAACACTTCCTTGTGTCTGTGTTCTAGTGGTGAATAAATGCCATGGACTCTAAAACATATATTTAAGTAGCAGAATGATGGTATTAAAAGAACAGTAGGTGAATGAAAGTAAAATTTAGTAAATAGACGTCAGCTTATGGTTTATTAATTTATTGGTTTTCAACATTGCTAGATTATTTGGTGTTCTGTAAGAGGCAAAATGAAGATGGTTCCTGCCTTGGGAAATTGCACTTTAAGGTTTTTAATTGGCATGGTTTGAAGAAGTGCTGTTGAAACCAAGAACAAGGAGATTTTTTTTTTTTTTTTTTTTAATTCGAATGACACCTGAACAACCAGTTCATTGCTGTTGAAAACTATTGGTTGAGAAGCCAGAAGGTAGTAGAGTTTTTCCTAGCTGCAGGAAAAGCCTGTTGAAGGTAGGAAAAAAATACCTTGAATGTACAGAGATGGCTCTGAAAAATGCTGGTAACACCTAAAAAATATTTGATCATCAGCATCCCTTCCTTATACTGAAACTATTCCCAGTTTTGAGCTCTCCAGCCTGAGAAATGTTTGCTTAGGTTGTGGGGTATAAATTACAGTCCTTGATGGGAGTACAGCAGAGCATGGATTTGGCAGAGCTTCTGGAGCTGTAGAGGGAAGGCACTTGCTGAGCCTGGAAATGCAGAGCAGAGTATCTGCACTTTCTCTGCATGCTAGTGGTGCTAATACTTGAATACAGTTCCATTTTCCTCTTGGAAAAGGAATAATGTGTGTTCATAAAACCATCTTCTGGTTAGGGAAGTAACTGTAGTCAGTTAGGGAAGTAACTTTTAGTAGTTGGTAAACTTCTGGAAAAAAGCTTTGTCAAGTCTGTGAAGAGTGAAATCAAAATCCTTTGTTGCCTCTTCTTTTCCCTGCGGAAGGTGGGAACTGAGCAGTGCATGGAGGGTAATTGTGCCCTGGGCAGGCTGCAGAGTGGCTGGAGGGGTTTGCCTGTGGAAGGGCACCTGTGGCCAGTGTTGAGGCAGGGGCTGGTGGCCAGGAGGGCCTTGGTGCCAGCAGTGGTTGTGTAACATTGTGCTGTCTCCGCAGCTGGCGCTGCCAGGCGCTGGATCAGCTCGTGCACTTGGATGTAGTTGCTGCAGCTTGATTCCATTCTGTAGAAATAGTTGAGGGTATTCCTGCCAACTTCCCAGTCAGGAGTCATCAGTTCTGCCTCTGTCATTTGGGGATCATGAATGAATTAATCTAGGGCAGCTTCCAAGAATCCTGTGTACCCAAGTCTGGAATACATTGTGATCCAATTCATTATCCAGGGACGGCAAAGAACTTTGAAGAGGTGTTCACCCAGGGGGTGGACATGCTGCACTTCAAACTCCGAAAGAAAACCACAACGAGAGAGTAGAGGGGAGCAAGGGAAGTGCAAGCAAGGCCCCAGAGGAGCAAGGAAACTGGAAAGGGATGGTAGTAGCCACATGCTGTAGACTGGTGGAAAGGCCAGCGCAGCAGCCTGTGGCTTTGGGGTGCTATGGAAGCTACTGCTGCTTTTGGCAGTGCCACTTGACATCATTTTAAACTGGAATTCTGCATAACCAGAGTTCAATGTCAGGTTATCTTCCATGGGGTGGTTCTTTACATCTGGTGAAACCTTGCATTTTGGCTGATACAATTTAGTGGTTACAGGGGGGGCTTTCTTGATTTCCAGAGAGAACTGTGGAACAAGGGATAAATAAGAGAGAAAGTGTGTTGCTGCTGGAGAATGCAAAGCACAGCTACCTAGATAAAGGTGATCCTAATTGAGGTGGAAGAGGATTGGTATTTAATTAAAACTACTCCTAAAACCCAGGCTCTTAGCAGTAAAATAAATAATAGCAGGACATGAGTAATTCCTCTCGGGGGGGAATGTCAGAGACAAAATTACACTAATGTAGTAATAAGAGGGGCCTGTGTGCAATTGCTCAGAGGAATAGGAACAGGGCAGAATGATTTTTCACTGCTAAGAAGTTCAAATAGGGTTCAAGTGAAAAGGGACCAGTGCTGATTAAAGCACATGCTCCTCGAGCCACTTCCAAAGGCAGAGCTGTCTGAGTTCCTGAGCTGGATGCTCTTGCTGGACTTGGCAATCCCAGCACAGAGACCGAGCTTCTTCTCTGCTTTAGCAAATGATGGCAAATTCTGTGTGTCACTTGCACTCCTGCTGCTCAATCAGGGTGTTTTCAGTGAATTAAAAATAAATATTTCAGACCCAGACTTAGGGCAACTGTGCCATGTGTCATGCATCTGAAGGCAAGAAAGGACATTAAACCAGCTTTTGCTTCTTTATTTCCCTCCCACTCCTCATTTTCCATCATCTTAGAGTTCTATCTGCATTCCTCAAGCTGTGATGACCATTCTGGGGAGGTGGTTAAACAGCGTGGACTCATTAACCACTCTTGACTGAGTAACAGCCAGTGACATAACATAGTTTCTTCTCCATAGCTGCCTTGCATAATGCTGCATTTCAGTTTTGGTTGCTCCTTCCATTTCATGCTTTTCATTTCTGTGACATCCATCTGTTTACCAGACAAGGTTGCGGGAGTTAGAGAGGTGGAAATAATCCCAGAATACAAAATGAAGAACCCATACAAGTGAGGCTGGATGGGGCTTGGAGGAGCCTGGTCTGTTGGAAGGTTTCCTGCCCATGAAAGGGGGTTGGAACTGGATGATCTTTAAGGTCTCTTCCAACTCAAACTATTCTGTGATTTCTGTGATTCTATGAGTATATAAAGGGGATTTAATGAAGAACAGAGGCATTGGGACACTGGAATGCCGCTGCAACTGTGGTTGCAGTGAGAGAAGATCGTGGATACTTGGGTACCAGGAAAGCAGGTAATAAGAACCCTTTTTCTTTTGTGGTCTTCTTCCTTTCCTCCCCCTCTTACCCCATTTGTGAAAGCAACCAACAGCTCCCCCCAGTACCCCCAAGTTTAGTCAAAGGAAAGAGTAAGGTGATAGTGGCTTGTAGTAGATGTGGAAGGTAATTTGTAACCTGCTCTGAAGAATTAATGTAGCCAGACTGTGGCTTTGAGCAGTGTCATTTTTGGTGAGGCACTGCAGCAGCATCCCCTGGCCAGAGGCAGGTGGCATAGACATGGCATAGAGAGAGTGTATAGACAAAATGGTGTGGTTGTTAAAATGAAACGTGGCACTGCAAACTAGAAAGCAAATGTACTCAGCAACTTCTGCAGAAACCCGTAATGTCAACTTGATTGCTCTGAGCTCAATTGTTTGTCCCTGAGAATTGGTTAAATAGGACTGTCTGCAGGGTCAGTGTTACCTTATTGATGGCCTTCTAGTTTTTTTACTTTCTTCCCTGCCAAGTGTTATAGGAACCTTTTTACCCCACCTGTGTCAAGCTTTGAGTCTTCTAAATCTGTGGCATTTCAAGGCACAGAAAGAGCTGGGGGTCTTCACAGCACAGCTGGAGAGCTGTGCCTAGAGGGGGAGAAGAAGGGTGCAAGTCTGTCCTTAATCTAGGCCAGGAACAGAGGAGTTAACGTGTAGTGGCCAGAAGGCACTACACAGATCTTAAAATAACCAAGAACAGGATAATTTGGCTTAAAAAACCATCTGGGTCTTGATTCAGTACTCATTAAAATTCATAGTAGCCTTATGATTGGCTTCTGGAAGAATTAAGCAGGGTGTTACACTTCATAATGAGTACTTTGGGCCTTGGCCAAGAAAGTACATCACTGCATACAATAATGCTAGAAATTAACTTCTTTCCTGTAACATCCAGCTTAGAATGAGGATCTTTCCAGCACTTGTGGAAGTCAGTGAAAAAGCTCTGGTTTCAAGGGATTTTGGATTGCATCCGTAGAACAGATGTTACAGCTGACTTCGGGAAGAAGTCTCGCTGGGCGAGTCGTCTGAGCTGGGCATGCTGCAGCAAGGTGTCCACTTTAGGGACACTCACAATCTGCAGCCATCAGAGCTCCTGTGTGTGCAGGGAAAGGGGGAAAGTCAGGCTGTAAACCTAGTCCTGGGATGGAATAATCAGGCCCTAAAAGGAAAAACGTCTGCTTGTGCTTATTTCATTAAAAACCTAAATGTATTAACTAATGGCACAAATATCTTAGAATCTTATGGCATCTCATCAAGCGTGAGATGACGTCAGTAGACAAAATGCTCCTGTCTGTGATTGCTGCCTCTCTTTTTTACAGAATACTGCTCGGTGTTAAAGGGAAGAAAATACTAATTCTGCTTGCTCCCAAACCAGAAATTTACAAAGCACTTTGGGCTTTTGTGTTCTCTTCCAAGTTCTAAATATGTTCTCCCAAGGCATCTCAAAACAGCAGCCTGGGTGACATAAAGCTGAGCCAATAACTTGGGGAATACCTTTTATTCATTTAAAGACATGTTTTTAAAAGAGTCTCATGGGCTCACCTGAATTTTCTGGCTACTCCTAATCTGTGATCTGGGATCACCTTCAGTGGTCTGTGGCTGTGCTTAGACTGGGACTGCTACCTGTGGAAAGAAGAAAATGAAGGAATTTTCTAGATAAATACTCAAGTATTTCTACAGACCATCTTTGGGCACAACTGTTACCCAGGCTTTCAGTTTTCATTAAAAGTCTGAAGAACTAAATAAGAAAATGATAATTTTAAGTGTTAAGAAGCTGCCTTTTATTTTTTGAAGGTCACATGTGGAAATGAACTAGTTAATATCTTTATCTTTTGTATTGGAATGTATTTTTTTAAATTCATTTATTTATATAATTTATTTGGCAACTCAGTGCAAGAACAAGAAAAGGGGTTTTTTGAATTAGTAGTTTGAGGAACAGTGATTAAGTAGAAGATTAATTAAGTTTTTCAGTTATATTTACAATGCTAGACTCAGAATCTCTAAATGTGCAGATTAGGAAACATTACATCTTATTTACAGCTTAAATGGCTATGTCTTGTGTTGCTCTTTTCTTCTTTAAGGATGATGATGATGGAGGAGATTTTCTTTAATCTCTCTATATATACACACACATGTGTATATCAGTGGACTAGTTTTGGGTGTCATGTTGAAGAGGATTCTGGTTGAGTTGTTCCACCATGGCTTCCCTCTCTCAGCAGCCAGCAGGATCTAGACTCCTTCCAAAGGACAGGCATTCTCTCTGCCAAGTGCCAGCGGGTCCATGTGCTCAGGTAGGCTGTGACTGTGCTCAGTTTGGCCTCCCTTAACCGTAGGGTAGGGCTGTGGTAGAAAAATGTTCCTACAGTACCAGAGACTACCGGTGTGTTCCAGTCCTCTCTAATGTGCATTGCCTGATTGTGTGCATGCTTTAGTTCCTTAGTGTGGAACCTGACAGCCTTAGTAGTAGCACAAATGTTTTGGGTGGTTTGGAAACTTATTTTCAAGGGAGACAAGTGGTAGTTGGAACTTTACTGTTTGCCCACTAGTCTGTGTTGTGCTGAAACTGGACCTCAGAAAAACCAGTGCCTCCTTCTGTCTTGGGCAGTATCCAGGCTATTAAAAATTCCAGCCTAAATGAAGGCTGGAGGAGATTGCTGAGGGTAAAGAAAGTAAGAAACTTCTGTTGCTGCTATCAGGAAAGTCCAAAACTCACTCTTAGGGGAGGTAGGAATTAACTTGTTCCTCTGTTGTAGCAGTTAGAATGCAAGACAAGGATGTCTCCTTTTTTTCCTACCATTTTTCTCTGCTATATCAATAAATCTCTAAGTGGGGATTATAATAATTTAATCCTTTGCAACCCCTCTTGTGGACTCGAGAAGATTCGCTGCTTGTGGAGATAAGGGAAGCTGAGGGTATAGTATTGTGACATGCTGCTCTGAGTGGCAGAACAAGAAGGTCCAGTTCCTGTGTTGCAGGTTGTGGCTGCTGTGTTGTGGCACGACTTTGTGTGGCTGAACTGTAGGCCAGGCTCCTGAAACAACCAGAGCTTGAAAAGAAATTAAATAATAGTAAAAAAAAAAACCAATCCAACCAAACAAAAAAAAAAAGCCCAAACCAGATTTAACCCTTCAACTGCCTCCTATTTCCAGGGAGAGGAAACCAAATGCTTAATCCAGCCTCAGCAGCTAGAAGGGGTTGAAATAATTTTTGGATACTCATTCCCATTGCAATCGCCAGCCCTTCCCCTCTTTTCTTCCACAGAGAGAAATAGCTGCTCTGCCTCTATCAGCCTTCCCCCCCACAAAATGTCACCCACTTACCACCACAGGTCAACGCACTCTCCCGTACTCGCCGTAGGGAAGCTGCTGCTGGGAGGTGACGCCCGTTCCCTGACACTGGATTAGCAGTGCATTTTCCTGCCTTTCCTGGGGCTGAGTGCTTTCAGGGTAAAGCTGTGAGGACAGTTGTTCCCTGCCTCCACAAGGCTGCAACTGGGATGGGAAACCTGTGCTGCATGGAGGCACGTGCCTGGATTTTGACAAGCATAGGCTCCAGCCCTCAAATTAGCCTAAGCTCTTGAGAGTTGAGTTTGAATGTACCCAGAGGTAGAGTGACTAATGACAGCAAATGGTGTTAGACTTCTGCAGCCGTTATTTTAGCCACTAGGAATTCGCTGGATTCTGGCTAATACTTCAGCGATAGCTGACTGACCTAGTTATTCACAACAGAGGCTGCGGTCTGTATTGCTCTGGCGCCAGCGAGGGATTTCAATCTGCATTTCTATAGCATCCTTAAGGATCGCAGCATGCTTGGAAAAACAACAGATTAAGCCGCCTCTGTTCTGGGGGAGTTGAGCATTGTCACAGTCATTTTACCAGCGTGCAGAATGCCTTTCCCAAGGTGACCTGGGAATCTGTAGGCAATGTTGGCTTTCTGCTGTGATACTGCCATTGCAGGACTGATCATAGTGACTTTTGTGGGAAGCAGAAGATGCACCTTTTGTGAGGGTGGCACAGGCTTGTGTGGTGGACCATGACGTTACTTCTGTTGTAACCAAATAAGTCTGTGAATTTTTGCAAGTATAAGATCTGGAAGAAGTGTGAGGTGGCTGTGCTCCAAGCAGTATTGATATTATCTGCAGTGAACGTCTACCAAGCCACAGGAATTTAACCAGTAGCAAAATAACATGTGCTGTGTTCAGGTGATCTTCTTGGGCTATAACTTCAATTTCTCATCGGAGTGGGAGTTAAAATTTTCAAAGAGTCTGATGTTTTCTTACTGTCTCTAAGCTTAGCCTTCTTTCTTTGCTGAAACAGTTGTCAGGCACTGGGGCATTGCACCAGGACAACGGTGAAGTCACCATCCTTGGAGGTGTTCAAGGTAGGACTGGATGTGGCACTCAGTGCTCTGGTCTCATTAACAAGGTGGTGATGGGTGAAAGGTTGGACTTGATGATCTCAGAGGTCTTTTCCAACCTCTTAATGATCCTGTGCTTCTTGCCTCTGGCATTCTCAGTTTAGCACAATTTGCAGGTCTTTGTGCTGTTTCCTTGCTGGCTGTGCTTTGCTCCACCACAGGAGTTGTTTGGCCCATGAGAACCTGGCTGCAAATTCTCTTCTTCTGTGAGCCCCAGTCTGCATTGTTTGGCACAGGGTAAAGAGGGACTCTGAGCTCCCCATGGCCCTGCCAGATAGGAGTGTGGGGATGTGTCCAGATCTTCAACAGCACCCAGAACTCTGGCAGAGGCAATAGACTTGGTCGATGAACTTCCAGTTCTTCAGCTCTCATGCATTTGTGTTTTGTTTAGAATCAGAAAAAACCTCTCCTGGTTTAGACTGTAAACCTTGGATAGAAACACTGGATGACCTCATGCAGCTGGAGTGCAAAGCAGGGCTTTGTCCTGCTGGTGTCTCAGGACACTACCTGGATAATGGCAGCAATGCATAGTAAGCAGGAGGATAACCCAAACAGTGGAGCTGGCTATCCAGGTAATGCTCTCCTGGAATGTTCTGCCCACCTTTGGATGGGAAACCCTTCAAAAAAGGCAGCTAAACTGTAAGCACTTATTTAAAATGAAACTGCCTCTGGATTCACCCTCCTTATCTCCAGCCCTGGCTTCACATCATGTGTTCATTATGAGACTCCAGACTTGATTCCTATCTTGTGCTTCCTCCAACCAGTTGGTGCTGATGTGCGAATTTGCAGCATACCTTTTCTCCTAATGACCCCTTTGTCCCAATCCTTTGGCGTATTCTTTCACTTCCCTGGCCAGCTTCTCTAGATTTACAGAACCACTAAAGAGAAGGGAAGGAAGGGATTATGTGTGGAAGAGCATTTCTGCTTCCTATCTGATCCCTGAGCACAGAGAAGACTTGATGGAAAGTCTGGTCCTGAGCCACAGCCTGGCTTCAAAAGTGGAATTGCTGTAGTTCTTACTGGGATTTCCTGAATGTGTCAGATTTCCTGTGCCTTGGTGTTAGGCTTTTTCTGGAAGAGCTGCTGAATACAGACCCATTTTCCTTAGCAATTTGCTCAGTTCCCACAAGCTTCAGACAGGTGGGCAGGTATATTTCTCCTGGCCGAGGTAAAAGACAGACATTGTATATGGTACAGTTGGTCTGGGTGTTTCTGACCTTTTATTTTTTAGTTAAAAGTCCCCGGTCTTACCTGTTGGAATAGGAAAACATTTAATAATGGGGTTTTCATCACAAAATCCTCCTCCAGTGGTGATTAAATGGAACCTATTGCAGCAGCAGTGCAGGATATGAGATCCTGGAGCTCTCCTAGCACAGTGATGTGGTTCGGCAGGGTGAGGAACGAGGTGAGATCAGCACTTTGGATCTGAAATTTGCTTTGCTTTGTGTCTGGGGAGGGGACGTGGAATATGGAATGACCTTTGCTGGGAAGATAAATCAGGCAGGCTGCAAAGCAGACGTTTAGTCAACGTACCCTGCAGCACTTGTTGCTGCCAGGAATGGCTGTCCCGGCCGACGGGACCTGAGTGAGCAGCACAGAGCAGCCGTAGGAGGAGTGGGGCGTGTATTGCGTGTTTATATGAATGTGCCAGTATAATTATTTATACTGTCTTGTGCAATTCTCTAGGTAAGAAGGGAGCAGTGAGCAGGCAAGGAGCAGTAAAATGTGTAATGAAGGGATAGTTGCTGAAGGGGAAAATTAGAGACGTGTCACTTTTACTGGTAAATTTTTCTTCAAAGTGTGCAGGACTGCTGGGACCAAACTTGTGAATATAAAGACTGGAAAGTGTCCTAATTTGTCATTAAGATTGTAGGCAGCGATCTTCACTCTGGCTCCTAACTCCCTTGATTTCATCTAAGCTTGTGCCTTGACGAGTAAAATGGGCTCTGCCATTTATAATGACCTCAAGTCTTGTTCTAGATGACTGTGCTAACACATAATCCAGGAAATACAATACTCATGCAAATGTGGAGCCAGCTCCGAGGCTGGATGACTCCTTGCAGACTGTAGAAGCCGTTTGTGTGTGATGCTCCCACGCCGTGGTTGTGCAGATGACTCCTCGCTGCCTGGCACAGCAGCAAAGCCCAGCTGCACAGATGACAGGGATGGTTTGCCATCCACACCTACCAGGTTTACACTCTGCTTCCTCATCCCTGATCCTCCACCACGCTACTCTGCCCTCTGAGTTGCAGTACTTTGAGAATGAATGCTGTCCCCCTTTGTTATTTACTATGATTTTTTTACTATTAAAGGGAACTTTCCTTCTTTTGATTACATCTGTGTATGGGGCCTGCCCCAGACAGAAAGGAACCTGGCTAGCTCTATTTCCTATACCCTGGGGAGGGAACAGGCGGGAAACCTGGGTCACTGTGGCAGGCAGGAACCTGCAGTGTAATGTAGAAGAGGCAGCTGCATGTTCAGGAAGCTTCCACAGCTTATCTAGCAGGTTGGGAAATGAGGATTAGGAACCTCAGACCATCGGCTCCAAATGGTTCTCACTATGAATCTTGATTCTGTTCCTTCTCCATGATAGTACTGTAGAGCTCATGAATTCCAACTACAGCTGAGACTCTGGTGGTTGTACAAAGATACTGCAGCTCTTTTAGTTGGAACGGACAGGTAGGGAGGAAAATGGGAATGGGGGAACATGGCTAAAACGTCACTGGGCTGGCCCATCTCTTTGGGACAAGCCACTCTCAGCAATAATAATGACCACCTAATGATTATTTGTAGCATGTCACTCATTTATTTAAGGGTAGTTCAACAAAACCAATGTTATAAAAAAACCCTTAGAAATCACGAGGGTGGGTTTCCATGGTTTATATCTCTGTTCTTTGGACCTAAAAGTATCTGAGGGTTAAGCCAGTGGTTTGAAGAGGCCAAGAATCCTCTTTATTTGCAATGGAGCCTTCAAGGGCAGCTTGCTGCCATGAACTCTGCTCCAGGCTGTAATCCCCAAAGTGTCCTCTGATGATAGCCCAGTCGGCACTGCCGGAGCTGGTGTCCTGCTGCTTGTGGAAAGTCTATTTCCAGGAGTCAGTAAACCCTGAGGCACAGGCAGCGCAACTGGATTAGAGGGTGATCCCAGACTCCAGACCTGGCAGCACTGACTCATGGCGAGGACAGGGGAAAAGTAAAAGCGCCAGGTCATGTGCTGCTCATCTGCAATGCAAATAAATGGGGTAAATTCTTCTACAGCGAGCCATAAAGCAAGCAATCTAAGCTTTCCTTCCTGGAATGACAAGGGACTGGTGGAAGGTCCTGAAATCCGCAGCCAGGCTACACGGGCGGAGATGTCGGGTTTGTTAGAAGCTTCAGCAGCTCCCAGCCCCGAGGCTGTGGAGCCGAGAGAGAAGAGCTGACAAGTGGAGCTTTAATAAGTCACAGTGAAGTGGGGTGTGAAAAAGGGCGGAGAATGGGAGACGATCTCCCCAAGGTTCTTGCCTGAGACCCGGCACACTGGGGTGCCCAGGTGTGACTCTGAGCTCTTTCTCTCTCATCCCCTCTAGGGACCAAGAGAGGAGACGGTGAGGAGGAGGAGGAGAGATAGTCCCAGGAGGCTCTGCTGTTGGCATCTGTCGTTTTCCGTGGAACAGGAATCTGAAGCTTCTCCACGCTGAGCGCTCCCGTGTCCCATCTGCTACCACGCCCTGAAATCAAACTCGGCAGCTTAGGTGAATCAGGCACTGTACAAACATGTCAGACTTGCCTCCACCCCTTTTTCTTCTCCCGCTTTCTCCTGCCGTCTTTCTCTCTCAAGTTTATCGACGTGTCAGCGGATTCCGGTGGCGGAGAATTCTCACTTCACCTCTGGTCACGGAGCAATGAGAAGTCAGGGGTAAGCGCCCTCCCGCAGATTTGGGGGATCAACACTGATTGTTGCTTGCGGCTTTAAAGCCAGAACAACCGTCCTAATGGCCGCTGTTTCGTGAGATTTGTTCCCTGTGTTTACGGAGGACTGGTTTGTCAGTTTAAACTAAGTCTCTGCTTCCCAGTGGCTGTGCTGCCTCGGCTTAACCCCTTCCCTTCGGAGCTGAGCCGTGCCACTGCCAAGGATTAGCGTAATGATTACACGTGTGTTGGCAGTGCCAGCCTGGGGTGAAGTGAGAGTGGAGTAGTTCGGGAGGTCATACAATTTTTTCTCTCAAGGGATGCTTCTGAAAGGGAAGAAAAACTGGGAGCTGGATTCCTTTGGGAAGGAGTTTGCTTCATCTTTACTCCTATAGCCCAGCAACACCGTCCTCCAATCGGCTTTGCTGCATGACAGTGGGAGAGTTTACCTCCAGACCCTTCTTTCTCCTCTCCCTTGGAACTGTCCACCGCCGGCATTGTTGCAGCAGGACTGCTAGTAAGAGCTTGTGGTTACTTTCCAAGGTCTATGAGGTGGGACAACGTGTGGGACTGAGGTCTGGCAGTTCAGCCAACTGACACGCAAGAGGTTAGGGAATGTGAAGGGAAAATACCTTGTTGAATCTTGCAGGATGCTGCTCTTAAAACCTTGGGGTGAAGAAGGGGTTAAAAATTACTCTGGATGATGCTTAAAAGAGCAGGCAGCATGTCAGGAACATGCATACTCATTGCCTTTACAGGAGACAGAGTAATATCTGCTCTTAAGTATCTTGTATCTGCAAGGACCCTCACCATACCTTACAGAGAGGTCTAGTTAAACCCATCCTGTGTGTATTCCCAACTTTTTGGTGGCTGTGCTGGCCAGGATCCTTTCAGAACACTTCCTGAAGCTATGCTGGAGTACTCATGTGGGGCTGGGTGTGTGTGTTTTGGCTGGCTGAAAGCTGCCTAATCTTGTCCTATTTAAGTTACAATATATGGTTTTATTGGGCATTTGTACTTAATTATTTTTGTCAGGTAACCAGTGCATACAGGCAGGTAAGAAAACAGTCCTGTCTGTTAATATTTGCTTTCTTCTTTGCCAGGACATTAATGCTTTAATGTATTTGGGAACAGAGCACTGAAAAACCAGAAGAGCCATTTGTGTCTGGTGAGTGTGAGCTCTCAGGTGAGGCTGGGAATGTATGGGAGAGTAAGAGACCTTTGCCCACTCTTGGTCTGCTTTTCTGAGTTCTCTGTTTGGGTAGAATCTGAGTCAGTCCCTAACACAGCTGCTGGGGAAGGGAAACTGCTGCCTCTCTCCCCAGCCCTGTCCCATGGAAAAGTCTCATTCCTGATGGTGTGATAAAGTTTTATATTGCTTTTAACATTCAATGCTGCCATGGTATGTACATCCTGTATGCTGTGTGAACAATGATTTATTAATCTAGAAGCAAATCTGATCAAATAGTGGAAAGAGCTATCAGCAAATAGCTTGCTGGATTAGTAACTGTGCTCCCAGATGGAAAGCCTGCTCTCTGCACAGGGGCTGTTTCTGACTAGATGAGTGTGACTATGAATGTACCTGGGAAGGCCACCCTGGGTCCTGCTGCCAAGGCTTGCAAAGTGAGAAACAACACAAAATGGTTTGGTCACAAAATGGTTTTCATTCCCAAGGAGAATGAAATTAATTAAGGAGAATTCTTTAAAGTTTGTCTGTCCTGCCTGCAATCAGGAAAAAAGAGCTCTTTTTAACCTTCTTCTGTAATGTGCTTAGGGAAATTCACTAGCAGAGAAAAGAGCTAAATATTTGTGTAAATTGCTTTAAACAAAATTGCTTAAAGTAGCTTGGACTAGCTTAGTCCAACTGCAAGTAAAAACACGCTCTGAGCTCTGTATTGCACTGGGGGTTTTTTGGGTACCCACAGGGGTACCCTGCTGAAGTTCCATCCCATTTAGAGTAGCACATGAGCTCTGAGCTCTGGACATGACACAAGTGAGCAGGAGTAGCTGAAAGCTCACCAGGACTTGTGCTGCTCAGTACTGAGAGCTGCAGAGAGCACAGCTAACTCTGACACCTCCTCAGGGAGGATTCTGGTCTGGGGAGCAGCTTTCTTGTCTGTGGCACCAACGCTGCTCCTGCACCAGTCTCACTGACTTTGAGTCATAATGTCATAGACTTAGTGCAATGGAGCACAAAATCAGCACTTGGCTGCTACAGGTCTTGTTCTTAAGGAATTCCTCATTATGTTTTCTAAAGCTGCAGGATTACCATGTGGTTTGAGGACTAATGCACTGCCATTTGGTCTTAGCAATGATACTGTTCTGAGACTGACTTTTCATTTGTCTGGCAAAAGAGAACAGTGGGAATGGAGGGTGCCCATAGACTAAAAGTTGAAATCTATTTCCCTCAAAAATGTCTTAGGAAGTTACACTTTCCCTAGGGCTCAGCCATTTAACTTACAGTGTTAGTAATTAGATTATTTTGTAATTAAACGATGAACAGAATGTAGCTGTAGCCAATGGTAGTCATTTATCTTATGTTAGGAGTGCACCTCAGGTTTTAATGTACAGAGGGCTCTGTGAACACTCACAACTATGTCACACAGAGCAGGATAACTGATATTCCCTTGGAGAAGACTTGTCTGTTGTGATTTAAATTTGCATCTCAGTGTTGGCAGCAGCGAGCAGGAAGGCTGAGAGTCAGTCAGGTTGTAGGGTTTAAGCAAATTTGTCCCTCTGTGTTTTGGGGTGCACTGCCTGGGCTGCAGTTTTCCCATCAGTTGTCCTGTGGGAATAACACAAGCAAACTGCCTTGCAGGCTGCTGACAGCAATTAAATATATTTGTATCTCTCTTTGGGAGAACATGATGAGCATTACTAGGGACTGAGATTGTTCAGTGTTGGCTGGAAGAAAGTTTAACTCTTGCATCTCTATACTCGAGTGATCTGGGGAATTGCTGGGGTGTCTCTGTCAGCCCTTTGCTGTGCTGCTGGAATGAGGATGGTGATTCAGGATGGTGGTCACCACTGTCTCTGCTGGGACAGGTCTGCTTGTGGGAATTCAGCCCTGCTCCCTGAGTTTATGACTCTTCCTGCATCCAGTAAAATCAGTGCTGTGCCTGTTTGCAGCATGGAGCTGCAGCTTTCCTCTCGTAACCCTGCGTGCCAGAGGCAGCTGGATCTGCGAGCCGTGCGAGAGCACGCTGAGGTTCTGGGCTCACACGGAGCCGCAGGATGTGCAGCCCAGTGCTACAGCCCAGTGCCTTGGCTCCTTCCCTGCCATGTGAGCCCACACGCCAGATGTGGCCCCTTGGCTTGTCCCAATGTAACCTCTTGTCTGATATGTAAGATGTTGCTATTCATGTGAATTTTTGGAGACGGAACCTTAAATGTTCTTATTCTAATCTCGATAGTACTTTTATGCTGATTTTGAATGGATCTGTCACACAAGACAGTGGAGAGTGAAGACCTGAATCTGTCAAGCCCTGTCTTGAAGCTTTGTGGTGCTTTGGATTAACAGCAAAATACAGCAACTTGTTTTTAACCCTGATGCATCCTTCATGGCAAAATAATCTCAGGAAATCCATGTGGAACAATGTAGCTGCTCTTTGGACAGGGATCAGGGAGGGGTGAAGGTGTGGGGTGAGTGTCAGAGGTGCAGCACAGTGTGGTTTGGTATAGCCAGAACAGGACACAAGCCACATGAATCACGTAAAAGGTGGAGGAAAAGGGTCAGAGTTGTTGTGGCTTTGGTGTCAGCCTGGTGACCTGCAGCACACGTCCTGCTGGCTCTGTGTGCCAAGGACATGACGAGTGAGCCGCCTTCCCTGGTGCTGCAGCAGCATTTGGTGGCTGTACCCTCTCACACACTGAGCCCAGGTGGAAAGGCTGGTCTTGTAATGAAGGCACTGGACTGCAGCTGAGGTTCGGGCATGAATTCTGTTTGTGCTGCTGGGTTCTGTCAAGGCTTCTGGACCTAATGTGCTGGTACCCAGATCAAACCTGTGGGCAGAGTGTGTCTTGGCCTCCACACGGACTCTGCACCCATGTTTTCTCTCCAGGGTGTGTTGGGCCTGGATCTGGCCTTGATATAAAGTTAAAAAGCAGCCAGGAGACATACCTGGGTGATGTTGTAGATCTGCTAATCTAGACATAAGTGGGAAGAAACAGGGCTAGTAATTTTTTTTCTGTCTCATCTGCAAATGAGGATAATAATTCCCTTTCCTCACCTTTCGTCTGTTTAGATGAAACCTCTAGAGGGTGGGGCCTGATTTCAGAGACAGACATAATGGGATGGTGACTTCAGATGGGATTTCTAGGGGACTGCAAATAATGGAAAACCTTGTTATTTGTCAAGGGATAAAGTCCATTAGCATTTGGGACATGCCTGTGCTGGTTTTGGAAAGTTCAAGAGGTCTTTTCTTTGCAAGTACTTTTATATACGTCTCAGAATTAATTTGGTATAGTATAGCTAAAACTCATCTACAAGTATGTAACCCAGCAGCATCCCAAATAAGCTGAGCAAATAGGCGTTCACTGGGTTTTAGGTTTTAGTCCTAATTTATGAGCAAGGAAATGGAGCAGGGGAGAGCTAGGCAGCACCAAAGCCTTCATAAGTGGAGGCACAGGAAGAAATGTCAGGCCAGTTGTGCTGTTCTTCTCATTCCTCAGGAATAAACCCACCAATATAACAAATATGTCTTTCCCTAAGCTTATTTCTAATGTAATATTAATCTGTGCTCTCGTGTGTGTTTGGGCAGGATTTAGAGCATTACATCAGTTTGCTGTGCTGTTGCTTTGCTCCAACATGTAGCTTTGCCATGGGGGGCTGGTGAGGGAGAAAGGAATAGTAGGAAAGGACTTGAAATGAGGAAAGGGATAGCACAGCAAGGAAATATCCACTTTTCCTTTAGGAGGAAAAAAAGTACTTCAGCCAGTATTTCTGAAACTAGAATTGCAGACAAATGTAGGAGATGTTGGGGCAGTGCTCTTAGATACTGTTTCAGATTTTGGACCGTTTGGCTTTTCTTTTTCCCTTTCACTGACCCTTGTTACCATTCCTTGCTGTGTGAAGTCACATTTGAGTTTGTCAGCTCTTCAGGGACCTAACCTGTCATTTCCCTTTGTTTGTAAACTGCTATGATCGTTTATATGTCATATATAATAAGAGTGTTGGAAACCTCAGGAAGGCAAACATGAGTATTTTAGAAGGTATGGGATGCAGTGAAATTCCATGTGTGCATATTCACAAATACATATGACATGCATGAATAGCAGCCTAGTTAATCTGTAATCCATTTCAAATGCAGCACATGACAGTGACCTGAGTAGCAGAGTATGGAAATACATTTTTCATTTTAATTGGCGGGTTCTCTGGGATCTTCATCTTCCTACTGCAAACTCAATCTGCATATTGCAGTTCCTCAGGTCCTGTAGGAAGAGTTCTCCTTCTCTCCCTCTCCTCTTGGAGCTGGCCAGAGCTGTTTGGCAGATCAGCTGTGGGAGGACTTGGAAATTATGGGAATGGCTTTCTTGAGCCCAGGGACCAAGTGTTATCTCTCGTTCAGGGCAGGAGGAATGTAGGGAGCTGCGTCCAGATCTGCGATAGCGACGCAATGAGCTGATGAGCGAATTCAGTGCTGCAGCAAGGAGGGGGAGGGAGAGCTTATTTTTAACTGGAAACTGCACAAGTGAGACTGAAGTAGCTCTGTGCTGCCGTGCTATCATCAAGTGCATGTGTGAGTGAGGGAGGGAGGGTATGAGCACGGGTCCGTGCGGCGCTGCGTCCTAGTGGAACGTGTGGCTGGACGTGAACAGGGTGGAGGCAGGTCGGGTGAAAAGGCAGTGCACGCTGCTGCCTTTGTCTGGGCGCTGGAACGAGCCACTCCTGATAACATTTATCTACTTTTTTTTTTTTTTTTTTTTTTTTCCCTCCGGGTGATGTTGCTTCTTTTCTGTGCCCTCCTCCTCGGGTTGTCTGTCTCCCACCCATTCTTCTCTCCTTTACTAACTCTCATTCCCCTTCCATCCTTAATCCTCCCACCCCTTCCTCTCATCTGAGGCTGACCCCTCTCTCTTCTTGCCCCTCCTCCCCAGTTGATCCCTCCCCCTGCTCTGGATCTGCTGGCTGTGGGATTTTTTCTCGTGTTCACTGGCAGATGTGACAGCTTTTGGAACTGTATCATCTAGGAACAGCTATATCTGGAGTTGAAAAACCTAACGTGGTTTCCCAGGCAGCAGGAATGGATCGCTGAGAGAATTTCAATCTCCGACTGCTTTTGTCTTGTGGTAGTGACTTTTATTATTTATGTTTGTGACATTTCTTACAGTATAGTTGTCAGCACTAAATGAAAGACTAAAGTCTAGTAGATTATTATAAAATCAGTGTCACAGTATTTGTGTTGTTATATTAAAGGGATGCTGTCTATGTTTAAATACAAGTTTGGCTTGATTTACAAAATCTTATGTGCATAAAATGTTCTTATTAATTTCTCACTGACTTAGAAAAGGCCTGGTTTTATGTGTTTTATTTAACAATAAACATTCTTTAGCTGGGTATTGAAAATATAAGTAAATAGCTCTTGCATGAAAACCACAAAGTGAAAGGAGACTGGTTAAATACAGACCTCCTCAATGAGATGCAAAACCTACCAAGATTACTAGAATTCATTGGATTTCAAATAACTATTTTTAGTGTATGTATTTAATTTGATCCTAATGCAGTTTACCTTTAAACCACCTGTCTGATCTCTTTATAAACAGGAATTGATGCTGACCATACAAAGCAAATGCCTTTGGATGCCCAGGGATGTGTTGTATTTGGAGCTGATTACATTTTGTTGTTTTTAAGCTGTCTGTTTTAAGCCAATAAGGTAGATGCAGGCCATGCCAACCAGTCACTTAAAACTGACCATGAACTCAGTAGGTGCTCCTTTCTGGGTTTTGGAAGCATGCTCTTGTTATGGGATCCAAATGTAGTCCACGTGTTGATTGTCAGGGATAGGGATTTTATGTAGTGTTGTGTTTATGCTGCTGCAAACTGAGATGGTAGAATAGAACCACTGTTCTGGTTGGGGCCAAAATATCACCTGGGCTTTAAAATTCTGCATTTTGAAGAAGCACTTAAGCCAGAATCATTCTCCTTATGGGGAAATACCTGGCATGTTCAGATAACCATTGATGCTACAAGTGCTAATGACTGTGGCATTTGTAACACCCTGTTTTACAGGACCCTTTGCCACATGAAGCACTTTAAAGAGCAAACTTGAGACTGTCTGCTGTGCCCTGGGTATCTTCGCATTATGAACCTAAGCTAAGAGGGTGGGAGCAGAAGAAGAGGTACTGGTTGAAATAGTGAGATCACTGGGATTGCTGTGGCTGGGTCAAGGTGGATCAAGGAGCTGTCATAACTCACATGTAGTCAAGGATACTGAACCTCTTTCTGTAATCCTACAGAGATACTCTCTGCCTCCCTTGGAGGCTCTCAAGCTCTTCAGCAGCTCCAGCTGTTGGTCTGAGCACTACTAACACCATAAGCTATCTTTTCTTTCTGGGATTATCTGCACTTTTTTTCCCTTAAAGAATTGCCCTCTGACTTTAGTCTTGATTATTAGTTAATAAGCAGCACCTAAGGGGCCTGAGAGATGAATCACTGTGTTTGAAGAGCTGCAATACAGACCTGGAGCACAGACACCCTTTCCATAAGCTCTCCATTAAGATGTATTTGGGTTTTCATTGGAACTTGTTCTAAGCAAAGACTATTTGGCTGCAAAATATCTTCTAGGCAGAACAGTTGCTTCCAGCTTCTTTTGTAGGGGTTTTTGTTTTCTGTTTTCTTTTTCACCTGTGAGGTATCTTTAGTAGGCTGTTGCAATGGGCAGTGTGTGTGAAGGTGGTGTTTCACCAAGGGTGGATTGCATGACTAGGGGGTTAGATGGAGCAAAGGTCCTGTTGCCACACAAACACTTGCTGTCCCTGTGACTGTGGGATTGTGGTAACCAAACTGGGAGCACCTGTGTATTGGCTTTTCAAGACCCTAGTCTGGCACCCGGGAGCAAAGTCATTGTTCAGCTGATGGCTGCACTTTGCTCCCTAAACAAGTTTAGAATGAGACAACCTGGAAAATGTTTGACATAGATTTCACTGTGATGTGCTGATTTTGGAGATTGGTGTTCTCTAGAAGTGTGTTCATGTCTACACCACGGCGGGTTATCTCTCTATGCGGTCTGTCTCTCTGACCCTTGTAAATATTTATTCAGTACAAATAGTTGGAAGCTGAGGTCCTGTACAGGGGAAGAGTGACTGCTACAAAGTTGAAGATTAAGTGGCAAAAAATCCTCAGCCTGATGTCAGGGAAGAGATGACATTCATGGCTGTAAGCGTTAATGAAAGGCAAATGCCAATAGTCATGTTGTCTGTGGAAAAGGAAGAGCATGTAAATGTTATTTTCATTTATTGGTAGATGTTAATTGCTTTAAAAAGCCTGTGCAGCTTTTCCCCAAAGCAGTGAATAGCGTCATAGACCATTTCAGGGGAGAAGGGACCTTGAGAGGTGCAGCCCAACTCCCATGCTCAAGGCAGGGTCAGCTTGGAGGGTCAGGCTGGATTACTCAGGGCTTTGGCTTTGAGAGCAAACGCCTGAGGATGGAGCCTGCTCAGCCTGTCTGGACAGGCTGCTCCAATGTTGGACACTCCTGGTCACAGGGAAGCTTTTCCTTCTATCCTTTAATGTTGGGACCACTCCTGTTTTGATTTATGCCTGCCTGTCTCTCACTCCCACCACTCCCCACTGTGAAAAACCTGGCTCTCCATAGAAAATCTCTTTACCTCACCCTATCTGGTTTTTGTGAAGATGTTGTGTCAATCCACTGCAGTCCTCTAGCTTTCCCACCTCTTGACTGCATGCAGAACTCTGGTTCTTCCTTTTCCTTCATATCTTCCTGATTCCAGAAAGGTCCAGTCTCTTAGCTTTCTATCTAAGCATCTTTTTTTGGTTATAAATTCTTAATTCAGATTTTGAAGTCTCCTGTGTTTGGGTATAATTTCAGTGTTATGTGCTTCTGGCTTGTCGCACTTGCACTGGCTGTTCACACAAGCTGTCTCTCTCAGCCCCCAAGGGAAAAGGATCTTAGTTTTTAATTTTAGCTTCTTCAGCTACCTGCTGACAGAGTTTGATTTCCACCTACCACCTCCTCTCTCCCTCTCGAGCCCTCTGTCTAAGCAAGAAAAGCTGAGATCCAGAGTCAGTCTCGGGCAGCTCTTCCTTTGGCAACAACTCTGCTGTCTTTAAATGGGAACCAAGTGGATATTACTTACTTGGAGTAAGCAGTGAGAAGACAACCTGAGCCCTGTTCATAGCCACCTTAAATTTCAGGCTTTTGGTGGAATCAATGCTGTCTAACTGGCTGGACTCCAAAGCCATTTAATGTAGGTACAAGCAGGTAAAATATAAATATGTATCTCTTAATTACTTCTAAAAGAGTTTTATCAGGCAATATGAATTTGTAGAAATAAAGGAAGTTGCTAGAAATCCTGTTTGAGCCATGAACCTCCAAGGTGGCCTTGGGCAAAATTATCACTCTCTTGGTGCCTGTTTCCTCAACTGTAAGAGGAGGTGATCAACTCTTGATAAAGTGCTTTTCACTGGAAAATGTTCTTAATATGACATAGTTAACTCATAGAATTGATACCTGATTTTACTGCTTGGGCAGCCTAGAGAGGCACTGACAGTGTTGCCTTTTCCCCTTCAGGCATCATGTTCCGGAAGAAGAAGAAGAAACGCCCGGAGATCTCGGCCCCGCAGAACTTTGAACACCGTGTCCACACCTCATTTGACCCAAAGGAGGGCAAATTTGTGGGCCTGCCACCCCAATGGCAGAATATTCTGGACACACTGAGGCGCCCCAAGCCTGTGGTAGACCCTTCAAGGATCACGAGAATGCAGCTCCAGCCTATGAAGGTAAGGGAAGGAGACAGTTCTTTCCTGTTCCTCAGGGAGTTGCCTCCAAGTTGAGGCACTGTTTCTGGTGCCCCACAAATGGGACTAAGTGTGATATCTTTATGGAATTCAGTGGGTAGCAGGCTTTGATAGCCCAAGGTGAATGTAATTTCATCAGGACTAAGGACAGTAGGATGCTGACCTGTTGCTGTCAGTGTTGAAATAACCAGCTGGCTGCCTGTCACAGTGATGGGGATCTGCGAAAGCTCCTGTGGTAGCTGACAGGACCCAGGATGCATTCAGCTGTTGTACAGGGAAGCCAAGAGAATTCCTGGAGAGACCTGTTTTAGCAGGCTTGTCATTTTTGTGTGTGAGAAACTTGGCTGGTAATTAATTTGCCAGGGAAGCCTAAGTGGGAGAGAGAGCAGTGTAGCGCTGCCTTGCTGTTCATGGACGAGGACAACAAGGACTAAACTAGGCTAAAACTAAATTGGGCTCAAATGGTTAATAAACCAGCATTTTAATGGGAAGTGGGACATAGTAATGGGGCAATGTCCTTCAGTAAGGAAAAACAAGTGATTTTTGTAGATGGATGGGTTTAGATGGCTGCTGGTAGTGGCATCTGAGACTATATAAGTGACAGCAAGAACATGCTGTGGGAAAAGGCAGCTTTGTGGTGACCTCTCAGGAAAGGAAATGAAAGATAATGACAGAAATATTGTGTTTCAAGTCTTGGTTGCTTGGGGGAAGGTTTTGTTCCCAGTTTAAAAAAACCCTGCGGGGGCCTAAAAACTGAAAGGTGCGTTGTAAAACAGAGATGTTGCTTCTTGGGTTTTAGGAGGGATATTAAAAAGAGTTGGCTATCTGATGAATATATTTAGCTTTTTGTGTGCAGGTGCTTAAAACATGGGGACTAAAGGGGACTATATTTGGTTTAATGTGAGCTTCAGTACGTAATCAAACCTGCTATTGCCTGTCAGGATCTTTGAGCAGAATGCTGGTTTATAAAGGAAAAACTTGCTTAGGAAGAATAGGTGAAAAAAAAAAAAAAGACAGGAGGTTTTGCCTGGTGCCTTGAATGTGCTTTGAGGTTCAAAATGTAGTAGAGGGACAGGAACACAATCCAGAGAAGAGATAAAATGTGTAATAAGAGACCAACTTGGTTAGATCAGGAGCTCCTTAATGAGCTTAAACTGCAGGAGGATTGCTCAGAAGGGTGGAAACTAGGTCAAGTTGTAAAGGGCAAAGAGAAAAGAAATTCATGTAGAAACAAAACTGGAAGGCCAAGGCACAAAAAGAGATGTTGTTCTCAAAGAACATGAAGGGCACTGAGGACACCTCATGAGTGCACTGAGGAGGAGGAGGAGGATGAAGGAAAGAATTTGTTCACTGTTGGTTTTGGAAGAAAGTTAACAGATGACACTGAGAATTCCTAAGTGTTTAATGATTTTCCTCTGGTCTTCATTAAGTGTGATCAGTGGGCTGACAATTAGCATGAGCATGAAGAGATGGGAATGCAGGCCAGAATAAGGAAAGAGCAGGAACAGAAATGAGACTTAGCTAAGAACTTGCATATTTTCAAGTCATCTGGGCCTAATGAAATTCAAGGAATTGCAGATCAGTCAGAATAATTTGTATCCCCAGAAAGAGACTGGAACAAATAAGCAAGTAATCTATTTGCAGCCACTTCCAAGGAGATAGCAGAGTAGTAGCTGGCAGCCAGTCTGGATTTATCAAGAAAAGAATCACGCCAAACAACCCAGTTTTCATTAATCACAGGGTAGGGGATTTTGGGTCAGGGAGAAGTGATAGCACTCTCTTGTATCTCGATTTCAGTGGGTCTGGACACTGCACCAATGGTGTTTCCAGAGCAAACCCAGTTTTCTTAAGTATTAGGCAATGGATGCTCAAAAAATAGTGTGTGGCATCACTGTTGAAACAGAAATGTATCTGAAGAGATTTCCTGGAGTTTGCCCTGAGCCTTATGCTGGTCAGGACTTTCATGTCTGACTTACTAAACCCAAGGATGGTAAAAGCTGAAAGGAGGTGCAAATCCTTAAGAGAATAAGGACAGAATACCCAAAAGGTTTTAAAAACTAAAGAATCATCTTAAACCAGTACTGTTTTTCCCAGTAATTCCAAATGCAAACACTCTGATATAGCGCATAACAGAGCTGACTGGTTTCTGGTAAACTCAATTTGAATTAATTCCTGTTCAATGATACCAATCAATTAGATATTTTTTTCCCAAGTGCTTGTTGGCCAAGCCCTTGTACATAGTCCTGAATTCAATTATCAGAGTAGTTCCTGGGTTTGTGTGTAGCTTATAAAAAGGTGCTTACAATTTCTCAGTTTTGGTCAGTAAGGCATGAGCTATGTAAGAGCACTCCCTATAGATTTGGCTGAAATTTGGACGTTTCCTCATTAATCTGATGCAGTCCCTAAACGCAGTGGCAAAGCAAGATTAACTCCCATCTTCCCTGTCTGCTAGGGCTAGGTCTGACTTCATGGGAGTGACCCGAGTCTAATTCTAGGAGTTTTAGTTAGAAGGGGAGAAGAGTACTGCAGTGGATTTTCAGGAGAGGCCATAGCATGTTGTTGGAGACTTCTTATTTTGAGAATACCCATGCCTTTCTGGGATGACTTTTGTCCACTTGGGATAAAAAGTTCATCTCCCCAGCACATTGTTCCGTGACAGCAGCTGGGCTGTGGAGGAAGGGAGGTGTGTATGTGTGGTGAGGGAGTAGGAGTGAAGACCAGAATTTCCAGCTGTAGCTGGTGTGTGTGCTATGGAGTGAGCTGAATTGTCCTTTCTTCACCTTGTTGAACAAAAATCTTCTATTCTGCCTTTCATTCTCAGACTCTGAGCAAACCAGGTGCTTGTTTGTGTACTGTGGTGGTGTTCTGTTGAAATTACTGGAGCTACTGTGTTGCACCAGCTAAGTATTAGTCTCAGTGTAATTAATTCAGCATGTTTAGAAGATCCCTGGAGCTCAGTTAGCAAACAGGAGATTGCTGTCACTCCAGGGAAGGACTTTCCTCAGGCAGAGGTTCATGAAAGTGTAGGAGTGATCCTGTGCTGCAGATTCCTGTGGAGAAAGGAAACATTTTGGTTCCCAGCACTAGAAAAGCCTCTGTAAGCTTTTCAGTTCCAGAAAAAAAACAAGGTAGAACACTACAAAATATACCAACAGCTTCAAGTGTCCTACTTGTACAGAGCTGATGCCTGTTTGGATGGAAGCCTTGTTCTTCAGTGTTTGCTTACAAGGCAGTTGTGAGTTGCTGTGACCCTTTGTTCATCGTTTTTAATTATAATAGCTTGGCAGGGCAGAGCAGGGAGGCAGAGTTGGAACAGCACGGTCTGCACTGGTCAGGATTGAGATGTATTAGCAGAAATTGTAGAGAAGCAGACTGAGGGACGCTGATTACAACGCTATTGAGAGTGCTTCAGGGGAGAGATGAACCTTTTGTTGGCATAGCAAAGGTGAGTTTTGCAAATGGAGCTTGCAGCATGCTGGAACTCCTGAGAACTAATATTTCAGGAATCGGTGAGTGCATTAGTGATGTAGTGTCACAGTAGTTTCAGCACAAGAAAGCCAGGAGTGTTGAAATATCCCGGTTTTGCTCTAATATTGTCTTTTAGAATGTGAGCACAACAGCAGAATTGACTGTTTTGGCTGACAGCACTGCCGCTCTGACAGCGGGATGTAACCCAAGGACTCTTTTTTTTCCCCTCAGTGAAGGACAATGAAACAAAAGACAAAAATTGGTAATTTTTCTTGAATTCCTTGAGTTGTCTTGGGCTATATGTGCGAAATCTAACCTATGACAAGATAAACTGAGCCTCGATTCTTACAACTCTGTC
Source organism: Oenanthe melanoleuca (assembly GCF_029582105.1). Lineage (NCBI taxonomy): Eukaryota > Metazoa > Chordata > Aves > Passeriformes > Muscicapidae > Oenanthe > Oenanthe melanoleuca. The sequence continues at coordinate 9,744,858 of NC_079339.1, forward strand.
TTGTTTCTCACCTTTCCTGTGTTCCCCAGACTGTGGTGCGGGGCAGCACCGTGGAAGTGGAAGGTTACATCTCTGGGTTGCTCAATGACATCCAGAAGCTTTCTGCCATCAGCTCGAACACTCTGAGGGGCAGGAGCCCCACCAGCAGGAGGAGAGCCCAGTCCCTTGGGCTCCTGGGAGATGAGAGACCCCCAGACATGTACCTTCAGAGTCCTGAAGGAGACTGGGCAGACAAGTATGGGAACTACCTCAACTGCAACGGTGGATCCAAGGTGGCCCGGAGGCAGACCATGTGGCCGGATTACAAATCCCGCCTGGACGAGCAGTCCCATCCCAACGGGATGGTGACCAAAGCCCAGTCCCTGGGCCCGTCAGAGTTCCAGGGCGCTGATGGCAGCTGTGTGCAGCGCACCTCTGGGCTGCAGCCCGTGCCTGCTGTGCCAGGGGAGAGCGAGATGGCAATGAAGAGTCCGGAGGAGGGCTGGCTCCAGCGGCAGCCCAGCGCCAGGCCCTCGGGGGAGGGCAGCCCCAGCTCCAAATCGCGAGAGAACAGCCTCAAGAGGAGGCTCCTGCGCAGCGTGTTCCCCTCGTCCAGCACCTCGAACAAGCCAGGCCCTCCCCTGCAGATCAAGGTAAGAGTTATTCACTGGGCTGAAATGTTGACTTTACAGTTCCAGAGGTTACATATGCAGCCAATTTAATTGCAAACATCGGGCAACCATCTGTTCTTGTTATGATTAATGTTGGAATCAAAATAGTGCTGGGCAGGAGAAAATGTGTGGTCCGCCTGAGCTTCACGAGATACTGCAAGGCACAGCTCAGGATGGCAGCCAGATCTCCAGCAGAAGGTTTGGCGGAGCTGCAGGAGTGTGGGCTGGGAAGGACGAGGGGTCTTAGTCATTACCTTCTGTGAGGTAAAGGCATAACTGCAGTGCCATTCTGCTGGCACCAAAGAGCCTTTGCCATTTGGGAAATTGCCACAATTTGCATTAGCAATATATTCTTCTGCCTGTGCAAACCAGAACTACCTCGGGAGAGTGTTGGTTATAGCTGAATTTGCCAGGCTACAGCAGCAGGGTTTCCATCAGCGCCCACGGTGCTGTCACACAGGAAGTTGGATTTTGGAAAGGGTGGGACAGCTCACAGCTACAGCTCCCCCAGGAAAGCTGTCTGAATGGATGACTCATTTCTTGTTAAACTGGAGAAAATCTCTGGTACTGGATAGTAAATGCAGCCATTGCTTCTTTTCCATTCTGGGCTGACCCAGCATCCATCTTCTTTGCATGGCTTGTCTGGTGGCTTCAAAGCTGGTGCTGGGACATAGTGATTCCCAGCTGATGGGAAGTGCCTGAACTGGGAGGATGATCACAGGAACCACTGTTTAAATGAACTTGACTGTTCTGAAGGGTGTTGCAGGGAGGGGATGTCTCCAATCCAGCTTCTTGCAGTTTGCATAAGGATCCAGGCTCAAGGCTTTGAGCACAGTGGGTTTCCTTTCCAAGGGAGAGGATTTTGAAGGAATGCAGTCCCTGTGTAACACAAACTGTACTTATTGCTATCTCAGTGGCTCTGGGAAAATCTGCTCTGCTTTGAGGCCTGTCCTCTGAGCACCTAGAACTGGCCACTTCTGTCTCCCCCAGCATCTTTGCCATGCTCAGCACTTCCAGGAGCAGGACCAGAAGTTACCAGTCAAGTGGTAACTTGGGAGTGTTTAAACTCCAGCTGTTTGTCAGAGGAGAGGAGTAGGGAAGACCTTGAAGACTAATCTATCTCCCTATTCCAGTGAGGGGTCTGCACCATCCCTGGTAGCTGTTTATTCTAAGATGTTCATACTAGCCTCTGGTAAGATGATGAAAACCTAGGTCTCCTGCTCTGATGATGTATAAAAAATGTGTAATTGCAGATGAAAGGAACAAGGGTATAACTGAATCATGGAATCCCAGACTGGTTTGGGTTGGTAGAGACCTCAACATCCATCGGGTTCCACCCCCTGCCATGGGCAGGAACACCTTCCACTAGACCAGGCTGCTCCAACGTGGTCTTGAACAGAGATGGAGCATCTACCACTTGGCTGGCTAACTGGCTGAAATGGGAAGGTGTTGCCTTGAGAAACACCATGGGAACACGCATGGGTTTGAGTGCACCTTCCTTATGAAGGGAAGGAGTGGGAAAACTAGTGACACCTCAAAATGTCCCAAGACAGAAAACATGTACATGGGGACTGTCACATTACAGGAGCAGGAAATAAGACTTACACATGGTTAAGCAAACCTGTGTGAGCTTGCACATGTGTTGTGTGCCCTTCTGCATGCTCTGGGTTATGTAAAACGTGGGGGTTTTTTTCTTTCTCCTGAGACAAAACAAGATTTGGGAAATAAATTCTGTGTTGCTGTGAGCATGTCAGCACAGGACTGCAGGGGTGGAGCTGGTGTACAGGGAGGAAGGAACTTTTGACAGGCAGTTGTGTTTGTGCTGTGCCCTGATGCTGCTAAATCGTGTTTTCCAGGGCCTCTCAGTGTGTGAGGCTTATGCAGATTCTGCTCTTGACAAAAATCCTTGATTAAAACCCAAAGTGCATAGAATTAAATCCTACACAATTATTCCCTGTCTGAGACAGGGAAAATGAGTGCTCTTTTAAAAAATTCTCGATTGGCTGTTTTCAGTTCCCAGGCCCATATTATTAACTTTATTAATAATCTCTCTGAATTGTGGGAGAGAAAAAGCATTTTGCTTTGAAGTTTCTTTTTTGCCCTATAATATAAATGATGGGTTTGCTCTTTCTGAAGTTGCTTCTTTGACAGATCTACTATTATTTTGCATATATTTATGTACATATAATATGTATATTTTACATATACATATGTATGTATATAATGTATTTTGTACCTCACCTGCTAAATGCTGTTGAATTTTAATTAATCAGCATTTCCAGGGTGAGTACTAGCATGACAGTATTTATCCTTCCTGGCATGGGAATGCATATCCTGAAGCCACATTCCCACAGGCTGTGATCTTACTGTATCTGCTACACTAAATAGGGTTGGGTCTGCTTGTCATTTGAGTGGGAGGTCTCCATAAACGTTGAGCATTGCTAATCCAAATTCACTGCAGGTCAGTTTTAAGCCAGCGAGGTGGCAAGTGGCTCTGTGTAGCTGGAGTTTCATGTTGGCTGCCTCCAGCTGTCCTGGTGCTTGGTGCTTTTCCCAAAGTGGAGAGCTAATTCCATGCCTGATCGACAGGAATGCTCTGCAGGTACCAGTGGAAAGCGCAGAGAGTGTTTTCAGTAGGCAGAGTGTAATTACCCAAAGGGAATTAGGCCAAGACATCAAAGTGATTTACGGCCTTGGCATGAATCCCCTTTCCTTTTATACAAAAGAAGATCAGAGGCACAGAGGGATAAAGGATTTTCAAATTCTCTGCAGCACAGGTTGCCCCTGAGTTTTGGTGGCAAGGTTGGAATGCTTTTTAGCAGCTGGTGTTTTTTTCTGTGGGTTTTGTGTCTTGGTGGTTTTTTTTAAAGCATGTTCCCTTTAAACTGCCTCAATTTGGAGGCCCCTAAAGCATGGCACCCATTCCCTAAGGGAGGCTTGGAGATCTGCATCTAAGGAGATCTTCATTCAAGCCATGTGTTGGCAGACCTGGAGACAAGAACCTGAAGCTCTTGATTCCAGTCTGCACCGAGGTGTGCTAGGGCAGAGTGGGATGGCACAAAACTTGATTCCTCACCTTTCTGCTTGTTAATCCAACCATCATTTTTTTTTGTTTCTCTCACTTTCCTCTTTGTTCTTCTTGAAGCCTAATGCTTTCTTCAAGCCCCAGCAGTGGGGTTCCCCCCACAGCCCTGCTGCCAAAGCCCAGTCTCTCCCCCCAGACCAACCTGCCTCTGAGTTCCCCAGGATGATTTCTGAAGCTGGGACCCCCCAGAAGTCCCCAACAGCAGAGAAGGCTGTGGCAGTGCCACCAGGCCGGCCCTCCCCGGCGGGATCCCCCAGGAACCGGCAGACCCAGACCAGTTCCAGCAATCTCCACCTGCCCCAGGACTCTGCTGGGAAGGGGCAGCCAGCCAGCGAGGACCCTGTGGTTGTGACTCATGAGCAGTTCAAAGCTGCCCTCAGGATGGTTGTGGACCAGGGAGATCCCAGGGCATTGCTGGAGAATTACATTAAGATTGGGGAAGGCTCCACAGGAATCGTGTGCATCGCTCGGGAGAAGCACTCGGGGCGCCAGGTGGCTGTGAAAATGATGGATCTGAGGAAGCAGCAGCGCCGGGAGCTCCTCTTCAATGAGGTGAGTGTGCTGAAGACACGGGGATTCTGCTGTCCACATTGGAACAATCTGTGTGGCAAAAGGAAGGGAAGAGCTGGATCTTCTTCCTTTTAGTAGCATAATGTTCGTACCAAGAGCAGCTATTGCTGAGGGGATGGAGGCTTTGCACTGTAGTCACCAGGCTGTGTGTGCTCACTTGGTTGGGTAAGATGAAATGTGGTGAGTGATTTTGTGGTGATCACTTGTCCACTGTGGTTTTACAGGTGGTGATAATGAGGGACTATCAACATGTCAATGTTGTGGAGATGTACAAAAGCTACCTCGTGGGAGAGGAGCTCTGGGTGCTGATGGAGTTTCTGCAGGGAGGAGCCCTCACAGACATCGTGTCTCAGATCAGGTACAAAGCAAAATCCCAAAGCAAAAATGGGAGAGCAAGAACAGCAGAGTGGGGATTTCTGGGACAAATAGGTTCCCTCAGAGATCTTGTGTTTGCAGCACCCTGAAACTACTACAGTTTGTAAATGTTACCTGTTTTGAATATGTGATAATACTCACTGTGCAGAAGGGACTAATTTAAAGTATTGATCCCTGTGGAGACCCACTAGTCATCTCCTTGATGACCTTCCCTGTAAAACACAGTACTCATAAAAAGTGTTGTTTACTTTATATCTGTTGAATCCTGGCCAGGAACTTCATTGAATAAGTATTAAAGTGCATGCAGAAATAGTTTTCAGTGGTGTAACCTTAGCCACAAATTCAACTTCACTAACTCCCCTGGAGAAGTGCAGCAGAGCCTTGAGATCTGGACTCCTTCCCAAATTTCATTGCCTAAAGATAGCAACGACTGGACACTCTCCTAAATTTGTTTCCTTATCTACATTGCTTCATATTCAGTAGTGCCCAAAGCATTTCTGTAGGGCAAAGAAGTTGTTCTCAGATGGCCTCTGGTCCCTCTCAGAAGGTGTTCTGATGATGCAGTTGTGGTGATTGTGTCTTACCCATGACTCTGGAGCACCCTCCTTCTGCCTCAGAGCAGTCCTGCAAGGCTGGAAACTGGGGCAAGGAATGCCAGTGGAAAGACAGACCAAGAAAGTCTGTAGGATGAGAATTTCTTTTTGGAAGACTCACGATCTTAATTGGATTACAGTTAGGCAGTATTGCTAGCACTGATTGTATTTAGTTTTTTAAAAATCATAATATACCTTTAGTTCACATACGTGCTTGGCCTAGGTTCTGTCATGGGTTTAAGGCATGTATCTTGTTGGGTTCTGTGTTTTGGAAGCACAGTTTTGAGAGGCATCAAGAGCCACACTGTCCTCTGTAGCTCCACAACTACACCTGGAAGGAGTGTCCCAGAGACACCTGGGCAGGCCCTTCCAAAATCGAGTTCAGAGGCATCTCAGGGTCTACAAGCCAACATTTAATCCTGGGGAGTGCTGAGCTACAGCTTACAGGGCCAGTGAAACTCCTGTAGCTCTTGGCTGGTACTGAATTATAGATACAAAGTAATGAAGAGGTTTGTGAAGGGTCTGTATATTTATATCCACTAGTGAGACCTCAGCCTAGATTTGTTTTAAGAAGCTTCCTTTGAACCTGTTAATGAATGCTTTTTTTTCTCCTTATGATGAAAGCAGGATCTGTTATAACCATAACATTTATCAGAAGTAAGCTGCAAACCTTTATCAGTTTTTCCCAGGAAGGAAAATGCCATCATTGCAGTCATTAAACTTTTGCTGAGGGGGATAAGTGATTTACATCTCCAAGAGTGAGGTAATCCTCCAGTAATCTGCTTTACACTATGCAGTCACTTGACTGAAACCAAATTCCATACGTGACAGGGTGAAAGTGCACCTCTTGTGATCTTCAGGAACCACAGGGCTTTTCAGGTTGATCAGCTCAGGCACTATGAAATGAAAAGCACTACTCCTAAAATCATTGGGTTCTGTGCTGGGAAATTTCACAGATAGCCTTCGTCCCTTTTCAGGTTAAATTATAAAGGCAGAAGTAGTCCCCTGACACCCTTCAGATTTAGTTGCCATCTGTGTGGCATGGTGCAGCTACAACCCCATAGCTGTCACAGTTTGGAAGAGTAAGATATGGGATGCCAAACAAGCAACATGATTCTATATCTCTCAGCTGATGGTGTAGAAATTATGGGTTTAGAAGGTGCTGGTTCACTGCACAGTTCTGCCTTCTGAGTGCTCTCTTCTCCTTAGGCTCACTTGCAGACCCAAATTTGAGGATGTTTCATTTCTCTGTCCTGAGCCAGAGGTTGTTCAGAAGAACTGCTAGACACAGGCTGAGAATCCACAGTACTCAAATTGGGTACTTCAGCTATTCTTTGAAATAATTTACTTCTAGCATTGCTCAGTGTAAACATGCAGAACTGTCACTGTCCCCAGGTACAGGAGAGAATTTTCATTTCTACCATTTTCACTCAGTTGTGAAGGTTTTTGTATTTTGTATTCTAAACAGCAACAGCTTCTAAAGAGGGGGTTCTTGGGGTGCTCATATTCCATGTGTTAGCAGAGATAGGAATCAGGGGTGTCTTCCCTGCTTGTAGCCTGTGCTACCTTTAGTTAGGTGTGAGTGCACCCCATGTGTCTGCAGGAAGCACCTAAAGGATCCCTATATTCACTGCCAGATGATGCTTTTGGATGTTTTGTGGATACAGTTGCACAGCAAGCCTTGTGAATAATGTCTTTACTGTATTTGCTTAAAAAAGCTGTCTCACCAGTTACCGCAGCACCTTGGCATCAACCAGCACTGCTGCCTCTCAGAGCTGCTTGAAACAGCATCTTGCAGAATGAACTTAGATACAGAATTCAAAGTGCAATTTCTCTGTATTAAACCTATGAAAACTCAGTTGTCAACCATCAATTAAAAATATTTTCCTCAGTAACAGACATGCAAGAATGGCAAAGGTGAGATGGGAATTGTCATAGGGAACCAAAGTGTGCTTTAACCCTGTGTGAAGGAGCACTGAGCTCTGCACAGTTTAAGTCCCCTGTCTCTAATTGCAGGCTGAACGAGGAGCAGATTGCCACAGTGTGTGAGTCAGTGCTGCAGGCTCTGTCCTATCTCCACTCCCAGGGGGTCATTCACCGAGACATCAAGAGCGACTCCATTCTTCTGACGTTGGATGGCAGGGTGTGTTTCCTCAGACAAATTGTTTCCTGTCTTCTGCTGCTGCGGCCTCTGTCTCTTATTTCCTTTCCATTCCCAATCCCTTGTTTTCCCCTTGTCATCTTACTCTTTGTCATCTCTGTGGTGTTTCCCTCTGTGTTGTTTAAGGCTTATTTTTATGGTTGGTTGCTTTTTTTCTTTGTACAGGTCAAACTCTCTGATTTTGGCTTCTGTGCTCAGATCAGTAAAGATGTACCTAAAAGAAAATCCCTGGTAGGTACTCCTTATTGGATGGCTCCAGAAGTCATTGCAAGGATACCATACACCACTGAGGTAAGGAACTGCCTCCCTAATAGCAGGAGAGCAAGTTAATATTCTGAAGTATCACAGGAAAATAACTATTGGCTTTTCTAGGAAGTTGCCAGATTCTATTTAGAAAATAAACCTAGCTATGACTACAGCTTTGGTGATGGCATCAATATTTCCTAAATCAGTAGAAAACCAGATTGTTCTGCTTCTAGGAAAAAGGCATCAACTATTCTATTCTTACACCTAATGCTTGGCCTAGACTTGTATCTGCTGTGTCTGCTGTGAACAAATGTGAGCAAGGACCAGCCTGTAACATGATAGGGATCAGTAAATCAATTCCATAAAGGAAGCAGGGAGATGTGAGCTCTGAGAGGCTTACCTCAGGGAAAGCAGACACAAGAGCTCTGGAGTTTTGGGCAGGTGGCAGCAGACTGACTGCAGTTTTGTTTACCAACCAACCAGGTGTGGTACAAGCAATTACTTGCACACCCTTACATGTTGCAACACCAGCATGGCTCAGTCCTGGGTGCAAATCGACTTTGTTAAACTCCTGTAAGGAGCCCAAAAGTATTAAGGGCATCTGTGTTTGACTCTCTTGGTACCATTTGTCATGGGTGGAGTGTTGTGGTCTTTGTGAAAGCAACAAAACAAGAATCTGCTCCTCTGGAGTATGTATATTGATGTGACATTGTCTCCCACAGGTGGATATCTGGTCCCTGGGGATCATGGTGATAGAGATGGTAGATGGAGAACCCCCCTACTTCAGTGACTCTCCAGTCCAGGCAATGAAGAGACTCCGTGACAGCCCTCCTCCCAAACTGAAAAACTTCCACAGGGTGAGCATGCTGCCAAACACTGTAAGACTGATGGTTATCATGGGCAAACATCCATATCATCTGTTCCCAGTACAGCTGGCTGTGGAAATGGTCTTGCTAGGACATGTTTCCTGGGGAGCAACTTTGGCCTTGGGGTCTTAGCGGCTGCAAGCTGCTGCTAAGAGCTGGTGGCTGCTTTGGGAACAGCCCTGGCAGTGTGAGTGCACCTGGGCATAAAGAGAGTGCAGGTCAGAGATGCTTCAGGTGGACCCAGCAGTTTCCAGCTTGCTGATGTTGATTGAGTAGCTTATCCTCCAGGAAAGGGAACAGGAGGATCCCTGCTCTTGGGAATTTCCAGCTTCATGGCCTTCAGAACTACAAAGGCTGCACTACGGTCAGGAGACACTGCAGCAACTCAGAAAATTAACTTGGCTCCATAGTTTCTTAGAGAAAAGTAGCAGTGACATAATAAATAGTGATCACCTTTCAGTGCCTGCTTAAAGCAGCCTTCCTTTCATTCCATGCCCAGCCTCTGAGATCAAACAGCTTCTGCAGCATCCTGAGCTACCCAGCCTTTCCAATTAATCAGAGCATCTGCAGCTGCTAAAACTGAATTATTTAAGAGAGTAGACTGCTGAACTAACAGCACGCATTCCAACATCAACAGCTGTTCTTTCCTTTTTGCCTTTGCAACACTCATTAAAATTTCACGGTCACATTCTGTGTAAAACCATCCTGGTCTGGGTCATACCTTGGTTGGTGACATGGGCCTGCCACAGGCTATGATGGTCAAAACTGGTTATAGTCTTGCTCTGCTCCACCTTGTCCTGGGAAGCAAACTGGCTTCCAGCAGACCTCTGACTTACAGGCTTGTGGGCATCCTCCCCTCTCCCTACCAGAGTGCAGTTTCAGCTATGGATCCAGCCCTCCATTCTGGAGCCAGTTCATGGCTCACTGTGGTCAGTGGCTGCAGCACTGGGGGCAGCAGGTTAAAGTAATGCCACCTAGGATAATCCCTGCTGCATTGCTAAAGCATGGACAGATTTATTGACAGGGTTACAGGCAGGATCCTGGCACTCGTCCTGAGCTCTGCGGTGCCTTCTCCAGCAATCCCAGGCGAAGTCATCCAAAGCGTTCCTGAGATGAGCAATCACTCAGTGTGAACAGTACTGCAGGATCTACTAAGTGAACCAGAGATGGGAAAATGCCCCCAAGTCTAAACTGGATGTAATTATCGGCATAAAAATAAATAAATATATGCCAAGATAATTTTTTATTCCATTTTAACAATGCAAAGGATTAAACCAGCCAGAGATATGCAGGGTCTTGAAGTGGTGCTTGGGGCTGGCTACTCCCATGCTTTTACACCTCTTCCAAAGGACAAACTTGTGAGGTTATTCAGCTTTTTGCTATTTGTTCTGCAGCTTCTTCATCTTTTTGTACCATTAGCATGAGAATTTTTCAGGCTCTCAGAACCTACTGGGGAACTCTATTTAACTACCTTCCTGTAATCTGTGACCAGTAAAAGAATGGATTGATGCCCCCTTCCCACCTTAGTGATGTTCCCAGGTAGCAGGAGGTTTTGAGCTGAAATCCTGGAAAGTTTAAATAACAAAATGGGAAGCAGAAGTAAGCCAAATGGAAGGATGTGGCAGGCAGTCTTATCTTAATTGACTGTATCCCATTCAAAAGAAAACACCTAAGTGCTGTGCCTAGCAGTGACAGAAAGTTATGTCCTTAGCATAAAAAGCATGTGACCCGTGTCACATTGCTGGAAAACCAGGGATACAGATTGGGAATGTGCAGGGTCTGTTTAACCACACTCACATCAGCTGTGTGGTGTTACATGAGCTGTGCCTGGTCCCTTTGAGGGGTTGACTTGGTTGGTTGCTTTTCCACAGACCTCCCCAGTTCTGAGAGACTTCTTGGAAAGGATGTTGACACGGGATCCATTGGAAAGAGCAACTGCACAAGAACTTCTGGATCACCCTTTTTTGCTCCAGACAGGACTTCCAGAATGCTTGGTGCCCCTTATCCAACAGTACAGGAAGCGCACCTCCACCTGCTGACTTTATATGAGGGGAAACTGTAGGGAAAAGGAATGTTTATAAAAAATATATATAGAAAAAATTAAGAGCCCAGGCAGCCTCGACCTGTGAATGGTGCTTGGAACTTGCCAGTGATTGTTTTGGAGGACGAGTGTGAATGCTGTCCGTGCATCCTCAGCCTTCTGTGGCTTCTTTGCTGAAGACAATCAATACAGACTAGATCTGAGTGAGACCCAGTGTGTCTCAAGGATAAAGCGGGTATTCCATGGCTTGCGGATCGCTGCTGCCAAAGGATGGCATTCGAGAGTGGAGTCTGAAGTTCTGTATCTGAATGTCTGTGGGTTTCTGCACACCCTGGCTGCTGACTACTGAGCTGGAATGATATTTTCCACTTAGAAATGTGATCTTTGTTTCCTTCATTGTACACTGGAGCCATGAGCTGACTCACTTTGGGGCACAGACCCCTTTGAACTCTTAATGCACAAAGACTTTTTTTGGTTTTTTTTCTCTGAGACCTTTTCACAGATGATTTTAATTTCCTTTGGTTAAATGTGGACTAGAAACCTGCACACACTTCCTTAGGGAGCAGATGTGATATGTATATATTTGTTTCTAAGTGGCTCTCTTGCATCAACATGCTTCTCTTTTTGCTGCAGAATATGTAGGGTTTAGTGGTCAATCTTGAATCCATTTCATGATTTTAAAATTTTGGAGGGGGAAACCCTTGGATATGGGCCTCAAAGTGGACTCTATGAAGACCAGGTGCTCTTACCAGCAGGATATTATGGTTGGAAATTCACCATTTGCAACACCTTGAGTGCTGGTTGGAATGTGAACAGCGTGTTCCTGTGGCTGGTTTCCAGGCACCTTGCTTTCCCAGTCCTTTCTCCCAGGAGAGGTTGAGAAGTGCTGCCCTGGGCCAGTTATTGGGCAGCATTTTGGGGATGCTGTAGGAGACCAAATGGAAGTATTTGAGTTATCCTGCATATCCCAGGATTGATTTTTGTGTTTGTGTGCTGCTGTCTGGCTATTGGTCTGCCTTTCCCCATCAGCCCTTTATATCTGGAAGGTTTCTGGTTGTCTAAACAGCTCCTTCAGTTATTTTAACATAGTTTTAGGTATTTTGTATGCTGCACTCTCTGATCAGTGAGATCCTCAAAGTAATTGGACTCTAGGTCAGGATTAACGTTGTACAGTGATGGTGTGTGTTGTTGTGAGGTCTCAAGAATATATTTGTACATGTGGAACTGGGATCTTGTTTTGAAACACCAGATACCAAGGTTTTGGACTTTTAAGTTATTCTCAGGACAGTCCTGCTGTCTCAGAAACTGACCTCAGAATTGCATTTTCTTCAGAAGATGTTCATAATCTCTGTCCTCTATTTGCTTCAGCTACAGATCCTGCTTCAAAATTGAAGCCATGGTTGATTACTTGAAGTAATTTGGGATGGAATTCATCTGCACTGCTGCCAGCCATCAAAGGGTGGGACCCAGTCTGTGGGGCATGTAGGTTGGCTCTGTAGCCCATGGGGAGAGGAACAATTCTGGAGGTGGTTCAGATACCTGCTGAAGGACAAAATCACTCTGTCTCTCGCCCATGGCACTAGAGAGGTCATAGGTGGTTTCTGTAGACTGGATGTCTAAGTTTGGGGCTGATGGAGTTGGTTGAAATTAATTCATCAAGCTCCTCCTTAGCTGCACTGGAAAATTTTTGATGTAAAATGTTTCTGTATTCCGGATATATTGCTTTTTTTAAAATGTAAAAAAAGCAGGGCTTGGAAAAGATTTATAATTTGAAACAAACAGTCCTGCTTGTCTTTAGTTGTGAATCCTTTGCACTTGTGTTTTAAATTAAAGTAGTTCTTGATTTATTCATAAGCCTGTTACAGTGTTGAAATGCTTAAAAATGTGTCTGTAGTTCAGAGATGCGAGTGTGAACCTTGGAGTCTGCTCTTACTTCCCTGTTCTGTGGCTATATGGCTTCTAAAACAAGAAGAAACTGGGGCAGGAGCCTGGATCTTGAGTCCTGAAACAAAGGTTTCTTGGAAACAGGGATGACAGGTTTAGCATTTAACACCATTTTATACTTTAGCCCAAATCTGACTAAACATAGTGAGGGAAGGCCCTGGAAAAATTGCATTCAAGTATCTTATAAAATTTTAAAATCTCATTACCATATTCGTGAGGAGTGCAGGAAGGATCCATCTTCCTGTGCAGTGTAGAATTTAATTCCTCCTTCTTATGTATCTCTCTTTGCAGTTCATGCACGGCACAGCACCAATTAACTGCTCCATTACTTAGATGAGTGTGGAATCAAACATAAATCCTAAGATAAACCTAGATTAGCTGAGAGATTGAAGCTCCGTCTCCAGGGCCAACAGCTCTTTCCCCAGGAACCAGGCAGCCAGGCAGGAGCATGAGGATACAGAGTAGGTTTGGAATTGGTATTGCAGTAGTGTTCAGGTGAGGGTTTCGTGTATGCTTGGTGATATCTGACTGTACAACAAGGTGTAGCCTCTTCTCTGATGAGCTCAGAGCCTGCTTGGTAATTATGTTCAGAGATGATGTTTTCTGAGTAGCCTATGAGGGTGCACTCGTTTGCTGCTGTTCTGTGTCATGTTTCCCTGAATCCTTCCCTTTTATTTTCCTTCCTGTCAGCTTTGCTGGTATGGAGCCTTTTCCTTGCTGGCATAGCCCTGGCAATCAGCATCCAGGAGGCCTTTGAAGATGGCACATGGTATTTATGTGAACAATTTGCTGAATCAAACAGGGAGTCTGTCAGTGCTGTCACATTCCAATTGCACTGGTTTATCTATAATGGTGCCTGACTTCCTCCAACAGGCCTCTGATGTTAGATGCAGCAGTTTATTATCCCATTTATTCTGGAACAGAATAAAGCTTTGTCTAGAGGCCCCTGCCTTATAACCAGTGGCAACAGAAGGACCCTGATTCAAAAGAGCCTTCTGAATTTGACATTGATTGAGACAAACCCCACCCTTCCTCTGCAGGCTGGAGAGAGCTGCTGGCTGTGCCCTGGGTCCAGGGTATAAATGGAGATAAGTAATGATCTAGATAATCTTGGAGAATCTTGATATGTGGGATACATGTGGGGCAGGGAGGGTGTGTCTAAAATGGATCAGTTACTGTGCAGCAACTGCTTCTCTGAGTGCCTTAGGCACATCAGCAGTATCTCGGTTATGGAGGTAAAAAGGACTGGGGTCATTTAGGTACAGTGTCTCCTGTTTGTGTCCCTTGCTGGGGTTGGTGTCATCCTCTGCTTTAGGTATCCCCATGATCATATTTTTAATTATACAGTACAAAGGTTGGCCTCACTTAAATATTTTGGGCCAGAGAATGAGATCTAGAATATGCCACTTAAAATATTAAAATTTGGAAAGGATCAGAGACTACCTAAATTTGCTGTTGTTCAGTGTCTGACCAGATGTTATTGTCTCAATTGCCATTGAATTGGAGTTCTGTGTGTAATGAGAAGCCTGAGCCAAGTACCACATTGCCCTGTGCTCAGCAGGTAAGCAAAAACACAGGCAGGGCTGCACAGGAAGGAATCCTCAAGGATGCCTGAATCCTGTGGGAAGAAATAGTGCTGGAAAATCAGATGGCCTTTCTTCTCTGGAGTCTGTGAGTAACCAAACCCTGGTGTGACTGAATTGTGCTGCTGGAGGGATGGCTGGGTTCAAGGTGTGCTCAGGAACTCTTGCAGTAACATTTGGTTTAGTGCCTTTATTTATTAACTATTTATTTGTCTATTTTCCATCTTGCAGAACTTTCCCCCATTTTGTGCAGATAGGGAGGTGTTGGAGTCACTGTGACACACGTGGGCTCAGAGGCACGGAGGGGCTTCACCCTGGGGAGAAAGGGGAGTGTGGTTTGTGCATCATGGGAGCCCTGGCCTTGCTTCCATGTGCACTCTGAAAAGTACATTTAGAAGGTGTTTTTTAGCATGGAGGTGAAATCTGTGTAAAAGATTGCCCCTGTTTTTAATGAAATTTGGCATCAATCCCCTGTGCCATTGTTGGATTCCATAACAGAAGTGTTGCAGAGCAGAAACTGTGATGGGGTTGTAAGGGGACAAGTTGTTGTGGTGGGTTTCCTTGCTCAGGTTTCAAACATCAGTGAACATTAATGCCACAAATCCCAAGTGCTGAAGTTCCATTTTCATAGCCTTGTGTCATAGTCCAGCTGAGCTCTGGTCAATTTTGAAATTCCCACACCTCAAGGAGCCCCCTGCGGAGCATTTTGCTCTAGTGTTGTGTCAGGCCTTGCTTTGAGGCCTGGATTTGTGCTGTTCAGAGCTGTCAACTGATTTGTAAAGTTTGATTTGTGCTGCAGAGCTGTCACTGATGCTCTGCATGGGGAAGGGGCAGAGAAGCTCATCTTTAGAAGAGTAGAACAATGGGTTCTGCTGGTTCTCAGATGGCTCCCAGACGAGCAGTTGACTCAAAGCAGGAATTAGAGGTCTCCAGGCTGGAAAGTGAAGCTGTTTGGGAATTGTGGCAGACTGGAGGGAAGGAGACTGTAGTGGTGTTGTCCAGTGTCCCAGTTTGTGCTGTTGGTAGGAGCAGCCTGTGAGATTGAACCTGGCCAACCTGCTTGGAGTGTTTGTCCTGTCGCGTGCTGCATGTCCTGCCTGCCACTGTCCCTGGGCAACACAGTCTTCTTTAGGGTGGGGCACTGAAGGAAGCAAAACTCCTGCAAGCCCCGGCCCTGCTGTTGTGTCCTGGCTTTCCATGTGTGTCTCTCTGATTCAGGGTTATTCTGTAGGATGCATTTCCAAAGAGGGTTGGAGGGAAAAGCCCAATCCCTGGAACTTAAGCAATGTATGGAGAAGGGGCCACCCTGTGCCCTGTGTGTTCTGGTCTGACATTGGTGTCTGGGTTCCCTCCAGGGAAAGATGGGACAAATTTTCCTTTAAAATAATCTAAAAAGTTCCTCTGGAGGGGTTTGAGTGGCCAAAGGCATAGGATGCAGGGCTCAGTGCTCCTGTGCTCTGGTTTGGAACTGCCAGTGCTGCCTCTCTGGATTTAAGATAAAATCTCCAACTGCTCCCTGGCTGCAGTTGGACCTTGCTGGGATGTCTGCCCTCTGGTGAGGAAGGGCCTCAAACCACCACAGGACCAGAGACAGGTGGACAGACAAACACACAGGGACATGGACACGCAGACTCACACACCCACATGGGCACACAGGGACACACACACATACAGCCACAGAGGTGGACAGTCAGAGTCAGACACACATGGACACACCCACAGACAGCGTGACTGAGACATGAAAACAGACAGATGTGGAGACACAGGGACATGGACAGGCACACAGAGGACACACAAGGATTGACACAGACACACAGACATGGACACACAGAGAGATGCATGGATACAAAGACAGACCTGAAGACACACTCGGGCACAGAGAAATACACACGGACACAGCTGGAGAGATGGACACAGACAGTGCCACACTGAGACATGGATGGATACACACACATGGACATACAGACACAAATGGACAGAAACCCAGACACACAAACATGGACATATGCAGATGTACATGTACTTACCTGGATAAGGCACACACAGCCTCACAGACACGGACACAAACTAGCTGCAGCTAAGTAACAAGTGACCCACTTGTTCAAGAACAGCAGTGTTTTATTTTTTTTTTAGAAAATAAATAGCTCAGAAATGTACAATCCATAATTCCAGTACTCTGGTGATACCACAGGGGAGATGTGGACTCTTGTTGGAACATGCTGTCTTATACCTGCTTGACCTGGGGTTCGGTTTGTTTTATAGCAGCATTTGTAATTGTTTATTAATGCAGCTTGAGGTGTAACTGTTTTCCTGTAAGACACACAGTAGCCTGGTGTGGTTTGTTGTGATTGAGCCCACTTTCCATCCCTATCTCCACCTGTGGTGTCTCTTTGTATCAGTGTTTAAGGGTTTTGTTTGGTTTGTTTATTGCTGTTTTATTCAACCGTGTGGAAGATGTTAGGAGGAGTTGGACTGATGTGAAGGGATGCATGTGAAGAATGATGAGGGAACTGACTCTAAAAACTGGTCTGAATGCAAAGTAAATATTCCCGTCGCCTGCTGCTGTGCTGCCAACAGAGAGCTGGTCTGCAGGCACAGGCCCTTTCCCACTGCTGAAATACCTCAGAGCCTCAGAGCTGGGGAAGACAGGAGGTGAAGTACTCTGAAGGGTAAACTCTCCAGACTGCTTCCAGATGTCTGGGATAATGTAGTACATTCCTGAAGGATTTCAGGAGCTCCCCAGAATGGAAAGGGATGGCAGTAGTTTGTGAAGCTGATTGTTACTTCACCATATACCTTCTTGCAGTGAATAGTAAAGATGGGACTCAGAATATGCTCTCTTCTATCTCCACATCCATTCCAGCTCCCAAGGGTTCAGTCATTGCCAGTGTAAGCCTGGACACTTCTGCCACTGGGGTATTTGCTTCCAGTTGGTCTGTAAAGCCTTGTTCTCCCTCAGGAATGCTCTGACCTGCTTCCTTCCCAGTCTGTGGCTCTCCAGGAAAGCTGGCTTTCGTGTAGTTCTTCACCATCTCCTGAACCTCCGTGTTCAGAGCTCTCAACCTCTCCTCATATTCCACCCGTACCTGCTGCTGGAGCTGCAAATGGAGAATCAGGTCATTCCCACACAATGGAGTCAAGCAGAGAGACCAGGAGCTCTGGGATGTTTGTCCTTCTGGGGTCTGTGTGGGCCCCCTCATCCACTTTCTCATCCCCTGGTAACAGGTGGGTGGCAGTAAAGATTGGTTTTCTGGGGATTTTGATTTTTTGTGCCAAGGAAACAGACCTGACCTAAATGTTGTCCTTACCTGGCTTTCTCTCTCCTTGATGGATTGGAGACTTGCTGCCTGCTTCTCCTCCAGTTTCTGCTGGAACCTGCCAGTCTTCTCTGTCATCTTTAAAAATAATAAATTAAACCCCATCAGGTTCCAGTTTTATCAGCAAGGGCTTTGGACAGCCCAAGCTCAGCCCAGCAGGGCAGACCTAGATCTGCAGCCTGGATTCAGGGACACCACAACAGCCTGGCAGGTGAGTGCACACAGGCCATAGGGACAGGGACACAGACACAGGGAATACATGTACTCACACAGTCAGGCAGAGGTGTACATGGACAGACAGACATGGACACACGAACACACAGATATAGGGACACCTGTGGACACAGGCAAGGATACAGACACAGTCTGGACACAGTCACAGGACACTGATGGAGATGGGTACAGACAGCTGGACATGGACACAAAAACAGGGACACAGACACACAAAGACAGGAAGCCACATGGACACACCCATGGGCTCAGACACAGGCTGGCATGGACAGGCAGGCTTGGATACAGACATGCAGACACACTGACACAATTGGGGACAGAGACAGACAAACTTGGATGGATATGGACACAAACACAGAGGAGCACAGATGGAGACACATGGACACACACTGACGCGGATAGACACATGGATGTGGATGCACACACAGGTGCACACACACAAGGACATACACATGGACACGAGCAGACATAGACACAGCCATGGAAAGACACACAGATGGACACGTGGACACAGGGATACAGAGACAGACGCTGACATGCATGGACATGGACACAGGCACATGACAGATATGCAGACAGACACACAAGTACACATATGCAGACTGACATGTGGACACAGACATGTGGATGTGGACAGACATGGACACAGACATGGATGCAGACATATACAGGCAGGGACAGAGAGAGACACATAGACGGATATGGACGTGGACACAGAGACAGACACACAGATGCAGACACATGGATGTGCACGGAGTCACACAGACACGGGCAGATACAGGTGGACACAGACAGACCCATGGACACAGGGCCACACACAAGGACACAGACACAGGCAGATATGTGGACACACACACAGACACATGCATGGATACACGCATTCCTAGGCAGAGGTGCAGGGACACGCAGACATATGCACACCTGGACATGGGGACACAGGCAGAGAGACACATGGACAGACAAACAGACATGCATGGACCAGCACAAGGACACACGTAGAGACATAGACACACAGAGGTGCATGGACACATAGACACCAAGACAGACGTGAACATACACTCAGGCACAGGCACACATAGGAAATAGACACAACATACATGGCTGGACACAGACAGACACCCAGACAGACACATGGACACACAGACTCCTACCAGAACACAGACACAGACATGCACAGACCTGGACACACAAAAAACACCTGGACACAGACACTGACACATGGACACAGACACGGACACATGGACACAGACATGGACACACAGTCATGGAAGGACATGGACTGACACAAACACCCATGGACACAGAGGGACACAGACATGGGGACACACTCAAGGAAACAGAGATGGACAGGGACACCTGTACACAGACACACATGGATGTACACCAACACCCATGGACACATACAGACAGTCACAGACACCTGGACACCCAGACAGTCACAGAGACTCACACAAG
Organism: Oenanthe melanoleuca; assembly: GCF_029582105.1. NCBI lineage: Eukaryota > Metazoa > Chordata > Aves > Passeriformes > Muscicapidae > Oenanthe > Oenanthe melanoleuca. The sequence continues at coordinate 9,763,975 of NC_079339.1, forward strand.
GAAACACAAATATTGACAGACAGACACAGGAACACACACTCTCCCCTGGCACAGCCGCATGCACACATTCAGGGACACGGGCACGCAAAGACACTCCCAGACACAAGGACAGACAAACGTGGACACAGACACCTACATGGACATGCACACAGGAATAGAGTGACATGTAGACACACAGACACCCAGACATGTATAGATGCATACAGACACGCCCACACTTGGACACATGGAGAGATGTACGTGGCACACGAAGACACTCTGTCACAGGGACACAGATGGACAAACATACATGGATAGATGCACACACAGGGACAGACTCCTGGACATAGAGACTCATGGATACAGACACAGAGGTGCACACTCAGATAAGCACAGGCACACATGGAGAGAGACTCACTCTAAGGCAGGCACACACTGGGACACGTACACAGACATAAATGGACACAGGGATAAATGGATAGACACGCACAGACGCAGAGACATACATGGACACAGATGGGCACACAGACACCTGGACCCACGGACACACACACTTGGCTAGACAGACAGACACAAATGAACACACAGACACAAAGGGGCACACACACAGACATGGACACACAGACATACAGACTCCACAGACAGAGACACAGCTGGACATGTGGCCACTCAGACACAGATGGATATATGGACTTAAATGCTGACATTCACAGACAGACATAGAGATGTGGACTCAGCTTTGTCTGGCACTGGGTCTTGAAAGGCAGAGCTGGGGTCCTTAAGGTGTCTTTGCTCCTGCCAGGCTTCCCAATGTTCCTGAGCCATGGGTTACAAATGCCTTGGACACACTGAATTCCCCTGGCCATCCCCACTGGCAGAACCCAGAGCTGCTGGGGCAGCCTGGTACACCAGAACTCACCCGTTTGACTGTCTGCACCACCTCTTGAATGTGGGAGTTGTTAATTTCTTTCTTCAACCTTTAAAGAAAATTATAAAACTCTGTAAACTCCAGCTGTTCTCCTTCCATAAAACCTATTTTCAGTACTGATCAACAGGTATGTTACAGTCCCATGCTATCCTGACACAGGGAGACGCTGCTGTAATTTTAGCAAAGACAAAAACACCACTCAAATTTGGCTGAGCCATAAAGCAAATAACTGGATGCAAAATTCTACTTTTTCAGCTTCCAAGTCAGCAGGAGACCCTAGATCCTGCATGGACAGGACCCAGGAACATCCACTCCCGCACCTCTCCTGAGCAGCCTTGTCACTGGTATTCCTCAGCATGGCCTGGACCCGCTCCACTCTCTTTGCCTCCATCCGCTTCTTAATGTCTTTAATGTTGCTGTGGAGAGAAGAAGAGATACAGGCCTGGTTACCAGCCCCAGACAGCAGAGCAATCCTCCACCCACAGCTCTCTGGAGCGCTCCACTGTCCAGAAACACCAAATATGGGAGATTGTGCAGCAGGAGGCCTGGAGTCTTAAGGATGTTTTAAGTCCTGAGTCAGGACATGTCCTGGCCCAGCAGTAGAGGCAGCATGTGCTAAAGGCAAGTGTAAGAAAGAACAAGCGTGCAGGAAATTTTCCCTCCTCCACCTTCCCAGTTTCCAGTCTATCCTCCAGTATCCATGCATATATCATGTTCTGTGATGTCACTCATACTTTGGAGTTTACCTCTACTTTTGGATTTCACAGTTCCTTGCCACGAGAGGAACAGCACTTAATTTATACACAACGTGACAGAGGCACCTGAGACATTCACTTGCTGTCTCATCCTTCTTTCCAATGAGAAACAGTGAGCAATCACTTCCCTCTTCCAGACCACTCATGATTTACACATTACTGTCACATTCCCTCAAACAACTGTTCTCCTTGCTGTCCTTTTTGCACACAAATTCCTCCTCAGTGCTGGCTGTTCTTCTTGCTCTTTCAAAGAATTTCCTTGTTTGAGAAGGGGTCAGCTCTACACAGATGGATCCAGTGGCACAAGGCTAACTCAATAATTTTTTTGTTTCCCTGTACAAGTCTCAAAATCCTGCTTGCCACTTTGGCCACTGCATAGCTGGGAATGAAGAGCATCCACAGCAACTGAAGATCTCTTACTGAGTGCCAACACCAGTGTACAGCTGGGCTATGGCCGGGGTTTTCCATTCAGATTATTTTATATTTATTCCTGCTGAACTGAACTGCCATTTAATTACCTGTTGCTCCAAATCATGAAATCTTTCTGGAGCTTCTCCCAGCCAGGGAGATGTGACTGTACTTATGACATCCTACTGTCAGCAAACCATTACCTGGCTACTCACCTGTTTCCTTAGACTTGCCTAAATATGCTGAATAGCTGAGTAAAGAGACTCTAGCTTGGGACAGGACACAAAAAGAGGGAGTTTTATCTGAATTTGCAACTAAAGATTGAGACAGGATTTAATGGGAACTAGGAATGAGTGAGGATTTTAGCTTCAGCACAAAGCTCTTGCAAGAACAAATGAATATATGTCTGGCTAGAACCTGGTCAATTGATTCTGTCAGTTTGTTTAAATACTGGAGCCAAGGTGCTCAATTCACTTAGAAGATGGAGTGGTTCAGTCCCTGGAAGGGATTAATGTGAGATCCTGGCTGCAGGAGACAGAGGTGGCAGCTAGGGACCAGCAGTGCTGTTTCCTATCCTTCCCCATCAGTGGCTCCAGGCTGCTCACTGCAGATGGAACACTGTATCCTGCTTGGTGCCTTGTGGCAGGAACACTGTTCTGGGGATCACAAGAGGCATCTTCCCCCCATACTGTGTGAGATCCTGTGTCAAATCCCCCTGCCTCAATTTCTCACCAAAGGAAAAGAAAATCTTCTCTTCCCCATTCTCACTCCCTGGCTGCAGAGCAGAGCTTTGAGAACCAGCAGAAAGTGCTGCTCCAGAGCAGAACTGGGCATTATCTGCGATTCCAGGGCTGTATTTACCTTTCCGACGTGTCCCTCAGCACTCGCAGCTCAGCTGCCTGCTTCTCCCTGGCCAGCTCCAGGATCCTGGCAACTTGCTGTTTAAGGGAAGAACACAGACCAAAAGAGAACAAAGGGTGAGACACTGCACCCAGGTCAGCTGTACACCTCCCTGCATTGAATTCCAGAAGCAACACAGTCCCTGAGGGTCGGTGCAAATGCAAACTCCAAAATAGGAGTGTGCACGCAGGCCCCACTGTGCCAGTGGACAGACACTTGTGAGACAGGAAGGTTTCATCCCTGGCTCCTCTCCCAGGTAAGGAACCTGATTCCCAGTGCCCAAGTGTCATTTTCCCCTCAGGGTTGCACACAGCTTGCAAGAGGCGTGTCAAACCTAAGGTGCACCAAGGAACTGAAGATTTAAGATTTATTAATGCAAATTCCTTCAGAAAACACTAATGGGAAAAGGCCCAAGCCTGGAATCACTCCCCTTTCATTGGAAAAGATAGTATATGCTGGATTTACCATCACCATCCTATGGCCTACACTCTGTCCCCAGGCACCCCAGCCTGCAGGACTCTGACTTCCACCAAGTCAAACAGCAGAACATGCTCTGATGGTGGCATGGCGAACCCTCAGCCTACCTCCCCGTCACCTCAGCTCCCAGGCTCCTAGAGAGGTGGCACCTGGCAAGATGTGAAGCCACTAACCATCACATTAACTCCATGCTAAGGCATCAGAAGAGCTGGAGCAGACGGAGCCTCATGTGCTCCAGGGCAATGCTACTCTTTTTCCAAAAAACAGCAGACATATAAAAAGGTTTCTGCAGAATTTTTAGGGCTTCATGTCTTCATTCTCAGTTACCTGGCATGGACCTGACAATGCATATGTCAGGTGTGTTCTGGGCCCACATTCCAAGCTTAGTTTAGTAAATAACTTGGGACTATTTGGGCTGTTCCAGGATACATTTTCAGGTGACACTCACCTCGGTAGCATGCTGCTCTTTCTTCCTTCGGATCCGACTGTGGTGCTCCTCCCCAAGGTGGATGAGGTCCATCTCCAGCCTCTCCCTCAGCTCCACAAGGCAGTGGTGATCGATGCTCTCTGCTGCTTTTACAGGATTTGCACTGGTACCAGCATCACTTGGGGTCACACTCCTGCAGAACAGGATCAGGGGCCGTGCTGCTTCTCGCCATGCCAATGCAATCCCAACCTTCCCACCCGCCCTCAGTGGGAACAACCAGGGACATGCAGATGCCTGCACTGCTCCATCTTCCTGCAGAGAAGGGGAGCCCATGTTTCCCTGGGGATCTTTGCTTTGCTTTGGGAAGGTGATGCCCAGGCTGTGGTTACCTCTTCTTCTGGGTTTTCCTTGTGCGTATTGTCCTTTTCCTGCCCCCAGGGAAGGCGTGCTCCGAAAAGAGCACAGAGTATTTCTGCAGCACCTCCTCCCTCTGTTTGCTTCCCTTCTGCTCCAGCTCCCTCAGCTCCTTCTCCTGCCTCTTCAGCAGCTTCAGGAAGCGCTTCTTCTGCTGCAGCTCAGCAAGGGTGATCGTCTCAGGCTCTGAAACACAAAATAAAAAGGCTGAACAGGGCCAACTCCTTCCCAAGGCTTGGAGTGGAAAAACTGGAGCATACAGCTCCAACACGTCTCTGGACCACCACATCCAAACCAGAGCCCCCTCTGCTCCACACCTTGGGATGCCTCTCCCCAGGTACATATTCTGTCCTGGCAAACACTTCTCTTTAGGAATAACTTCTAAAAAAAGCAATGTACAGAACAGCTACTTGCCAACATATCCTGAACCAAACAGGTTTCTTTTTGTGCCTTCAGTTCAGTTTTGTGGCACAACTATACCTTGTGTTTGCAGGAATTGGCATCACACTGCATTCAGGCACCCGGAAGCAAGTGAACAGGGAGTGCAGGTGTGCTCAAGGAAACCTGTCCTTGAGTCCGAGGATTTCTGGGATTTGTCTTTAGTGCTGGCTACACCAGGCAGGGTTGGGACATGTCTTTTTAATTTGGAAATGTAAGATGACAGGCAGGGCCTCAGCCCAGGTGACCAGCATGAGGAGTTACCTGCCATCTGCATTACTTCTAACAGGGCTTCATCCTTGGTGAACACTGCTGCTCCTGAAATCCCAAAAGAAGTTCCTGTTAATGTCCCATCTTGGATGTCCAGGTTGGAAATGGACAGAGGAGAGCTCACCAGAGTACAGCCCATGTGAAGGATGTTGTTGTCAGTAGTGAAGAATTAATTAAGCTGCCAAGATGCTTAAATGCTTGAAAACTCTTGGAAACTTACCTGTGGACCCATTAGAGGGAGGAATGCTGGGTTTCCCAGTGAAGCCTGCCACCCCGTTAGTCTCAGCAGATGAGAGGTTTGTCTGTGTGCCAGGCCTCTAAAACAAAGATCAGAGGTAAATGAAAACTCCATTATTTCAGGCTGGATCCATGCAAAGTGCTCTAGAGAACAGAACCTGGAAAAACTCACCTCCCCTGAGGAATCCTTGAGCTTCACCAAGCGCTTGTCCTGCAGGTTGAAGAACTTGATGGGGTTGGAGAGGGCAATAGTGAGATCTGGAAACAGAGAGCAGGGCTGGGCTTGGATAGCAAACAACTCATGGACTCATTTTCCCTGCCCAGCACAGGACTCTGTGAAGAAGGAACAGTTTGTGTTCGCTGCTTGTAACCTGACAGCATAAGGGAGGGAGGAAGAGAATCTCCTTCACCTCAGTCTCAGTCCAAGGCCATGGCTTACAACTGATGTTCAGGGCAACTCTGTGAAGTGATTTTGGGAACTTTTTGAGAACTCTGCTCCCAAAATCCAGGACCAGCTTAAGGCTTTTCCCACCTGCACAGTTCCCTGTTCCAATTCCAGTCCAATGTTGTATAAACCTCATCTTTTTAATTAAAATGCGATAAACCAAATTTCTCAGGATTTCCCCAGTGAATAAGGTTCATTTGTATGAACACAGGGGAGGAGAGAGCAAACATGAGAAGTATTCACAAGAGCTCCTGTGGCTCATGGGTTTGGTAATGACTGTTGATCCCTCCGGTGAGGCTTCTGTCACATCCAGCTCTGACCCTTCTCAAAGGAAGGTTCCCCTTATCTCAGTACCAGAAGAACCTCCCTTCTTCTTCCAACAGGAAAGAGCATCACTCCTAAAACCTCCCTAAAGCCCTGTTCTCTGCAGTCCCTGAGAGATGTCACCTATTTCCTCAAGGAAAGCTCTCCCCCTCTCTGAACAAGAGCAGGGCTGAGCCATTCCACACTGGGGCCTGGCACACCTGCCCTGCACCTCAGGTGGGAACCAGGCACAGCTGCAGTGGGAGCCTCCGTGCTCTTCCCGAGGCAGCGAGGCTGTGACAGGATGCTGGCGTGTGCTCCAGTCCAGCCCTGACAAGGAATTGAGGGTGCAGCAGGAAAGCACTTCCCAGGCTGGAAAAATGCTTCTGAATCAGAGTTTGGAGGAGGCCAGAAGCACCCCCCGCACATTCCAGCGCTCCTTACCTGCCCAAGCATCCGGCACGTAGTCCTTGATCTCCAGGAACACGAAGAGGGCGGGCAGGGTGAGTGGCATGTTGCTCTCGCTGCGCAGGCACACGTGGTGGTAGCCTGGGGCAGAGAGGGGAGGGAGCTGAGCCGGGGCATCCCGGCCCTCCCTGTCTCTGCTCCAGCAGCCCGAGGCCCTCTTTACAGGAGGGCATGGTGAGTATACCATGGGACAAAGCCAAGGGTAGAGCAAGATGGATTTGAAAGTTCCACTGCCTGTGGGCACGGAGATTAAGGAGCAAAATATGCAGCTGTTTGTATGGCCTTTATGGCTCCCATGGACAGGGCTCAAGGGCACAAAAGCTGAAGGTATTCCCACTGATTTACCTGGATGCATTGCGATGATGGGAATGATACGCTGGCCAATGAACTTCCCTCCTTCTTCCCAAGCCACAATTTTGAGAGATGCCAACTCAGGCATCATGATCTAAGGGAGAAGCAGAATAAGGCACCAGAGTCTTCATCTCTAACTCCTGATAGCAGCACCCTCCTCCTCCTTCCAACCATACAATTCCATCTCTTCCAGGATGGCACTGCCCATTTCTGCATCTTAAGTAATTTAAGGGCACAGTTTGTCATAGCTGAATGCCCAGAAACTCCACCAAACACAGGCTTCTCAGCCTGCCCAGGATCACCTAAAGACAAAAATAGGGCAACAAACCCTCCAAACCACTGCTTCCAGGAAGAACTCACTGGGCAATGGAATGAACTGGGATGGATAATTTAGCAAACATGATAACATTGCCAATAAAGGCTTTTGACTCCCTCCTTCCCTGTATTCTTGTGCCATAAAATGAACTCAAAATTATTCTGCCAGGAGTGAAGCCTCAGAGTGTTTCTGAAAGGAGGATATTTCAGCCAAGTAGGCTGAAAATATCTGTAGCTCCATACTGTGCCTGACAGATGAATTGTATAATGTGTTCTTGACTTAACTTCCCTGTGCCCTGCAGCTGGATTGGTGATCACTGATTTCCTGGGGAGAGACAGGGCAGATTTCCATGTTCTGGCACAACTGAAAACTGGTCCCATTACTGTGCCAGTTTGGCTATTTCTCATTGACAGTTTAAGCACTGAAAATCAGTTACTTTTTGTTGCTGGATGTTTTCAAAACTGATCAGTCTGAAGAGGGCATCAAGAGGGGAGACTTTGGATGCTTGTTATTTCCAGAACCACTCCCAGTTCCCCTTGTCTGTTCTGGGAAATATTGATACAGAGTTGTTTGGGATATTGTTGTTTGGATGTTATCTGAGGGTGTCTAAAGCCAGGCCTAAGGTATCCAGTGGGGAGTCCCTTGTGCTGGCACTGACCTCTCCCAAGGCAGTGCTCATGGCCATCAGGAGCTTTAAGGATCCTGTCTAAATTACTATCAAATGTTGTCACCTTTTCAAAAACAAAAGCTTCTTCTTTCCACACAGGGTTAATGGAGTTGGCTGTGGAGGTCAGTTTGGTTCTGTGTTTGCGTTTGGCATCCCTTGGCAGCCCAAGGAGCTCCACTTCCACGTAGGTCTTCACGCTGCGGTCCGAGAGGAACTGGCCAGACAGTACCTGTGAACAACACTGAGTGAGCAACTGCTGGGAAGAATAAAACAGAGGGACCCACCCATTCCTTCACCCCAAAGTCACTCTCCCATCCCAAAACAGCTATTTCTTGCTTCAGCACTTCCTCTCTCCCCATCAGCACAGCCTTAGCTGTCTGTGCACAGCAGATGCTCATTTTCCATTTTCATGTGATTATGATTAATTTCAAATAGCGACAAGCCTAGGAGTTGCCACAGTAACACTTTCCCACAGAGCTCCACAGGTTCATGTGGCACTGACAGGCCCCCTGGCTGACACAGAACAGGGTCCCCAGGCTGTACTTGCCGTGACACAAACAGTAGTGGCCACCAGCCCGTCGATGCGGTCCACAGAGAAGGGGTCGAACTGCTTGTCGGGGCGCCGCATGAACTCGTGCTTGAGCAGGTACCCACACTGCCCGTTGAACTCGAACAGGGCCATGTTCTGCTGCATGGGGACATCTGAGAGCAGAGCAACACAGTGAGACAGGCTGGGGGGGGACAGGCAGCCTGTGTGCTATGAGGGAGCTGAAAGCTGCCGGAAGCTTCCAGCCCCTGCCAGCCCACAGCTCGCAAAACTGTCTTGAAAACTAATTAAGCCTCTCAACACCCTACAGGGAAAAATATTACAGCAGCTGTTGTAAGGAAGGGAAGTGGTTTGCTTGTGCTTGCACCTTAAGTCATGGGCAGAACTAAATTAAAACCTGCTTTAAGGAGCACCCGCTATTTTTGGGTGGGAATAAGTAGCTGCTTAAGCCCCTTTGCTCCTTCTCCCTTCATTTTGGGCCTCCTTGGAGTCCATCTTCTGTCTGACACTTCTGAGGACACTGCCTGGTGGTTGCTACAGCTGCCTGCGCTGTCATCCTCTTCAGAACCAGCCTTGCACTTGCTCCCTTTTGTCTCCTAAGCTCTATACATAGCACAGCCCTCTGAGGAAGGAAGAGGGATAAGCTTTTCTTTCCTTCTTATGCTGGTTGTGCAGTAAGGAAAGGCCCTTCCTTGCTGGTTGGGTCAAGGCCCTGGAAATAATGGCACAGACAGGTCAGTGCTGTGGCCAGATGGAGCTCTGCCTCTGCCTTGTAGAGGGCAGCAACTTGGGGGATGGGAGCTGCAGGTGCCCTCATGGACACAATTACGTGTGACATTGTGGAACAGGACAGCCAGGGACAGTGCCCAGACACAGGGTGACAGCAGTCCACGTGTGAGTATGCCAGGTCTGGGCATGGAAAAGTGCTGTTAGTCTGTGGGAGATCAAATCACAGGAGAACAGCACTTTGGGAAAAGAACACATGGAATAATAACCAGGGAAATGGCAGGAAAGGAAGAGATGGGGACCAGCAGCACCTGACCTGACCCGCTCAGAGGCTGAAGCACACCCCAACACTCACCCATGGTCTGGAAGTTGAGTGCCACCATCTGACAGCCGACATTCCAGAACATCTGGGGCTGGTAATTGGAGGAGTCCATCCGGGTGCCTTTGGGGTAAACGCGGCTCATCTGCCACTTGTTGTATCTACAGGCTCTATAGGAAACAAGTCCAGAGCGCTCCTGTTGTGCCCTGGGGCCAGCCCACATATTCCCATTATAAAAACTGTTGGAGCTCTGCTACCAAATGCTCAGAGCCTTCCAGACAAGACCCCAGAGAGGCTCAGGCTCCTTGTCCATACACTTTTCACTTAAGGACAAGCATCTGGCATTCTTGACATTGGCTATAGCAGGATGAATCCTGTCAAGAATCTCCCTGACACTCCAGGCTTGGGAATGGCACTGGAAAAGGGTGACCAAAAGGATACTCTACAAACTGCATAGGGAACTTGCTGAGTAGATCGCCAGCCTTCATCTCGGTGAAGGAAGAGATGACGTAACTCCGGTTCTTCTCTAGGAACAGGAGATTGCATTTAGGAACCAGGCACGCCCCGTCCCTGTTCTGCATGGGGGACTGACAGAGCCAGGAAGGACTTGGCCTGGATCCCAAAGGGACTGAGCCTGACTTACTGGCAGAGACCTCGAAGGAGTTGAATTTGATGGGCTGTATGTAGTTAACCAGGCTGGACATCTCCTCGTAGGCCGTCACTTCCAGGCCAGCCGTGCCCTGAGCAGAAAACAATCCAAAAGCAAACAGATGAAGAGACCTTCCCTGGAGATGAGACAAACTGCACTGGGACCTCCCAGTCAGAGCTCTGGTGTGTGTGTGCCCTGACCAGAGTGCTCCAGTTTCTCTGACTTCCCAGCCCTACAGCCCCATTGTGGCCAGGGGCACAGAATCTCCAGGTGTCTGGACATAAATGAAATCAAGGTACATGGAGAGGTTCTGGGGAGGATGTACAAAGCCCAGGACCTCTCTGACCCCTCAGAACATGGAGTCTGGGACAAAGGACAAACTGTGGATATTGGTTTTCCTCCTTTCCAAAGATACCAGGGAGATGGAAGTGACAAATAGATCTTTTATTCAAGGGAATGCTGATCTCCTCCCTCCCCCTTCAGTAACAGCACTTTCAGTAACAACTTCTCAGGCCAAGGCTAAGCCTCTCCAACACCCCCCAAGGCAAACAGTTATCTCCAAATCATACAGAGTCAGCAGTAGCTCCTATGCCACATTCTTTATACTTGCAATAAAATTTCTCTTCTTCAGTTTCTCCTGCAAAAGTCTTCTTGTATGGGGGGGGGAAAGCTCCCGACAGGTTCATTCCCCTTTGCACTTTGGGTTCATCTCTATTAAACAGGGTAAGGCCCCAGAGAAAAATGGAAGCCAGCAAAAATCCAAACAGAAAAGGCAAAGAACCAACAGTGACAGCACCTCATCTGACTGCATCTTTTTAATTTCCTCTTCATCCAGGTTTCTGAGCTGGTCATCCTCTTCCTCTGGCTCCTCTTCAGCCACATCACCTGCCCAGACTAAGCACACAAACCCTCATCAGTGGATCAGGAGGACACAGACAGGACCCTGCAGGCTGCTGGCAGTGAAGGGCTCTGCCAAACCTCACCACCAAGTAATGCTGGAACACCAAGGGGAAGAATCCTGCAATTTTATTGGCCAAATCCAAATATTAACTGGTACACTGAGGACCAGCACACACAACAGACCAAACCATTCCTGCTGAAGGCTCCCCTCACACCCAGGAATCACTGGGTTGTTCTCCCTCCAAAGTCACACATATTTGTGGGAATAAATGCCCATTTCAGGTGTTCTGCAGTGGTGCTCACCTTGTCCTCACATGACTTCATGTGCTCTTACCCTGACAGGGACTGTTCTACCACAGGGGCCTCAAGCCCAAGAGGTGACTGGAAGGGAGGAGAGAGGGGTTGAAGGTTTTATGAACCTCCAAGACTCTCATGGTAAAGAACTAGGCTGTGGTGAATTTGTGGTTATCAGAGAGGCACAAGCAGTAACAAATTGTTCCCCTTCCCTCAACCCAAAAGCCAGAATATATCAGTGGATCAGTAAGGGATGATGGGCAGGTTGTAAATGATCATCCCTTTTGGTTGGACAAAGTGTTCAAAGTATTCTGAAGATTTAATTTCTCTTGCAGTTTTCTGCTGCTGCTTGGGCTAACTGATTTAATGACTAGTGCTGGCTTGCCCTGAGCTTGTATTGGTGATTTACAAGGCTTTGCCTATCGCTTTTATTAGTCCCCCTTCCCTTCAGACATACCAGTATCTTCAGCATCCACAGAGGTTGGCTGCTCAGTGGTTTCTGGTTCCATGTTCTTCCCTTTCTTCAAAGAGCTCTGCCTCTTCCCAGACATAGATTGGTTCTTTTTGTTTTTAATCAAGATTTTCCTTAAGAGATCCTTAGGACTTGGCAGAGGAACTCCTGGCTTCAGCTGCAACAGATAAACTTCATCACAGAATTCAAACACTCACCTCTCCTGTCCCCCTGCCACTACACAGACACATCTCTCACCCACTATACTCCTAATTTCCTCCATCTGCCAGCATATCCCAGATTAATGCAGATTTTTCCTAATATTTCACCTGTGGTTTCAGACCAGCATTTTGCATCTCTCAGGCTCTGCCAGGCTGCCTAGCCTCCCATCCTGCTAAAAAAACACCTACATGGCCTGAAGGCATCTGCATACCTCTGGCTTCCCATTCCACCTACTTCTCTCATCATATCCCAGATCCTCAGTTCCTCATCAGTACTCAGGCCAGATTTAAACACTGCCTGCAGCAGATTTAAAAAAGATCCCAGAGGAGGTGGCTCAAGACAAGGACACTGACAGACTGCACAGACAGCAAAGGCCTGTTAATAGCTTAGCTGATCTCTTGAACTGTTCCCCCGCCCATCCCTCTGTTCCTATTGCCTGGACATGGGGCTGGACAGTGGATAGCTGCTGCTGCCTCACTGCTTCTTTCCAGCTCTTCATTGGGTGTCAGTGCTTTCAAACAGATGCTTGGGCCAGTGCCTCACTGCCCCTCCTCTGTGCACCCCAAGGACCTGCCTCGTGCCCCATGGAACACAGGTCCAGCTCAGGAGTTTAAAACCATGTCCCCTGGCAGGGCAGTTGTGGCACCAAAGGTGTCACTGGGCCCACAGAAATACCTGTTGTACAGGTAAGATGAAGACTGGGGTCAAGCAGATGGGGAGCTTTCCTTTCCTTGGGAGTTATTCCAAGCACATGACATTGACCTGCCCACCTGTGCCTGGAAGGGAATATTTCCAGGCTAGGAGCGGGATTAGGCCTTTGCTCCTGTTTCCAAGTGCTGGCAGACAGAGCTGGACCAGTGCTGTGAACAGAACACACCTGGTACCCTTGGTAATCCTGGCCATGCAGAGCTCAGTGCCCAGAGCCCCTCAGGTGATAGAGTGCTAAACAAGAAAACCTCTGTGACAGTCTTCCACCCATCCCTATGACCCAGGATCCATGTCTATGGCATTGTGTCTGTTGTGGCACCTCCCAGCACCAAGCTTTCCAAAAAGGCCTCATGCCCCAGTCCCTTGTACCGGGTATTTCTCCAGTGGCTCTGTCAGCAGCATGTCTCCAAAAATGGTTCGGCAGTACTCGGCCATCTTTGCCTGCTGCTTGGGCCTAGATGAGATCAGGCAGGAATGAAGAGGAAAGCAAATGTTTGAATCCAGAGTCTGGCATGAACAAAAAATTGACACCCATGTCCTCTACCCAGAAAATCACCTCATCTGTGCAGATGCTAAGGTTCCATTTGCAAGCCAACTCCCATGTTCATACGCTGCAAACCTAAGGTAAAATGCTGCACAACTGTGATCACCCCACTCTGCAGGCTAAGGCTCATCTTTCAGCTCTCACCCATCTTCAGTTGCTTCAGGAACCTCAATTAATTCTCCACTTCAGCTCAGCTCAGCTTGCTTAAAACCCACCAGCCCTTGCCTGTGTATTTTCTGCTCTGGACACAGCAGACAATTCTCCCAGTCACCAAATACTCACGAGTCCACATGGTTCTCGAAGGACAGGATCACAGGGTACGGAGATGTTTTAAAAGCACTTTCTGCAATGGCCTCGATGGCATCCTGAAGGAGAGGCCATGGTCAGAGAGAAGCTCAGCACTCATTATAACAGACACACAGCTGACCTCACACTGAACAGACTCCAAAATTGTGTCTCAGGAGCTCCTTTCAAAGTCACTAAACTTCTCCGAGTAAGAGGGTGAGAAGTGTCATCTTTTTCACACCTGCCCGGATTTCCAGCTCCAGAGGATCCGTGCTGAGCTAAACTCAACAGCTTGTACAAAAACAAAGCTGAAGATGCAAGAAGGTGAGTTTTTGGTTTTGCTGCACGTGAGAGTGTCTGGCCGGAATGACAAACCCCTGCCCCAAGCACCTTAAACTGGCACAGAAAAGTGTGTGCAGCACCAGATCAAACCACTGCAAACTATCCATACTTACCTCTGAACCTGCCCAATTTTCTATCATTTCTGCTGCTTATAAAATCCTTTTGCCTGGCAGCAGAGAGAGCTGGAGTGTTCAGTCACCAGCTGTGCTGACATTTCAAATGCAAATACCATGGAAACCTTCTCAGCATTAATGATGTAAGAAAAAATAATATTTTCCCCAAGCCCCTGTTAAACTGCCACAAACTTTCCACTATTTTCCCTTCTGGTCCTGCTAATTGGTAAAGAAGTGCCATTTGCTCCTTTGCAATCACAGTCCCCTGATCATCCCAAATCCTGGATCAGCCATGACCTTAGCATGGAGGGAGGCTGCCACAGCTGCTCCTCCATGGACTGCTGGGAGTCTGTCACAGAAGCCTCAAGGCTCTGAAGAGAAGCCTCAGACAATGCTACTAAAAGGCCACAGGAATTGTAGTGGAAGGAAGGACTTTGTGTTATGTAAAACCAAAACCCAGCACATGCTGTGTTAGCAGGTTATAATTTCCTTGAGGAGTGGTCCCAGGCTTCAGCAGAACTCTGCAATTGCAGCAGCTACAAATGCCATTATTGCTGTTCTATCTGCAGTGAACTGCTGTGCAAAAAGCAAAAGTGATACCACAGGGCTTTGGAAATTACTGAGTCTGAGGATGACAATATCTCTGACCTTAAGGACTGGTTTGGTTTGTTGGTTTTTCCCCCTCACACATAAATATTTTAATAGCGAAGTGTGGGAATTAGGGGGAAGATACAGAAGAAAAATAAAGAGCTGACAAAAAAAAAAAACATCTAAAGCACCTCTACCTGTTGGCAGCAGCTGTGGAAAGGAGTGCAGAAAAAAATGTCAGTGTGATGCCTTTATTTGTAACTTGCAAGCTGTAGATAAATGCCCTGTACTGCCTGGCTTTGTGCTGTGCTTCCAAAGCCTGGGAGCTGAATCCTCAGGGAAGCCAGCTGCTCCACAAAACACATTCCAACACTCAGGTCATTAGAAAGGAATTGAACCCTGCTCTTTCAAAAGCCTCCATTTGAGGCTGTCAGCCATAGAAACCTGCTGCAGACCAGAAGATAAACTCATTTTAACTGTGTTTTCTAAAAGCCATCCTGCTTTCTCCTCTGATGTGCCTCTATCTATAAATCCACTGGTCTCACGTCACGTTCTGTGCATCCATCCTGCGACACAGTCCTGTGTACACACACACCTCTGCTCAGCCATCTTCCCATGGCTTCCACCTGACTTCCCACATTTCCCTCATTTATCCATCCATCTTCATCCAGCTATCAACCTCTCTGCTACTCCTCCCATTCCAAAAATGCACAAACTCCAACCTAGTGCTTATCTGTTCACTTTTCCTTCTACCCACACATTCATTCACTTGTCACCTCGCCATCAATCTTTTCCTCTCAAACATCTTTGCCCTCAGCCATCTGGCTCCCTTAGCAATCAGTCTAAAAGCAGCCAGGGGAAAGCATCCATGGGGAAAGCTCTTCCCTACCTTGAAGAGGATTTCAGTTGTCATGGTGAAGCCGTGGGTGATGATGGGCTCCTCGTCCGGGGGCCGGCCCTTCCAGCAGTCCAGCTCCACGCAGCGGCAGCCGGCCAGCAGCGTCTGGCGGTACATTTCGGGAGAGGACATCCCAGAAAACTGCCCAGCTGCAGGACAGAGGCTCAGTGTTAGCTGCTCACATGGGACAGCCCCTGCACACACAGGGGCAACAGGAATCTCTGCCAACCTTCAGCAGGTGGACGCAGCAGACTGACAAGATGTTTTCAGTTGCAGGGTGACACTGCATCATGTCACACAGCATTCAGAGCCAGCCCGGCCCTCAAAACCCCCAGGGCACACACATTTGTCCTGCTGATGTGTCCCCACCCAGTCCTGGGCGTGCCTGCCTGGCACTGCTGTACCTGTGAGATAGGTGTTGTGTGAGGAATTGATGTAGTAGTGCGAGAGCGGCTGCGTCATGTCCTGGTACAGCATCAGCTTGTCCAGCACTATCAGGTTGTTCTCGGGGCCACACAGGAACCAGACCATCCCCTCCGGAGACAGCTGCCCTGCATGGCAAACAGAGCAGTTAATGGTTGCCAAATATGGTTCTAGCACCTCTTTGGAAGTGGAAAGAGAATTAGTTGTAGGAATCAGGCTGACTGCTCCCCTGGGAAGCAGGATGGCAGAGGGCACAAGATCTTCTGCTCTTTCATCCCACCTCTATAGCAAAAGCTTAGGGCTGAACAAGACTCACCTCTCTGGATGTTAAACCCGCTGGGCTCATACTTCTCTATCAGGCTCTGCACCTGCTCAGGTTTGGCTGGTGGGAAGAGGATGTCATTGAGGCGGGTGTCACGCTGCTTCTTGTTGATGAACTTTGCCAGGTGCTCTTTGGTCATGTAAGGCTTTGCTTTTAGATGGCTGCAGTGAGAGAACCACAGAGGGGCAGAGGTAAGGCCTGGGAACTACCTCAGAAAGCTTTTCACAGAGGAGAGGTTGATCTTTCCTCAGGTTGATCCTTCCCCTGGGCCCTATAGCACAGTGAAGTCTCATCCTTTTTATTCAGGCTGTGAATGAAGGCATTAAGTGACCTGGGATCCTGCCCTTCTAAGGCTTACGGCCAGTTAAACCACAGAACATTAAATCCCCTCCTTCCTGTCTATCTTTTGCCAAGAGACCAAGTTCTGGGCTGTGGCAAGAGTGAAACTTACTGTGAAGTAAATATCTCATCAATCTCTGGCCGTGGACACAGATTCATGAGGAACGTCTTGTAAACCGGCTCGGGGAAATCCTCGGGGTTGATGGCATCATTCTGAGAACACGATGAAGATGTGTCAGGACCACAAACCCCTGACCACTCTTACCTGTCATGAACACCCACAGCTCAGCACTTGGTTGTGACAACCCCAGTAAATTACTAGAGCATCTGGCTTGGTGTTGCTGCTCCTTGTGCCACACAGTGCAAGTGCTGGAGGCACAAGTGTTACTGGAAGTGCTACATCAGTAAGAACTGATGCCAGCAGGCTGGAGTTAAGGCCTGGCAGTGGTAGGGTAAGGTAAGCAACTACGAGCATCTTGGCTGATGTTTTTTCACAACCAAGAGCATCCCAGTCAGGGCAGGGAAAAAGATCCTTCTCAAGCTGACGAGACTTCTGGATATCCAGAGAAACCTTTACCTTGCCATTTGGCAGATGACAAGCACTTAATGCTTCTTCCACCCTCTTCTTGTCTGCAGGGAACATCTGAAAAATACTGACCAGACAGGCAAACAAACATCAGCATGGAGCAGGAGAGAGGTCGGGGGGCTGGAGCTGTAGGCAGTGCAGGACACTCCAGATGCACAGCAAGGGAGAAAGGCAAGATAACTGCAAGCATGAACCAGCAAAGACAGACAGTGTTTCTCCAAGGGAGTTACTGAGGGACTGAGTTTGATAAACCTACACAGGATTTTTTTGACTGCTGATTTAAAGCAGAAGTTCTGTATTTCTGCCATGGACTCTGTAAGAGCTCTGTCACTCAAAATCCCTCTCTTGTCCTTTTCTGCCCCTCTTGGAAGTGCTTACTATGGTACTGTGGAGAAGTAACAACAACTGAATTTTCCCTCCTTTTAGAACAACTCTGTCTACAGCACCATGGTCTCCTCCACAGATAAATCCAGCCTCAGTTCTGTTAAGCTCCTGGAATCACAGGTGCTCACAGCAAACAGGGGAACAAGGAGTGCCCTGTGCTGCCAGGTGGGAGTGCCTGGCGGGGGCTGCAGCAGCTCATGCAAACCTTGCCCTTTGCAAGGCAAAACTGCAGCAGCCTTGGTATGATTCCAAAGGGATTTGCATATTTAAAGGACAGGCAAATGCTCTTGGAATTTTCGGAATTTTCAGGAGTTTTGAAAGCCTTACATTTACCTGCACCTGAAGATACTGAGTATTTTTATAAACCTTGTTCTTAATCTGGACTATTTAATGGTCTGCATTTCTTGCCATTCTGCAAGAAATGGGCACTGAGGAGAGGTACATCCTGTATCAGAGATTTTTTCTAGCTTGTTTCAGAAGAATAAGCTGGTTTCTCCCTGCAGCAACACTACCTTGCTTGCATTTTAAAGATTAATTCAAAGCACTCTTCCCTAGTGTGTTATTCATTACAGACCTACACATTTTTAACAGCCCTTTGATGAATATTCTGGTTTCTGACAATGAAATTCTGCTGGTTGGTGGTTTAGAAAACAAATAACAAAAAATGTTTAGTGTAGAATACAGCTCAGCCCTCCAGGAGCCCATTTAGTCAGCACAGCCCTAATCCAGCACAGCTCTGCCTTACAATACACCCCGGGGTCTTGTGTTTATTTGGGGCAATTAGTGCTCACCTCTTGTGATGCTGTAACACAGCACAGACCTAGGGCAGAGTTGTTCAAAACTTCCCAAATACGCTGTCTGCAGCTCCTTATTCTTAAAACAAAAGGTAATTTATGGACCCAAAAGGGAATTCAACATGGCAGTGCTGCCTTTTGTCATTCTACGAGCTAAATCAACACAGGAACCACAGGACAAGCCTGGAGCGATTTTACTTGGGAAGACACTGAATGGCACAAAATAAATTCCAGATTCATGCCACATAGTGCAGGGGAGAAGGAACAGGCTGTGCTTTGCTTCCCATTCTAATGGGAGCCCTACCTGATGCACAAGGCCAAGCTGGGGACAGGGAAGGACAAATCTCCATCTGTTCTGCTCCTAAACCAGCACTAACATTGGTCCAGGGGCTGCTTTGCTCTCACGCACATCCAGAGCAAAGGCTGAGGGATGGGGGAAGCGGTCACATGGGGAGAGAGGAGACAAGAAAAGCAAGGGAGCCCTGCTGCAGGTGAGCTGGGGAGTCCAGCAAAAAGCTCTCCAAATGGAGAACTTAAATCCTTACAATGTAGGGAAACAATCCTATACCTCTTCCACCCTTCAGCACAGGTTTGCAAAATAATTTGTGATCAGAATTTTACCAGAGTTGCTTTGTTTTGCTGATTTTTTCTTGGCAGCAGCCAGGAAGTGATATCTATGGCTATTTAAGCCATTTATTGCTGTGGATGAAGGCCTCAGTCTCCTTTCCAGACAAACTATGTGCTACCTAGGTGCAGCAAAAGCACTTCCATGGACACAGAGGGGAAGTTCTCTGCCTCTTAGGTACAGGAAGAGCAGACAGCTGAAGCCAGTGAGCAACCATCCTCTCACCACTTGCTCTGCCTGTAGTCTGATTGAACACACAATTAAAGAAATATCCACACTCACTTCCGGACAGGAATCTTTCCCTCTTCATTCAGTTGCAACTTCAGCTTCACTAGACTGTGAAAAAAACCCAAACAAGATTACAAAAATGCATTTGTACAATCTTTAGAGACCCTACTAAGTGAGAAGAAAGGAAAAAACCATACAATTGGGAAAACGATCTAACAGTGAACTGAAAATCAGGGTCCTACAGACCATCAGCTTAACCTTGGCATGACCCAGGCCTTGATCTGGAGTCTGCCAAGGGACCTGGATGCTTAGAAGCCTTTTTTTTTTTTTTTTCCCAGTACTGTCAGAAAGGCAGGACATGCATGTTTCAGAGAAAAAGGTTTCTCAGACAGGACTTACATTTTCTCTAGGAAGGTGTAGCGGGGAGCGTTGTACGTGAGGGGATTCCGGGCAATGGCCATAATATCCTCAGCCCAGTCCTGGAACAGACAGCACAGAAATACAACAGCTCCAAGAAATACACAGCAAACATAGAAAGGGCATAGAATCCTGGAATGGTTTGGGTTGGAAGGGACCTTAAAGCCCATCCAGTCCCACCTCCTGCCATGGCCAGGGACACCTTCCAGCATCCCAGGTTGCTCCAAGCCCCTCCAACACAACCTTGAACACTTCCAGGAATGGGACAGCCACAGTTTCTCTGGGCAACCTGTGCCAGGGCCCCCCTACTCTCACAGGGAAGAAATTCTTCTCACATCCAATCAAAATCTGCCTTCCTCCAGTTTAAGACTGTCACCCCTTACCTTATGTGATACTTCTGGGCTTGACTCTACCTATGAACACTAGGAGCTGAAACTTTTCCACTTCTCAGCTGCCTACTCATCCATACAAAACACATGAAAGACAAAAGGACTAGTCTTCTACTGGTCCTTTTCCATGCAAGGCAGGAGCTTTAAGAACAGAGATACCACACCTGACTGGAACATAAACCTGCTTGTTTATAACTTTGTCAGTAATGCTGAAAGGGCTCAGGGTCCTTTCTTCCTCTCTCCTTTCCTGCTCCCTGCTGAATGCCCCAATCCTTAGTGGTGCCCTGTACTTCCATGATCTCAGGCCCCAATACCTTACAAATATTCTCCTTGTAGGACACAAAGTTATGGAAAGTGAGGTCAACCATGTCAGGGCCAGATACAATTGTCAGGGTCTTCAACAGGAAGGTGCTGTAAGGGTGATCCAAATTAAAAACCTCTCGGAGCTTCAGGGACTGCAAAAGAAACAGAACAGATGGGAGTAACTGGAGAATGGGGGAAAACTACCCAAAAAAACCCAGATACCAATACATACATTGGCCCAAATTCACAGAAAGCATCTCATGGGTTGCAAAATTGCTTAGTGCAATGTTCCTTTCCTTGTCTTTCCTTATTTTTTATCTTTATTCTGGAGTCAGCATTACTGGATCCTCCATGGGACAAACCACCATAACTAACACCCCTGCACAAGTCTAAAAAGTCAAAGCTGGAGACTGCTCTTAAAGAAATTTCTTCTGAAACTTGCAAACAAGAGGGGAAGGTTTGGCCTGCTTGTGCCAGAGGTGTGTAATCAGTTGATTTTATCAAAACACACACACTAAAACATGTGTTAGTGTGACACCCTTCCGTGAAACCTCTCTCCACAAGAAAGATGTTTTTTGGGCCCCCCTGTCACCTCAGAGTTGGGTTCTTCCCCTCCAAGCCACATTTTCTGCTGCTGTCAGTTGCTAGTAGTGATTTTTTCCACAGCAATTCCAGTACCCCACAGCAATGGCTCACCAGAGACTTGTTTTGTTAAGTGTAAGGCTCATCCGATTAGTGGTACTTGCATTGCAGCACCATATAAAAGTATTTATAGAATCCTTTAAATTATTCAGCCTTTTCTGCATTCCTATGCATGGTGTCACTAAGCCAAGGTATCCAAGGTATCCCAGAGTTTTACTGATGTTTATAAAGGGAAGATAAAATTTCCATTCTTAGAATAAAGCCCAGTGATACATTATCTGAAGTGCAGGACAAATCCCTGTCCAAGCAAACAGGGAACTGTCAGAGCACCTGCTCCTTTAGAAACATGGCAAAATCCACAATCTGGGGTTGTTAGAGCAGGTCAGACTTGAAAGTGAAACTGGAGCTGGAACCTGAGTGCACCTTCAGGTTTCAGTCTGTACCACGACACACACAAAGCTGTATACACATTTTGTAAGGAACTGCAGATTTTTTTTAATTTCAATTTCCTAATATCTGAAGCATTTGCAATTTTGACACATCTGTAGTAAACAGGCATCTAGAAAAACAGGATGGGCTGGATTGTAACTCAGGATCATCTGACTGCTGTCTCTTATTCTGGAAAAGCATCTCTCTGAGGGGGGAACTCTGAAATCCCTTTAATCCCAGAGCATTTGGAAAGAGGGAAGGGCAGGAATATGATTTGCCTATTTTCTACAAGGGAATTTCTAAAATGGCTCCTTCTTGCTTTGTGAGCCATTCTCCTTTGCAGAGCTGAGCACCACCAAACACTCACATCTCCTTCCCACACTCGTGGCAACTCTTTGTCAGAGCTCAACTTTCCAGTGCCAGCGGCAACGTGTTGGGGTTTTAACTCCAAACTTAACTTCATCTTACAAATGCATTTGTTCAGCTCCAGGGCTGTACAGGAGAGGAGCCCAAACAATAGTGAACTTGTGGTTGTGCTGAACTCATTTCCTGTATTTATTACCCGGGCCCCTCCCAGCCCTTCCTCCTCCGCAGGCTGCTCTCTAGTAGACATTTGTCACCTGTCTCTCTCCAGAGCTCTCTGTCCAGGTCATGTCCCCTGCAAGCCGAGCCCTTTTGCCCTTATCCAGGTGGTGATGCATCCAACACCTAATGAAGATGCGGAGAGAGGACCAGAGACTGTGCAGGAGCTCTGAACCTGATGCCACATCATGGCTCTTTCACAACCTGCACTCCTTGAGTGCCTTGTCCCACAGCTTCACTCTGGGATTACTCACTGTCACCTTGCATGCAGGTAGCCATAAAGGAAAAATAGGAATTGCTGCATGAAAAGCAGGACACACATATTAGCCATGCAAATCAGAAGGGAAACACTCTTAGCAAATCCCCTTAAAAAACCCAGACAAGCACAAAACAACCTACTAGCAGGGTGGCTGAAGTATGGAGTCAGCTGATATTTCACATCCCACCCTCCTGATTTCCCTAAAATCTTCAGCTGTACAGAGATCCATAGTCCAGAGAGAAACAAATTCGCATGCAAATATAAACAAAGACAGGGACAGACACAGAAGAGAGAGGGATGGTCCTTTCTCTGCTTGAAAGAGGGCAGAGCCAACTGACAGCAGGACCTGCTGTGTCACTGTGCCCTTACAGAGCTGTGTCTTGTGGGCACTAGGACAACAAATCTTCTCTTTTGGAGAAGAGAGGGCTTGTTTGGTTGCCAGAAGGGTAAAAGGAAGCCCCAAGATCTTTCCAATGCCTTTGACTCTGAAGGCAACACTCCTGTCCCCCTTAGCTGCTCCATGCTGGAGATAATGGCTGCAGAATGGGGGGGGGGGGGGGGCAGCCTGTCCCTGTGCCAAGCATCTCAGGGACACAGGCAGACAAAAATCCACAGTGAAGCACTCTCCGCTCTCAGTGTCATACCTAAAGGAACTGGAAAATGCAGCAGCTCAGATTCCCAGGCACAGAATATAGCCCGAGGTGTTCTGCAGTGCAGCAGGGACATAGAGGAGAATGTGTAGCCCCAGAGCTCACTGCACAATGATGGCAGAAGCAGGAGGACCTGGCATGACAAAGGCCATCACTCACACGTGCCCATTTCCCTGCTCAGCTCCTGCTCCACCATTTATAAATCCTTTGCCAGACACAGGCTTGCCCCTGCCTTTCTCTTGCACACTCACAGATTGGTCTCTCCATATGACTGCTCTCCAGTTGGAGGGCTGGAATTAGACTCAGTTCAGCTTCATCCTGGGCTCACAAGTTGCTGAATCCCAATGCCAGAGCTGCTGATCCCCTGTGCTGCTGCAGTCCCACTGACCACCCACAGTGTTTACAACCTGTGGCTCACAGCAACAGTTCAGCTCCGAGGGCACTGTGATTGTCCTGCATGGATCCTGAACGTTCCCATTGGCTTCAACTTTATCTTCTCAAAACACAATGAGTGAAATGCCTTGGTATCATTTTATCCCTGTACAATGTGCAGTTCACGCTATATCTCCAGGTTCAACATCAACAGAATGTGGACAGAGGATGAAGCTGGTTTATAATAATGACAATAAGAAAGAACAACTTCTGGTTTTATTAAAAGATATGCCTGTCTCAAAGCCAATGCCTCCTGAAACATCTAAACAAACCCCAAGACACAGCCAACAGCCTAGAAGTCTGGCCTAAAACATTGTGTATTTTGGCCTTAATTATTCTTATATTCTCTGTCAGCATTCTGAGGCCTTGGTGCCTTAAAAAAAGAAACCACAAAAAGCCCCAGAAACGTGGGGCCCTTATTGTTCCTCATTACAGAAATGAAAACACAGGCCTGATTGTAAGTAACAGCCTGATCTGTATCGGCACACTGCTGAACTACAGTCAATAGCTTTTTAATCTTGTCTCCTTGCTGTTCAAAGGCGCTGCTCATTCTTATCTTTATTACTCTTGAACACACGCCAAAGTTCGCTCTGCCCCATCTCAAAAAAAAAAAAAAAAAAGAAAAAATTCCGCGAAGAAAAGTCACGGCAGAAACTCGAAGCCGCTCTCAAAGAGCCCCGCAGGGCGGGTGAGCAGGGGAGCCCTGCGCAGGAGGGGCGGGCAGGATCCTGCTCGGTGGTGAGACCAGGGCTGGGGACGGCAGGCGAGGCCCATTTCCATTTGGAGGCGGCTCCTATGGCTGGCAGCCCTTGGTGTGTCCCTTTCCACGCTCCCTAACCATCCCTAAGCACGGATGGGGTCCCAGCTGTGACCCGTGCTGGCTGCGCACGGCCGCAGGTCCCTCCTCAAGTGGTTTTTCACGTGGCTGCTTTGGTGTTACTCTTCTTGCTGTAGAGGTTACACAGAAAAACCCCAAACCTCCTGCCCTGCAGTGATGGGAAAGTGCTACTGAAAGCAGGGAACTCCCAGCATCGACAGTGAGCCACACCCCCTCCCGGGGAGACTTATCAGTGCCCTGGGACTGGAAAACTCAGGGCAGGTTACATCCTTAAGCCACAGCCCAAACCTGCACAGCCCCCTGCTGTGGGAAGCAGCAGCACAGATGTTCTCCACACAGCACTCTACTTCCTCTGGAATTTCTTCAGTCACAATCCAGCAGGAAAACCAGGCCATAAGTTTTGCCTCGCAGCAACTGCAGATTGACTGCGGCATCACTTGCAGAGAAGGGGAAAGGATGCTCCTTTTATTGCCATCCACAGCTCTTCCTACAGCTGTGATCCTGCTCTCCTTGTCCTAAATAAGGCTGATGGCCCATTTCATTTCTTCTTCACCTTCAGGCAGTGAAACAAGTAACTCTTTGTATTTATTCCAACTGTTCTACTCCACAGCCATTACAAGCCACTATTTTGTAACAGGGCAGAACAGCACCCATGTTCATTCTTCTACCTCGAAACAGATTTTCATTTGCTTCACCAGTTTTTTATATTAATGCCTTTTGTAACAACGCCCCAGACATAACTGCCCCGTGTGGAGGGTGTGGTGGTTCATGTGAAGAATTTTTCCCTGATTTCTGCATTCCTTTGTGAGCTTCTGTTCTCAGGAAAGCCAAATGAACACGACCCCCAAGGGCTTTAAGCCAGAGGCATCAAGGATAGCAGAGTTACATATAAGCCAGAATTTTCCAGAACCAGATGGCACATCTTGGTTCAACATCTCTTCAGTGCCCACACAAGACCTCCCAAGAGCCACAAGGAAAAGGTGGATATGCAGCCAGTCTAGTGCATTTTACTACATGTTATCACAGAATTCCAGAAAACTCCCTGAAACAAAAAAGGGACTTATTTCAAATGAGTCTCTGTAAAATTCAGAATTCAAAAAGCACTTGGGATTTTCACAGCAAAGGCTGTCATCAAGTGCATTACTTCTGCCCACCGAGAATACTTAATAAATCAGTCAGTGCTTGACCTTCACTTTGTTGTTCTTCTGCAGCCAGTTCCCAGGACTAAAAAATCCCATCCCTGGCCTATTACAACAGCCAGAACAGAGCAGCTCCACCCAGGTGCCTAGGGAAAAGTGCTGGAACAGGGCAAACACACTGGCACTTCCCTGACACATTCCTGCAGCTCCCAGCAATTTAGGATTCAGCAGCTTCCTAACCCAGAGGCATTATCTCACATTTAATAACCCTCTAAGGGCATTTCCTTCTTGTACTGACATTTTATACTCACATTTCCATGACTGTGCAAGAAGCATCACTCATGGCATGGTGATATGAGGTGGGACAGCAGCAGCAGCACCTCCTGCTTGTGTCACTCCTGCCTCTGGAAAATTCCACCTTATATGGTGCATCCTGCACTGGAAGAAACCCTGAGTAACTGCTCCCCTTCTCCATTCAACTCCTAATAGTGCAGCACTCCACATCCCATTCATCCTACTCCTTCTGCCAGTCCATCCTACTCAGATGCTCTGCCCCCAGCAGCCACTTCATTCCTTTGTTAATCCTGCTGCTCTTTCATAACTCTTCCAGTTCTCACCTAATTTGAGAGTACACTAAAACTGCACATAAATATGGATCCAATTGGGATGTACACAATAGCATGACTTCCTAATGATTTCCTTACAATTCCTAACACAGAATTTACTTTTAGGGGGCAAATACTGCTGAACACTACATTGATATTTTACCATACTCAGAAAACATCGTGGGTGTAACAGCAGTCAACTTAGGGGCTGTTATTACAGAAGGATGAGGGATTTTTTCCGTGTGCATTGCTTGATTTTTATCTGTATAAAATTTATCACTCATTAAATCATGCAGTCAATCAGCAATTCAAGGTCTTCCTACAAGCCAGCCTGATTTTATTGCCCCAAATAACTCTGTACCATTGGCAAATTGTCTTCTCCTGGTACTCTCCAATTTGTCTTCCTTAACTAATTCCTGAAATCTAGGACATGTTTCTCCAGCCTCCTGTTACTATCAGAACATCCAGTCATGGCCTCAGTACTTCCCCCAGCAATTTATCATCTATATCAAACATCAATTAATTTTGCCAACAGGTCATTCCTCAAAGTTTAACACTCTAGAAAAGAGTATCTCATACCTCTCCTTTAAGTCAACCTCCTCCTTAGTGTGCCCCATCTGGAGGGCAGCACCAACTTGAACAGCCCCAAATATTTTATTCCCTCAAATGAAAATCCAACCTCCAAAAACATTTTTTAAGTACAATTCCCACAAAACATGAGTTTTAGGCTCATTGAAAACTGAAGTGTGTTCCATTCTTGTGAATTTCTAAGGAGAAAGACAGTTTTCTCTGAAGGAAATATGATTTTTAAGAATGTTCTTGAGCTCTCCTGTGCTTTTAGCACCCACCTTTTTATGGTATTTTGAGAAATATTAGTCTTGGGGAGCCCTGAATAGAAACTTTCAGAGCAGATTGAGAAAACATCCACACAACTTATGCAAAAGGCTGCTTGAGGCTCAGGAGATATTGCAAAACCTTTCCCTTTTGCCTAAGAAAGTCACCTATGTCACCACATGATCCATCAGCTTTACTTCTTTGGTCCCTTTTCCACCTTTGAAATTTACTGCAGTTTTCTGCTTGCCTTTTCCATACATGGAGAAGTTAAACAAAAAAAGTCCCAGAAACAAAGTCCTAGCAAGGGCTTCAAGAAGCTTCAGTTATAACAAATTTAGAACAAAGCCCTGATCACATGCAAATGTAAATATATACAGGGAAAAAGAAAAAGAAACTAATTTTTCTAAGAATGCATTTTCTTCCCTTTGAAGAGAAAAACCCCAGCACACACTGTTGGAATGGCATTGTAACTACACAAGAGCAGCTCTAGAGACTCAATGCAGGAGCATCAGAGTCTCCAGCATTGGAAGGGGAATTGGTTTTCCTGGCTTTCTGACATACTCCTTCCAATGAGCCCATCCACCATAGTCTGGAAATGCTGCTTTTGGGTGCACAGAGGGTCCCAGGGAGGTCAGGGACCAGAGTCAAGATGGCTTTTCTGTATTTATATAGCTGTGATATAAGGAGATGAGATCCTCTCTACCTTCTTACAGAAATCCAGGACAAACTGCCTGAGCCACCAAAACCACAGACAGCCCTGTCTTTCCATTGAAACACTGGACACAAAAAAGCTGTGGACTCACCTTGGGCATTTTGGCAAATCGCCCTGCTCGGGTGTCTCGGATGCTGGTAATATCCAGAATTTCCCTCTCCTACAACAGAATAAGGACAAAGAAAATGAGGAAAGACAAAGGAGGAAGGAAAGCACTCCATGACAGAGCTCCCAGAAGCTGTAAATCAGGTTGGCTTGTGTCTTTTCCTGTGGAAGAGCTCTCCTAACAGGAACAAGGCAGGGAGGGAAGCCATTCCCACAGAGGACACTGCACAGCCTTCTCCAGGAAGTCCTTCCACGTCCTCACTACTGGCTTGCTGTCTTGTTTGTTCTTTTAATATCCAACCTGAATTTCCTTCCTCTGTTACTAATTTTTCTTCTCACCATGGGTCTGGAGAACAAATTATACTTGTTGCAGCAGATAATATTATTTTCCAGGATCACAGTACAGGACAATGTGGATGCCATGTCTTCTGGCTGCATCCCCATTTTATTGTTAAGTGGGAAGTAATTCTACTCCCAATCCCACTCCTTTCTGAATCCTTAGTGCAAAAGCAGTTCAGTGTACTTCAGCTGCTAATCAACAGCATTTTCCAGGAATGCGAGACCCCTTCCAGTCTGGGTTTCCTTGTGGCAGCTATGATTCCTTCCCCCAGCCCCTTTCTCAGGTATCCCAATGAAGTACCTCCCTTTCCACGGTGACACCAGCTCCCCTTGCCTCACTTTGTGCTCCACTTCTTCCTGCTGGAACCCTTAGAGCAGAAATTCTACTGCCTGAGTGGACCTTGAAAGTAGAACGGGAGTGACAGAGACATCAAGGGGTGTGACAGTCCCCAGTGTGGTGACACTGTTCTCAGGGGATGTGGCTGTGGCAGCACCTGGTCTCAGTTGGCACTGGACACAAAGCTCACCCAGACCCAGCAGGTCCCTGGCCAGGGCCTGTGCAGGACTGTCTGACTCTGCCATGGCATCTAGGTCAGGCGGAGGAAGTCGAGCTGAACCACAGCCCGCTCGGGAAAGCAGAAGTAAGCCCAGCCTTCCACCTCCCTCTCCATGACTTGATGCTACTCATCAGTGAGGAACTGAATTCTCTTTCCTCCATGTGTTGCTTCTCCCTCTCCTCCAGCAGCCTACAAACATCACCTTGAGCACAAGTTGCTCTCCAGACTCCATGTAGGCCCTACATCACTATGGTCACTACTTTGTAATTAAAATGTCTAAAACCCCAATGGGTCAGTTAATGACCCCACTGTATAGATTAGGAGAATCCTGTATCTTGCTGGGTGATAGGGATATCAGCACAACTGTTCTCCATGAAGTCCTTTGAAGGACATGTAATGAGCTTTGCAGGAGTCAAAAAAGGTGAAAGTGTGAAAGGCCACACTCACACCTTCAATTCCTGCACTTTCCTGGCGCTGTGAAGACCAGCCTGCCACTGACCAGCTCCCACTCCATGGTGGGGTGTCCCTGCTAAGAGGGATGAGTGTGGCAGTTTGCTCCCAAGTGCAGGATTCGAGCACTTGCAGTGTTGGCATCTCACACAAACCTGACCTGGCTGGTTGGAGCCCGAGCTGGGCAGACTCAGCACTCACCGTGCTCTGATAGGTCCAGTACACGTAAAAGCCCTGGGGATCCACTCGGAGAATCACAGGAGAAGCATTTGATGTTTCCTGACAAAAAGACAACAAAAGAAAGAATGTTGGCACCTTGAGTGACTTGGAGAAAACATCCTGGGACACGAGGTTCCCAGTTCAAATACAGACCCAGGCAGGTGAACACCCTCTGGCATTTATGAAATTTATGAAAGCCCAAGGATTTTAGGACATCTCCACAGTGACACTGGGAGGCTCTGGAAGCTGAACCCTGAGTCTCACCTAACCTGTACTTTTAACAAGAACAGCTCTCTTGGAGCTTTCTACACAAAGAGCTGAGAGAAAAAAATATCTGGAGATTCAATTCAGTGTTTCATTTGAAAAGTCTTCTTTGACCTGCTTCATTCTACAAGCTCAGTACTAACCCAGGCCAAGCAGAGAAAGCACTCATCCATGGCATCTCCCATCCAGGTGTTCATGCAGATTATCTGGGCACTAGCCAGGAAGGCTTCAAGGAGGGGATGCATCAATGCAGCATCATTATGCTGTTTTAGATGGGGATTCTGAAACTCCACAGACTGTCTCTACACTGACCATCAAAAGAAGCAGCTGTGTAGACACCCACACCACAGGCTGCAATCAGAAAGTATTTGGGGCTGATCCTGAACCCCACACAGCCATTTCTGGGAAGGCTCCACATTCAATTCAGGAAGCTGAAACACATCACTGCTAATAGGAAACCAGTAATGAAATCTGGAAGTTGTACTTGTCTCTTGGCCTCAGATTCTTCAGCTTGGTACTCAACCCATACTTCACTCTAGAGTGTATCTGTATTTTCAGGGACCTCCATTTCCATACACAATATTTACAGTAAACTGTAAGTGTAAACACCACATCCTATGTGGTCCCGTTACTGCCTCCTGTCTTCCTCCTGCTGTGCCAGGGCCAGTGCCAGCCTGACCAGCACCAGTCCATGTTCCCAGAGCTCTTGGTTGGCTCCCTGCACACGTGGCCATGGAGAGCAGAACAGGCCCCACAGTACCACCACAGAGTATTGTGCCATGTCCTAGATTACCCTTATCTCCCACAAAGCAGCTTTCTGGAGGGCAAGCTAAGGCTGCAAGGAAGCTGCTGCCAGCCAGGCTCCTGGGCAGGGCCAGGCCTGCCTGGGGGTGCAGGCAGCCTCTCCAGTGGGGCAGCTCCTGGCAGCAAAGGAAACGGGCAATCCTACAGAAGATGGTCTGGCAGCCAAACGGCTGCTTCTCACTCTGTGGGGCAAAAAGCAAACACTGTCTGCTAAAATCCTGTAATCCATAATCTTTCAGAGACAGGAACAGTTTTAACTCTGCTATGAGGACTCAGAGGCAGCAGAGTGCCAAACCCACACCCATCTGTCCCGTTCAAGAGGTCAGGTACTGCCTTGTGCCCTGACAGGGCTCCCAGCTGGTTCTTTCACTCAGCTACCACCTGCATAGTAAGACTTCACCTCAGTCTTCTTAGGAGCCCCAGCTTGCTGCATGCTGAACAAAGAACCACAGAGCTGCTCCTTACCTCGAGGTCCTGCAACTAACTCCATGGGACAGATCAGAACAGTCCTGCCTGTCAGGGATCCATTGCTCTCTCCTCTAGACAGTGCCTTACCAAAGCTGGACAAGGTGAGGGCTCTGTAGATAAAGTGTAGGTTTGTTTTTTTGCTGGAAGGCCCTAGTTCAGTCCCAAGCTGAACAGTGATGGAAAAGACCAATCTGATCTTCTTTAACTCCTTTGCCTCACTTATCCTGGGAGGAGTTCAAAACTGTTACCAACAGTAGAGTCAGGTCAATTGAAAGCAATACAAAAAACACAGCACTCATGAATTCTAAAGCACAGCAATTCTACAGTCTGGAGTTCTTACCATCATCCTCTGCAGCCTGTTCTAACCATGGATGGGGAAAGCCCAGTGCAATGGAGCAATGTGACCAGAACAGCCCACTCATGGAGAAGCCTTTCTTTATTGGTGGAGATCAAGCCCGTAAACTACTTAGTTGAGGCAACCTCTTAGAAATGTTTACAAATATATAAACCTTAAGGGAAGATCCAGATGGGAATTGAGCTCACTAATCAACAGCTACAGCAGGAAATAAACACTTGCTGGGTCTTGGAAGCCCCACTTGACTCACCTTGGGTTTCAGGGGAACCTATCCCAGGAATACCCAGTGAAGTAGTTAACAGTTTCCAGTTCTTGGGAAAATGGTCCTCAAGGACTGAACACAGAGTCATCAGCAATTTTAGATAAGTTTGGCTACTGTTATTCTGAGAAAGCAGATTTCAAATTCTAAGAAGCCCTGAGTGCAGTCTGCAGGCAGTGGGCTCACAGGAAAGAGGAAGGCTGTGCTTTTCACTGTACCCCTGTGTCATCCTCCTGTTTACGTACTGCTAACAGAGCAACTGGCAGCCATATTCCATTTCCTATTCCTCATATTCATCCTTCCTGCCAGCTGCACAGTACACTGCTCTCACTCTCAGTGCCGCTGGACCACCCCGCTGATGCTGTGCACAGGCAATCCACGCCCCCACACACTCCTTTGGGATTTAACATTCTATTCCAGCTTCACACCCACAAAAGTGCTAATCCCTCCTGCACTGCTGCTGCAGGCTCTTTCTGATCATCTCATTTGCAACACCACATGAACCATCTCCCCAGATCCCTGTGACTAGCCATAATCTGGGCTCTCCCCCTTTTATCAACATTCATGCTCAACAGCAGACAATACATCTCCAGACAGCATGGATGGGTAGCTGCTCTCCTCCTGCTCAGGTTTGTGGCTGCTGGGGTAAGCACTCCTTTGCCTCCTTAGAAAGTGAGGAGGGGAACACTTACATTCCAATTAACTGCTGCTGCTCTACACTTTCTTCCCCTCATACAGAAAAGCACTGACTGCAGAGCAGCTGTTTTGAAGGTAAAGATGACAGTGAGCTGGAAGGAGCAGTAGCTTGCTGCAGCACCCTGAGGTTTCAGCCCTGCTAAAGCACAGGCCCTTTGCTGCTCGGTCATTCCCAGACCCAAGGGGCCAGGCAGGCGTGGGAGGCCATGGCTCACCCTGATCCACTCAGGCAACAGGGCCATAAGAGGAAGCAACTTGGAGTCTGATTTCATCTCTATCTCTAAAGTGCAATGAGCTCTTTGCTCTGGAGTAGATCCTACCCCTCATGCTCCTCCACAAAGCCCAAATGTGGCATTTGCATCTCACCCCGCAGAGACTCCCAGCAGTGACCACCTTCCTGAGGGCTGGACATTATGTCCTACAACAGGGGCTGCACACACAGACCCAGGGAACACTCACTCCATTTGTTTCCATCCTCCACTACAAAAGGTGTAGAAATCACGCCCCTGACCCCTTACACCCACCCCTTTTAGTCCTCAGCTTTCCTGTTCTTCCCCGTTCCCTCTCCTTGTCCAGAGATCTCTGCTGTCAGGTGGGATATCACACTGAACACAGGCTCCCAGCCTCCCCACAAACTGTGACCCCACCAGGGTCTCCCTGCCACCGCAGGCACAGCCAAGGGAAGGAACACCCAGTACTCACATCATCCCATTTGATGAAGCGGTCGCCCTTGCACAGGTACTCCTTCACCTCTGTGGGCTGCAGGATGGGGTTCAGCACGGACATGGTCCTGCAGGTGTGCTCCTCAGCTACCAGAAGCAAGAGCAGCTGCACAGTTCACTCCTCCTTAGCCCCCTCTCCTCTATCTCTGCTTCTCACGTGGCAGGGCGTTCTGCCATGGCCACTGTTGGCATTGGAGAGCAAACAACCTCTTATATCCCAGCCCAGTTTAGGAGGGGCAGGGACGGGCAGGCGAGGAGCGATGAATCTGCATTGTAAATCAACAGCTCTCCAGGCAAGCAGAGCCTCACCCAAGGTCACCCAGAGGAAGGCTGGTGATGGCTGGTGCTCGTGGGCACAAACACCCACTGTCCCTCCGGGAGGGATCCACTCCTTGGAGCTGTGCTGGTGAGGCACCCGGCTCGGTGAACTTCCGCAACTCCACTTCCTTAAATGCTCTCTTGACGAAGTACAGGCATTGCCAGAAATGCTCCAACTGCTTCAGCAGCTGTGGTTACGGAGCAGCTCAGCTCTGGCTACAAGCAGACTGCCCCCTTCATGCAACAGGCCAGATGTCCCAGGAAACAAACTCATTCCTTGCTCTGGACAAATTCCATTTCTGGGGCCACTCACTGCACTGTCCAGTCTTAAACAGTTTTCCTTTCTCTTATGGGCTCTTCTGAATGTCAGCCTCAAAGTGAGACAGACCAGCAGGGCAGCTGGAAATTCCCCAAATGAAATAAAACATTCCCAGAATCCCAAGGAATTCTATTCTGCGGATTCACTCGGCTCTGCGGCAGATACGTGGGACACCGAACAGGAGAGGTGGACAAGGTGGGGATTACAACGACAAAGCAGCAGGGAAGCGACCAAAAGCAGAACAGCTTAAAGGCAAACAGGGCTAAACAAGCCTCTGCTCCTGACCTTGGAATGAAGGAATTCCATGTGGGCAGCAGAGGAGGAAAGGAGCTCCACTGGCTGATGGGCGCTGGCTAACCTGGAGAGCAGTTTATGAAAGGCCTGACATAGGCAAGATCAGTTTTAGTCAGAGGCAGAGCCTCACAACTAATTACAAGCGGAAAAAACTCTGCTATGATTGCTGTGGATTCCCATGCACATGGTGAGATGCCATCCTCATCTCCTGTCAGAGCAGAGGTTGCCATTGCTCAAGTGGGACAAGCTGCTGGCAAAAGTAGCACAGAGTCTCTAAGAAAGGGGGGAAACAAACCCCCCTACTGAGCAAGAGGAGTCAGCTGCATGCTTTGTTCCTTCCTTTCTTCCCTGCCCTGATGTGATAAGTCTGGCACTTCGCAGCAGCCTGGACAGTCAGGGAATGGCCACCGAAGGAATCCTAAAGGCATTCTCAGGTGTTAGTAGCATGAGGCAGGAGAGATTAACTGGAACTGCAGCAAATGCTCCAACTGTAAAACAATAAAGGCAGGAAAAGAGAACCCTGAGCAAACCCAGCATCCTTTGTCTTTCAAGGGGTTTACCTGCCCAAAAAAACTGGGAATAAGAGAGCTTCCACATTTCCAGCTACCATGGCATTTTCTGCACTTACCAATCTTTCATTTACAGGAATTGGCTATCCAGTGGAAGGTTACTGGCTCTTTTTTCTTAGTGTCACTGGGATATTCCAGTAGCCAAGCCAGTGTCATCAGGATCCCACACTCAGGGAAAGTGGTTAGTCCCAAGCAAAGAAGCAGAAGATGACAAAAAGTGTAGTGAGGAGTGAAAGTTCTCTACACTCACCTGATCTCTTCTGCAAGGCCAGAGCAGCTTCAAGGCTGCTTCCCTTTAAATTAGGGAGCAGCAATGGAGAGAATAGAGAGCATCAACCTTGCCCAGAGGTGCTGCAGTCCTCCCAGCTTCTGGAACATTGGCAACACTTCAGAAAGACCCTGGAGGTCACAACTGCAAAGCAGTGAGAGATGGAATGAGCTTTGCCACCTGGTACTGCCAAGGGCAGGTGAAATCAGTCATAGCTACTGGATCCCATGGCTTGACTGGTATTATCAGTGATCACAGCTTTGTGAACCAAGTGCTTCCTGTCAGAATCTTCCTGCCAGGGCCTCACGGAGAAGCTGCTTCTGCCCTTCCCTCACACGCGGATATTCATCAGCTTTCTCTGCCTCATCAACAAAGTATGCAAGAATCCTGCCACAGCTTAACTCCTACATCACTCAAAGTCAGCTTCCCCTAAGGAATAAAACCTTAATTCAATAAATAATGAAATTATAATTAAGGCCCAACCAAACACAAGCAGCATGAAGAGCAATGCCCAAGTTGGTGGCTGCCCTGCAAGGCCACATGATGTCCAACAGCAAGGGCCAAACCCCCACTTGCACAAAGGTTGTCACAAAAGCTGCAGCTCCCTTTCTCTTGCCCAACCCAGCCTCCTTATCTTCCACTTCACACTCCTTGCTTTGTGGGAGCCTCTGTCCCTTGCATGCAGAGATGGCTGATGGAGCAGTGATAGGATAGAGCAGCAGTCCTGCCCTCTGCAGAGAGCTCCAACATCACAGCAGGCATGAACAGCAGCAGTATTTGTTCATTCAAACCATTATTTTCTCTCTGCTGTAAGGCCCATCACCCAGTGCACACTCTTCCCACATCCCTCTGTCTCCTTGCTTTCCTCCCATACCTTCCCTGCCAGGCAACCCACCACTTGCTACAAGTTTTGATACGCAAACATTTTCCTTTTTTTTTTGTTTAATATTCTTCCTTCTCTCCCTGTGCTACCTATCCAGCAGCCTGTACCTCCCCCAGGGTGCATGCAGCAGCAAGGCAGGCAGCATCGCCCCTCAGACAAGGTCTAGAAGACAAGGTTTGCAGACACTGATTTAAGCCACACCGTTAAACTTCTCTGACAGGATGGCTCCTGACTTCCAGCAAATTAATTACTCTGTAACCTGCACCCCACCTTACTCCTGGCACACAGAAAATCCGTAAGAAATCTCTCCCACCACTGTAGCAGGATAATTACTTTGCCATGTGTAATGCTGTCCTCTAGTGAAGAGCTGTGACACTGCACATCAGCAATGAACTCACAGCTCTGCAAATGCCAGCCCATCCCACTGCTCCTGTGGCTGCTCTGCCCTCAGAGCGCTGGCAATCCCGAAAGGATTAATGATACCATTAAGACCACAAAGCCAATATTTTCTCACCACCTTGGAGAGCAGAACTGCTGAGTGTGTGTACAGGGCATATCTTGTGTCCCACTTCGAGCCAAAACCACAAGGCCAAGGACTCCTGACAGCTCTGAGAATGACTCTTCAGCCTGATCTGCAAAAGTCAGAGGGCAGTGGACTATGGCACAAAGAAGTGGCCACAGATGCCACAAAACCATAAAAGCAGCGAAGTCTTGTGCAAAAAAACCCCCAAACCCAAGAAACTATCTGTCCAACCACCAAGACATGGTTAGGCCTATAATTAACTGCTCACTGGGGCAGTGTGTTGTGTTCACAGCACTGATGGCTTTCAGTGTATTTCCAAACTGTGCAGTGAGTGCTGCAAGCAGGATCACACCATATTTAAACATCCCATACATTCCTGCCAGGTCACTGCTGCCCAGGGCTGGCTGAACCATGCCATTCCTGACTGCTGGGAAAAGAACAAGACTTCTTAAGACAAATCATTAACAGGAAAGAAAAGAGCATGAGGAGCTGCAACACACAGACAACATGCCCATCTCATGGTACACTTCAGTAGCAGAGTAACAAGAACAGGAAAGCAACCTGTACCACACCTGGAGGTGGATGCACCCAATTCTCCCCTGTATCCACCTCCAGTACAAAACACTGCACAGGAAATCAGGAGACTGGGGAGGAAGCCCCATTCTGCTCCTAACCTCATCAACATTTCCTTCCCACTCCACCAGTCCAACTTACTCCAACTGTTTGCCTACTCAGTTCATGAAACCAAACAGGTGTCAGCCCTGGTCTTCCCTGGCCTTTCCACAAACTTCACTTCTCCACATGCTAGCCTGAAACTCTTGTTTCTGTAATATCCAGCCTCAACCTACAGCGTTCTCCTCCTCCTTGCAATAGCCTTTGCACAGCTCAGAGATGTCCCAGGCATCCCATCCAGTATTCTGCTACTCTTAGAAGCAGGGTCTGCATGGAGAGAATCTCAGGCCAGCAATCTTCCCTTAATGAAGTCTTCCCTATCCTGCAGCACTGGGATGCTATTCACTGACTGTAGTCATGGGCAATCAATAACACAGGTTCATTTAGCTATATCCTTCAGGGGCCCTTGGAGAGCAAGAAAACATCCCACTGCAACCGGTAGCAGCAGAATTCAAGCTTTCCAATGCACCAAGGAGCTTACAAAGAACAGGAGCCTGCAGAGCAGTTTTTGGAGTGGTTGGGAGGAAGGGTGCTCAGGGGCTCTGCAGCTCTCCTTTCTTGGCAGGAGTCCCTGAGTGCATCACATACCCTTGACTGTCTCCAGCAAGTGATCTCTTTTGTGCTCTTCAGGAAGAATCCTAGAGAGGGATAATTTGCAAGCTGTGTCTAGTATCAGACATAGTCACTGACTTTACAAGACCCCAGAGCTCCAGTTTTGCACCACAGGAGTCCAGTCAGAGCACAGCTTGGTGTTTCAGCTAAAACCCCAAGGACAAAGCAAACCCCATTACTGCAGCTCCTTTAGGGGTGGTTGTGAGCAAGGAGCTCCATTTAGGAAAGAAGGCACAGACCTGCTCACAGCTGTCTGGAGAGAAGCTCACACCCAGTTATTTGTCCACAATAAAATGAAAAGCTTTCACCTGACTTTGGCAAAAGCCAAGACTTCATATTAAATGAACACAAGCCTTGTCTTACTCAAAGCCCTGAGAGGGAGAGAAGAGAGAAGAGAGCCTTAAGAACACCAAACTTCTTGAATAATACCATGGAATTGTGTGTTTTAGGAAGGGCAAGGCTCCACTGCAGCATAAATGAGTCAAAAATAAATGCAACAGGTAGGTGAAGCTGTTGGGCTGAAGGCAGAACATCCCAAACCCATCACACTCAATACATTTGCTGGGAATGTTCCAACAATTCCCCTGCACTTCCGGCCTTATCTGGTTACTAAGCAGGGAAAGGTGAATACGTGTTTTGACAATGAACAGCTACATCTATCATATTGCTAATGGTATTGGTTGATATGTGCAGATACAAATGTAACATTTGGTTGGAAGGTTCATCTAGAGGTCAGCTTTGGCTCAGGGCCTGTTGTTCAGGGCTCAGTACTTCAATCCGACAAGCACCAGGCAAAAACTGACAAGACCTCATGAAGCCCCAGGGGCATTCCCTGTACATGTCAATCCTCTGCCTCTTAACTGGAATTAAGCAAGAGCACAGGGAAAGGACTTGTGGGAGGTAGTAACTCACCATCATTTCACCTGCTGAACAAAAAAAGGATGAGGAGCTGGAGCAAAGCCATCACTGATGAAGAACACATTGAAAAATTACTAGAAAACCCATTTTGTAGGAATTGCTATAAATTTATGTGCACAATTAAACTTAAACATGTACAGCTCAAGCAATTTTGTATGTATAGCCTCTAGAACACCACAGAAGAGGCAACTTTATAAAGTAGGAAAGCTTTGCCAGCTGGGAACCATCAGCTAATTCTGTTCAGGTAGGAGACATTTGACTTTAAGTAGAACACAGGTGTAACCAATACAATCAAGTGCAACCCATCAGCACAAGGCAAGTCCCAAAACTGGCTAATAAACACTTCCCAGACATGCAGCAGGATTTAACAAACATCAAATACTCCAAGAAGCCACAGCATTTAGATCAAAATATTGGGTTGGAACAGACCTTGAAAAATAATTTATTCCACCCCCTGGCCCAAACAGGCAGGTTTTGTCCCCAAAACTGCTTTGCTCACAGCCCCTCCTAGATGCTCCTTTTGCTCTGGGAGCTCCCTGCCCTGTCCACTCAGTGCACACATACCCCCATTGCAACACCTCCCCTTCACATACAGACAGCAGACCTGGAGCTTTTAGTCAACACAAGCCTCCCTTTCCAGGAATTACAATCATTTTGCAGCTACTCCATTTATTCCCTAATATATCTTCTTGGGGAAGCCTCTTTGGGTAATAGGCAGTTCTCCAGTTGCTGTTCCTCCAGAACTACAAGTTTTGGTTTACAAGAGGTTTCTGTTGCAACCGCTACACCTGATTGACCTCAGATTGAACGGAGGGAGAAAATGATTGCAGAAGACACGACTACATCATTCCCAAAAGTAATTTTCTTGCACGATAAAGAAAACAAGGCTAATTTATACACCAAATCAGCATCTTAGTTGCCTTTTGAACTAGACAACAGAAGAATTTTGTGAGGAACTAACACCTGTGGAGTAAGGTGAAGCCATATACCTTAACCGGAGGTTTAGACTGTACCAATGATGGGCTTGGGAAGAACCCGGTTTGGACAAAACCAAAGCAGCCTTTCCCTCTAAAAACTGCCGCTTGGCTCGGGCACCCTTGCAGCCTCACAGAGGTGCAGGCAGCACATACCTGCATCAGGGAGACACCCACAAGTATCTCCGTCGGGAAGCCAAGGTAGAGAGGACACCCCTGACCTGCTCCAGTGCTGGGCATGTTCCAGGAGGCCGTGCCAGAAGCCTTCCCACGGCTCAGTGGGTGCTGCCCATGTCGCTGAGGCACCCCCAACCCCGGTGAAGGGAAGGGGGGTGGGCGCCAGGGGGCTCATTTTAAGGTGGCCCGGGCTCCTCCCTCCTCCCCTCCCATCTCCTCCCCTGCTGCGGTTCCACCCCTCGGGGCGGGGTTGCCCCCTACGCTCCGCCCCTCGCCCCCGGCGGGGCAGCGCGGGCAGCGGCACCGGCGGCAGCGCGGGCGGTACCGGCATGTCCTGAGCGGCGGCGGCGGCCGATCCGGGCCGGAGCCAGCACGGAGGGCTCGGTGGAGCAGCGGGCCAAGGGCCGGGCCCCCATGAAGGAGAAGGAGGCGGGCGCGGAGCGGGGCAAGCCCGCCACTTACACCGGGGACAAGAAGGCGCGCATGGCGGCCAAGACCAACAAGAAGTGGGTGCGCCTGGCCACCGTGCTGGCCTACGTGCTCTCCGTCTCGCTGGCCGCCATCGTGCTCGCCGTCTACTACAGCCTCATCTGGCAGCCGGTGCGCGGCAGCGGCGGCTCCTCCAGCCCCGGCCCCGGCGCCGCCGCCACCCCCGCGCAGCTCCGCGCCGCGCCCGCCGGACCCACGGCGGGGCCTCCGCCCGCGCCGCCGCGCACCGGCCCCGGCGCCACCGCCCCGCCGGCCGCGTCCCCCCCGCCCGCGGCCGGGAGCGGGCCGGGCGCCGGCAGCCCCTGAGCCGGGCGGGCCGGGGAGGCCGTGCCGCCGGGGATGCGCCCGCGGGGCTCGGCCGAGGATGGAGACCGAGGGCTCGCCCGTCCCTGCGGCACCGAGCAGCGCCCGTGGACACTGAGCGGAGACCGACCTGGAGACTGACTCGGCCCCGTTTGGACTCGGTGGAACTGCGGTATCTTCTTTTCCCCCCCGGTTTTTCCTCAAAAGGGAATTTTGTGGCTTCGTTTTCTTCCTCACCAGGGCTAGCTTCTCCCTTTGAACCCGCATTGAATTCCTGCGCTGTTTATGCCAGTCTGTTACCTATACAAGGATATCGGTGTCCAAAATTCCTCGCTATTTACAGGATCAGCTGGGAACAATACGAATTTAGAGGCTGTAATCCATTGTTGAAGTAAAAACAGTTTTGTTTAACGATGAGCATAAACTTATTTAAAATATGTGGAAGGTAAATTGACTTGTTTACTATATTAAAATATTTTCCCAATATGAAAGTCTCTGTAACAAAGTATGTTCTCTTCGGTGGTGGGAGGAGGAATGCTGAACTGGAAGGGGTCTGAGTAGCAAAAATTTGGCCGCTGCAATGGGCAACTGTGATATATGATGTTGATTCATTTGTCATTGGTCTCCATAGGTGAGGCTGGAGAAACCTCTGTACTTGGCTAATAGTGGAAACGAAGCAGTGGTGCTGGAAAGGTTTGATGTGTGCTGGCAGAGCAGGTGGAGCTGTGGCGGTGGGTGCTGCTGGGCTCTGAGCTGCAGCGCGCTTGTGCCCTTGTGCTGCTGCCTGCGAGGGATGGCAGCGCTTATGGATCGTCCCCGCGCCTCTGGGGCATGTGGAACCAGGGTAGGTCTGGGCCAGGCTGCTCCTGGTGTGTCCTGGGAAGGCTCTCCTCCCAGCTCTGTGCTTTCCTGCCTTTTGTCCCTCAGAAATTTTCAGTTCCTTGATGAGCAGGGTGAAAAAATGGCCTTTAATGACTCTGGGATGTGGGATATAAACCAGGAAACCGTAAGAGCCATGATGTTCCAAGCTGCTGCTTTCCAGATGGATGAATTCAGCTGAATCTGTAAGGCTGCCAGGCTGTGCTGTATCCCTATGAAAGAATCACAGCAGTTCAGATTCCTTCTGCTGAGGGATACAAGCATGCTGTAACGTGGCGTGCACATTTCAGTTGTGCAGATCACAAAGGTACCATAAAATATGGCACTTGGTGCTTGAAAAGAGCTTTCATATCAAAACCGGAGTTTAATATGTGAGTTTGATATGAGTTTGTGGTGGTTTGTTAAGGCTGCATCATCAGCTGGGCATTGCCTTTACAGCATCTGTGAAAGGTAGAACCAGGAGCACAGGGCTTGCAGGGAGAAATGAGGTGAAAAGAGAGTGGTTTGTGATCTTCTTTTCACCCTCCTTTCCAGTTTTCTGGGGAGCATGCAGGGAAGGCTTTGTGTTGTTGGAACAAAAAGCTGGTGGGAAGGACAAAACGATCCCGCTTAGTCACTTTAGCCAAAGTCATGGGATCACTGCCCCTCCTGCGGGGCAGGTGGAAGAGCTGGAAGCACTGTCAGCAGATGGGTGCACTGCAGCTGTCACCTCCCAAGCTGCTTCTGTGCTCTCCCTGTTCATCCGCAGGGGAAGGCTGAGTGTCCCGGGGCAGCACCGGCTCCAGACCCCACGGGTGTCTGTTCTGTAAGTGGGGATTGTGTTCCTTTGGTGGTTCTGCCTGCAGCGTGTCGATCCCTCTCCAAGGGGCTGCTCATGCCCACGGCAGTTCTGGGTCCTGGTGACAGCAATGCCATTTGCTGGCCTTGGGATACACCTATGGTTGTGGGGGAAAGTTCCTGTAGCTCCCTGAGGGAGGAATGAGTGACAGGGAAACCAGGCTCATTGTGGTGCCAGTTGAGTTTAGCCTGCTCCTCGGCTCAGGTGCTAAATGCAGAACCAGTTGGGAAGTGTCTCTGAGAAGGAGCTTGTGTTTAACTTGTAAAACCTTTGGAGATAAATAAAGCTGCGTGCAGTGACATGGATGCTGGGATTTCTCTGCTGCTAGCCTGCAGCTTGGAGCTGACTCCAGCGGCTCCGAATGGTGCATCCAATGTGCGCTGAGTGGCCAGGGCCTCCTGGCATCCTTCACTTTAACTACAATTGCTCTCAGAAGACTAATAGAGCCTGGCTGCGTGGTGCAGAGGGGAGAGGAAGTGAATGGAATTAAATGGGCTGCATGGCCCTCTTCCAACCTGTCGTGTAACTACTGAGAGCTGCCTTGTACTCGGGAGCAGGAACAACCTGAAGCTCTTTACCTGGTTTGTGGTTTTGGTAGCAAAGAATCTCTGGGACAGATCTCAGTGCTCAGATCCGCTGGATCAAAGGGAACAGGCCCTTCACTGATGGCTGCCTCCCCTTCTGGTGCTAAAAATAGTTGATGAGCCAGTACAAGGATGGTTGTGGCTGTCTGCATTCTTGTAGGAAAGTGCAGGCTTGGTGAGTTCCCAGACTGTGTTTTTGCATCTTCTCCTCTGCTGACAAACAGATTTCAATGAAATGCTGCTATTTCTGTACCTATTACAACTGGCTTTGGAGCACCCTGGGGCTTCACTCCGGTTGTACTGAGTGTGCGAGGGAGGGGAACTGCCTG
This sequence comes from Oenanthe melanoleuca, assembly GCF_029582105.1. Taxonomy (NCBI): domain Eukaryota; kingdom Metazoa; phylum Chordata; class Aves; order Passeriformes; family Muscicapidae; genus Oenanthe; species Oenanthe melanoleuca. Next base: position 9,806,463 of record NC_079339.1, read on the forward strand.
GGGAAGATGCAGAAGGGTTGTGAGCTGCGAGCCTAATGGCCAGGGAGTTTTGGTGATTTCAACAGCCTGGTTTTCCTAATCTTCTGGACCAATATTCTTCAGCTACAGTCTTTTCCCCGTCCTTTTCCTAGCCAGGAATCATAGCCCTCTGGAGGTAGATGTGTTCCCACTGGGATGCTGTTGCCAGCCTGTGATGAGCCCATTGCTGTGCTTCTTACTCTCATCATGACAGACTGTCGAAGAAATTGGTGACTAAGTACTTTGCAAATACTCTAGTAATAAAAATGGCTCATCTGGACTGGTTTCTAGGTGTAAGTTAACTAAAAATTTAGGGCACTGGGGATTTATTGGGAAGTAGATTGGCTGCAACAGATACTTGGACTGGGAATTTTTGCATTATGTTGCCATCGTTTTACTGAGACAGTCATCTGCATCTCAACAGAATTGCTTTAGTGCCCTAAAATGGTGCAGTCACCAGTCTGGGGTAAAGCTGAGGTTTAAAAGGCAGATGGTTGTGTCATCTGTTGTGTTACTTCAGCTCCAGTTCACCCTTTCCCTTCATTGCTCCTCAAAAAAATAGTAAAATTCAGGTTTACTTTGTGTGATTGTATCAGGCAAGACAAGGCACAGGGTTGTGTGTTGCTTCCTAGGTAATGACTGTAACCTTGTGATTCCTTGGAATTGCTGGGAAGGGTTGTTCTCTTCATACAACTGCTTCCTGCAGAGCTGTGCCATATTCCCAGCGTGTGTACGTTGGTGTGGAAGGGAGATGTCTGGAAGTCTGCTGGATGAAGGAGATACTCAAATATGAGTGAAATACTTCAAGGACTTTTGCTTTTGTGATAGACACCTAATACCTGCCCTCTGCCTGTGCACACTGGTCTTGTCCCAATAAGCCCAGTTTGTCCAAGGAAAGCACTTAGTGCAACTCACGTGCAGAGGGACCAGAAGGAAGGGAAATAGCAGTTACTGGAGCATGTAATCTGCTCCAGCAGCTGGCTCACGTTTCCATCTCTAAAAGCTCTCTTTTCCCCGTGTGCGTTCTCTTGCAGGCTCATCTGATGCAATGCACGTCATCTTAATCCCAGATTCCTGTGCAGTATTTCTGACAGGGAATCTTGGCTTAATCCCTGAGTGTAGCTGAAAAGCACTTGTGTGTTGTAGTGATGGTGACAAAATCGGTGGCTGCTTCTGGGCATTGGGGATTTCCCTCAGAGAAGTCAAAGCTGATCTCGGTGGGCTGCTCATGGGGGTGTTACCAATGTCTGGCTCTGAGTCCTGGAGCTGCTGGAGCACACAGAGAGGGAATGGTGTAAGCAAGAGTCACAGCTGAGCTGGAACATGAAGCTAAGGAGATGAAACTTGGCTTGTGGCATGTTCCACAGGTGTTCAGAGGCAGTTTTAGGAAAGCTGGCCAGGTGCTGTGTCACTGCACTGGGATGGTGTGAGCAGGAATCAGCCACAGATTTCCCAGTGCTGCCTGCCAGTGCTGCAGAGCCTGGGAGATGGTGGAGCTGTTGCTGTACAACCTTTCCAGGGAAAGCAGCAGGCAGTGCCCTGAACTTCCCAGCAGTGCTGTACCCTGCTACTGCTCTGGGCCTCTCATTGACTTGAAAAGCACTAATTACTGTATCATGTACTTAAAATACAAAATTGATGGCTAAGTGCCAGTATCCTCTACCACTTGCAACCAGTTTATCTGGAGAGAGATTTTTGTGGCAAACCAGTGAAATTTTCTGTTATTTTTATATCTAGAGACTCTGTATTGGGCTTTACTGGTTAGTGGCCTGTGTGTATGCTCCTGCTGCAGGTATTGGACTTGTTGAGGTAAAAATGGAGAGCTGAACTGCAGTCGGAATTTTGTGTTATTGCCTTAAATAATTGCTTTGGAAACAAGTATCTCCAACTTTATCCAAATGTATTTTTGTCCTTGGCTTGAAGGCTTTTAAATTAACTTCTTTATGCAAGAGCTGACTCACTAGCCTGGGATCAATTCTGATAGTTTTAGCTACAGAGTTGCTATATTGAAATTGATTTGTAAAGTTTTAAGGAAAAGAACAGTGTCTAGTGGCCAGCTGATACTGTGGTTTGAAGAAAAAAGCATTCTGCCTAGGAGTGCTGCTGCTTCCCTTGTGTCCGGAAAAGCTGGAAAAACTTCCACCAAATACCTGAGCTACCAGCCACTGCTGGGAAGGAAGGGGTTCTGTGCAGGCAGGAGACTGAACTCTGTGAGCTGCCCTTCCATTTGCTTGCAAGAAAAGTGCAGTGGTGATGAGGTGGTGGCTCTGATGCCTCAAGGAAGAAGTGATCCTCATCTTCCTGGCATTGCTGAAGAGAGCTTTTGTGGTGAGGAAGCTGAGCTAGCCCAGGAGTTCAGTGCTTCCCAAAGGTATCAGTGTTCTAAACTGGAGCTGTTGCTCTAAATAGCAGACATTACTGATTCAATCTGGCAATCTGTATGTGTGGAACTGAGAAACAGTAAGAAACAGGAGGTTTTTCCTCATTCCAACTTTTATTTCATATAAATAATCCCTCTACATCAGATTTGTCAACTTTTCAGTTTTTTCTCTCACCATAAAGAAGAAACAGCTAAGCCACAGTTGTCTGAAAAATCACAACCCAGGCACCAAACAAAGTGCATTGAGCAAAGTGTTAATGAGCAGGAAAAAAATACACTTAGAACAGGCACAACCTGTCCAGTCCCATCCCTGGAGCCTGGATCAGACTCAGTCCTTCCTGGGCATCATTACCTGAAAAGTCATTTGGAAGAAAGGGAAAAAAAGGAGGTAATGGAGGACCAGTAATGGTTTTTGTTTCAGAATGGAGTCTAGGGCAGTAAGGTTTTTTATCTCTTCAACACAGTACTGAACCAGGACAATGTAAAATTCCTGCCTGGCCATGTGTCCAACTGCTTGTGTGACACAACAGCTCTTGAGCTGAGACTGTGTGTTCCATTGACCATGAGGCAAGCTGGCTCCTGGGAAACGCTGGTAATGACTCAGTCTGACTGGACCAAGAGTCAGGTCAGAGACCTGATGTACAAAATAATAATAAATTAAAAAACTAAACAATTGCAAGCAGGTTTTTGATCCAGGCAGATAAGGAAAATCAGCCTTTAACAGTGATGGAGAAGCTCCAGGACCTGGATCAGTTTTACAATCTTCTATTTATCTGTTCTTTTATCTTTTGGGTAAGTCCAGATAAACCCAGTCTGGGCTTTGGTGGGGTAGAGATGTTTCTACTGATAAAACACAAAAGCTGCACACTCTGTTTCTTGATAATACCTGGTGTGATGCCAGTAAAGTCTCCTGAATTTGGCACAGGGAGGAAATTCCCAGGCTTGTGCTTCATGATAGGTGTCACGGGTCTAAGTCACGTGGAAAAACAAATGTTTGTCTGTGCAAATATTAGTTTATTAAAGCAGCATAGAGTATTTCAGTCCACATGAGCCAACCTGACTCCAGGGCAGTCTGCTAGCCTGGTCAGCCAACATCCTGCAGGACATTCCAGGCAGTCTGCACACATACCTGTCCCAGGGATGCTTACTCTGGCATCAAATTTTAGAGCAGCACTTTGAAGTGAGGGTGATGCCCGCTCTGCCCTGTCATTCAGAAGTCAGAAATTATGTTGTGTAATTCCTTGTGCCTTCTCCTTAACTGGTAGCTGTATTCCAGCTGGGTCCTAGCTTGCTGTAACTAGAAAGCCAAGCAGCTGGAATTCCTGCATGTTTGTGCTTATAAAGCTCCTCCAGATCCTCCATTTGAAAGGTATCTTTAAGGCCAGGTCAGAAGGTCTGCAGGGCAGCTTAGAGAGGATTCCTGCTCTCTTATTCAAACACAAGGCTATGGAAGGCACAACCAGGAAGGTGAAAATGTTTGATATGAAGTCTTGGACCTCCAGCTCCAGTTTGGCCTGGGTCCTGCTGCCAACTGCTTTGGGCAGTGTGGTGGAGGAGGAAGATTATTGTGCTGTCCCCCTCCTTGCCGTGCTGCAGGGATTACCCTTGGGAAGGGGGCACAGAGTTGGCTGAGTTACTCACACACCTGGTCACCCAAGCAGCCACCTTCCTTGGCACAAAGCACTGTCCTGATGTACTCCTCAGCCTCTAAAAGGGGAGGAGCTGGAGGCTCTTCAAGGAGGAGGTGCTGGGGTTGATCTGTGCTTGTCAGAAGTGCTCCATCCATCCATATATCCATCCTGCTCATGCCCCACAGCCCCTGCCACTACCATACACTTCTGCCAACACTTCAACCACATGCAAACCTCTAGTGCAAGAGCTCTGAATACAACTTCTTCACCCAGCTACTGAACTACACCCTAACACCTCAGCCCTCTGCTTTGCCAGTCACCTCTTCCTGCTGTTCCAGTTGCTGGCACAGCCTCTGGTACATGCCTCCAGCCTTTGGGGAAAAAAACAGGGTGTGTGCCCAGAAACCCAAGCCATAAGTTAAAAAAGAATTAGTCATTAAATAAAATAAAGTGCATCCAGTAGACATTTCCTTGGCTTGCCACGCAGCTGCAATATATGCCAAACAAATAGATAAGTGATGGTGTTTTTCTCTGTAGGGTGGGAGTGTGTGCACCCTTCCCTGTCCTTTGACACACGGATAGGGAAGGGGGATGCCAGAACTGTGGGTGGGGGTGGTGATGGGGACCCCACGTGTTGTGAATGTTGCTGAAGGGCACTGGGCAGGTGCTGAAAGCTGATTTCATAGAAGGTAAAAGAGTGAGGACAAGCTTGTGCTCCTCTTCTCCTCCACCGCCTCCAGCACGTTATCCTGCGAAACGAGAGCAGAGACAGCTACAGCATTATCAGTCTCCAGGGAACTGCTGAGCTGTAAATTAAAATGTCTGCTGAGTTCCACCCTGCCCTTCCTGCACGGCTGGGGCTGCTTGGGAGGCACCACTGGGGCATAACCCAGATACCTGCTGCCAAATCTGACAGGAGCACTGGGGGCTCTGCAGCCCAGGGGACAAGCTGACTCTACCAGTCTGGATTAAACACTCTCAGTCCTCCTCTGGGATGGATATATCAACTTTATTCTTTCCTTATATCTCAGGAACAACAATCCTGATGTGTTCTTGTGTGTGCTGGTTTAGTACCAGGAGCACAAGAGAAGAGGCAAATTTCATGTAGGGCTTTATGATCCTTCCTGGAGAACCTGGCCTGGGTGTGCAGCACTTGTGAACCCCAAAGGCAGAGGCTGAATCAGCTTTTCCTAAAGAAAAACTATCCTGTGAGTGGAGCCTGCTGTTCTAGAGCTGCTTCAAGCCCCAGACATGTTGATTTTAATTGGGAAAGCAGACTTTTTATTCTTTTCTAGTTGCCAGATGCTTGGATGCTGCTCAGAATTGCTGAGCTGGCATTTTCCTGTATCCATGTTTAAATCTGTAGATCTGCCTTTTGCTGATGCAGATTTCAGCACCCAAAGCTCCCAAGAAAGGTCAGGGAGCGGGATATTAAAAAAACATGAAATCCTGCAAAGGCAGGAGAGGCTACAGGAAGCTTGGTTGCATAAAAAAAAAACCAACAACTTCTTAAGGAATCATCTAAAGACACAGATATTTAATAAGGAACTGCACTGAAATCTGACCCGAGATGCTGACACACTCATGCTGTGTACAGCTGAGATGAGATTGTTGCTAGAGATTTAATTACTTCTGTCTGTCTGCAGCAGTGAGGGCTGGCTGTGTCCTGCTGCCAAGGGCTGCTCAGTGCTGTGGCAGCACACTGGGATTTAATGTGACTGGGAAGGGACAGAAGCAGACTGTCAGTCACACTTGGTGGTCCAGATATTGTAAAGTAATCTGGTTTATGAGTCTGAGCTGACTCCAGCACGAGTTCTCCCTATTGTGGATCTATTTGATCACTGCTGCTTTCAGAAGGCTCTGACTGTGTTTCAGTGCTAGGAGACAATTCCCTTTCCTGCTTTGCAGTATTATCCTTTCAATAGACACCTTCTTCCCATGCATGAGTGAGTCTTTACAGCCAAGACACTGGTGGGCTTTAAAGTCATTACTTCTCTTGGTAATTAGCCAGAGTGATTAGCCTTTCTCACATTTCCCACTGTATCCTCTTTCCCGTATGCAGCTCCAGGGCCGGTGGAGCAGCTGTGGGCTGGCTGTGAGCTAGGGCTCAGGGCAGCAATGCCCCCGTGTGCTCCCTGGGCTCTGCCAGCAGAGTGGGAATTCTGTAGTGGCAGAATTCCCTCTGTGTGTCAGTGTCACAGGAGAGCAGATCACTGCTCTCTGTCTCACACCTCCCAGCCTGCCTGGGGGATGCCACTGGGATGGTCTTCACAGCCAAGCCAGCAGCAGGTCCTTGTGAGACCTACTGGCAGGCTCCACGTGATGGGGGATGTGCAGAACTCCCTGAAGCTGCAGCTGAGCACAGCTGATGAAGGTCTGGGATAGCAGGAACAACTATGGATAGATACAAGATTCCCAGGGTTTGGAACGGCAGCAGCTCACCCATCAGAGCCCTGAATTGTTTAGACATATTAAACTCCAGTAAATAAATGGCCCTTAGGATTCAGCCATGGCAAGCTTCCAAGTGCCCTGACAGGTAGCCACCTTTTCCTAATTTTCCCATATTTATTCCTGGGCTTCTCCAATACAATGGTCCATGTCCCAGCATTGTGTTCTGGCTTGGATGTTTCTTACCCTTTGCTGGTGTTCACTACCCACATATCTACAGAGATCACAATTCTACTGCTTTCTGCCTTCATTTTCCTCAACTAAACAACATTCCCTCAACAGCCCTGGAGCCTTCCCTGTGTGTCCTTAGTCTCCTGCAGCATTCCCACAGAATCTCTATGTTTTCCAATGTTAACACTGCCCTCCCATGTTGTGCCATCACTCTAGAGATATGGAGACAACTATGTCAAATCCCACTCTCTGACTCTGCATAAACACTAAGCTCTCCACTTAGGTGGTACTCAGAGATGCCCTGGGAATTCAGAATTTCCCCATGACACGATGTGCTCCAGAGGGTGCTGTGGGCTGCAGGAAGGACCAGGGAAGCCAACACCATTCAAGGCAAGCCCTTGACCCTGCCAGTCCTAGGCCAACTCCCCAAACATACCAGCAGATGGTATCTTCCTGTCTCCTGAACCTCGAGGAAGGTGGTTGTTCTTCCGCAGCTCCACAACTGTTTTGGGAAGTGCTGGTTTCTGCTTGTGCTGTTTCCTGCACCAACCTTGGGCACTGGTTTGCATCAGAGCCGACCTCTCCTGACCTCCTCAGTCCTGCAGCACTCAGGCCCTGCCTGCCCCACTCCTGTTTACGTCAGCCAGTGCTGCAAGGTCAGATCCCTGGAGCTGCTCTGGAAATCTACCCCCATCTGCATTTTCTCTAAAGATGTTAAGATTAATTTTCTCAAGAGAATTCAGGGAAAAGCTTCTGTGGTTTTTGTGTATCGTTTACTTCTCTGGGACTTGTTGGACATTCTCCAGGGATTCCAGTCCTGCACTTCGAGTAAATATTTATTCCTTGTTATTTGAAGCGAAGGATGAAAGCCCCACCACACTCTCTGCACAGCATCTCCCACTGATTTGAAGGTGCTGGAGATTTTTAGTGCCATAAATAGACATTGGGAGGGGGAGTTGTGAAACCCACGTGGTGGTTGCACAGGGCTGCAGTTCTGCAGGAAGGGATGTGAGATCTGCATTTAATGTGAGTGGGACACGGGCTCCACGAGCAGGGCGGGGGCCAGCACATCGTTATCACCAAGTACAGATGTTTCCAGCTGTTACAGACACCTGCTGAGCTCTGAAGTGGACTCAGGGCCCTATTACCAAACCATGGGAATCTCCATTGCTGAGATGAAAATGGACCACTCTAATTTATTGTTTTCTCCTAGCTGGTGTCTAATTAAAGTTATCCTGAGTGAGCAAAGTAGTCATTAATTCCTTCATCCTCTAATTTGGTGGGAATTTTGGTAGATTGGAGAGGCGTGGCTGGACAGTAATCTCCCACTAAGTCCATCCAGGTGTTTCATAACATTCTCCTAAATGCTGTTGGAATTAATTTCCCTCACTTGAAGGAATTTTAGTTCAAACACAGAACCAGCTCCTGCTGGTTCTTGATGCTTTGTCTTTTTGAAATCACTATGACGCTTGCACTTCTCCCTGCCTTTTATATGGATTGGATTATAGGGAAAGTCTTTGTTAGCAGCTTAGCCACTTCACCCCTAAGCTCATTTGTACCTCTGGGAGGAATACTGAGCAACACTGGGGGGACACATTGCTGTGTAGGGTCTGCAGAAAAGCTTCTGGAATCTGGGAAAGGCACTTGGTGGGGGGATCTGCCTGCCTGGCTCTGAGCAGCTCATTGCCTCAAGTGCCTACTTATGGAACAGAGCTGCTGCCTGTTACTGTGCAGGAGAGAGGCAGAAGTATCCTGAGAGTCACTCCCATGTTAGGCAAACTGGATTGTGCTCTGAAAATGCTCATCTCTGTTTAGTGTGATGTCTTGCTCTGTGGGACACTGCCTGGAAAAAACATACCTTGCAAAGAGCCCCTACCCTCTCTCCTTTCCCCTCCTCCTAATTTCTACCTTAACTTTGTGTTTGTCATCCTTTGTTCCTTCTCCTGGCTTTGCATTTGCCTTGATGGAAGAAAATTGTTTGTGTAAAACCTGGAGCATTGCTCCATAACTGGCTCTGTTCTCCCTTCCTTCTGTTTGGTTCATGGGCCTTTGCACCAGGAATCATCTCACCCTGTGTATTTATACACTGCCCAGCACATTAGTGTTACCATCTGTAATTCAAAGTGTAGCACTCTCAGACCTTCTACTGGGAAGAGAATCCCACATACAATCAACCTTCTCCCAAGCTCTGTCCACGAGGCGGGCCCCTGTGGCTCTGCAAGTGTTTTGGGGAAGGACCACGCTGACCTCAAGTTGTGATCATGCCAGAGACAGAAATAAACTCATCCCACAGAGGTTATTCCTCCCATCCTTTCTAAGGTCATAGTTTCCCAGGAATAGATCAGTATGTGCCCTAACTAATGTATGTCATCAACCAACTTCAGCAGCCCAATTTTCTGTTTAAATTTTTCTGTCTGACATTCCTTCCCCGCCCACTCCAGGACAGGCCTTTGGGATCCACAGATTTAATTACCTTTGAGATCCATAGCACAGCTAATGAACACTTCTGAACAGTTATCTGGTACGATGCCATTGTACCACAGAAAATGGAGATGTGGCCCTGTGCTATGGCTGAGAACAATAATGAGATGACTCACCTTATGTCTCAGGCAAGCTGGTGCAATCTGCTAGTTGTGAGTGTCCCCACTGTCCTTGTCCTTGCAGTCCTCAGGCTGGTCCCCTTCCCCAGACTGGGATTTTGCCGTGTCCTGCTCAGGCACAGTCTTGTCAGAGCTGGCTTTCCCTGGGGGTGAAGGCTCGTGGTGTTCAGTGCCTTCAGCATCTTCACTTCCTTTCAGTGCAAGTGCGTGTTCCTCAAGAGCAGTGGTTTGGGTCACTTCTTCCCCTCCTTTGCACACCAGCTGTCCTTGATCTGCATCCAGTCTGTCTCCTGCTTCTGTGTCGAGCTTTCCTCCATGGCTGTTGGAAGAGTTCTCAGAGGACTCCTGTTCCGAAGCTGGCTGTATCTCCAATCCAGCTCCATTTCCATTTGCTCCCATGGGCAGTGACAAGGTCTCCTCACTGTCAGGCCTGGTGCCTTGCACAGTGCTCTGAAGGCTGCTCTCTGAAGCAGTGCTGTCAGTGCACTCCTTCTCCTGGGAGATGTCAGCAGTGCCTGGATTCCCGTTGGCATCCTCCCCAACACTTTCCTTGCTTGGTTTGGGCCCTGGCTCTGAGTCCCCAGTGCTGGCCACAGACACCTCTGTGCTGCAGCCCCTTGCTCTCCTCTGCTCCTCCTTCTGGCCATTCTGGGCAGGCTGGACCTTCCCACTTCGCAGCCTCTGTGAGGAGGAGGCTCCGTGATGCTGGAGGCTTGGCTGTTTCCCCTTTTCCTCCAGCTCAGCTGTGCAGTTCTCTTCCACCCCTTCGTCACCTCTGCTCTTCTGCCTGTCCATACCAAGGCTCCTCTGAGAAACAAAGGAAGTATTAAGTTCAGCTTATTTAAATACCAGCATATGTTATTTCTTGTCTGTGATGGTTCTGAAAACCTGAGGGAAAAGAATGTAGGTGGAGAAGTGTTCAGGGACCAGAACAGGTGAGGTGGTTGTGCTGAAAGAGGGTCAGTGTAAGCAGTGAAGCTGCTGTCACACCAGGCCATGTGAGGAGTGTTAGTGACAAGCAGTTACCGAAAACCAGAAAGGGAAATGGGTTACATTCCAATTTTCCTGATAGTGCATGTGTTTAGAAGGCTCAGCTGCCAGTTGGAAACTCAGGAACTTACCTGGCCATCAAGGTCATCCTTCAGAAGAGACATGTCCTCGCCTTCTTTTGCATCCCATCTGTCAAGAAAAAGTAATCAGAATTTAGGCCTTGAAGATCTTATAAAGCCACTGTCCCTTGCCTGACATCCAGATAGGGATTCCTTCCAGAGCCATGTGTTCCTTGTCTGAGCCCCTTGTTCAGGCCTATCCAAAGGCACTCATTTGAGACAACTAAATCTTAATGAACTGGTTGTTGTAATTCTAATTGTAATGAACACATACACTCCAATCGCCAGAACAGACAGCTGAGTCAAACTTAGAAGATGAAGTTTGCTTGTGCAGATGCCTGCGACAGTCTGGTCCTGTTTGCCTGACAGTGCCCTGGTGTTCCAGGTGCTGTCCACGACAGCAAACATAGAGGCAGATAGTGAAGGCTAAAATTACTTTGAAGTAGCTTGGGAGTCAGAGAGACTATTTACAAGGGTCTGCAGTGAGGGGACAAGGACCAATGGCTTCCCACTGACAGAGGGCAGTGTTAGGTGGGATATACTTCCATGTGAGGGTAGTGAGGCCTTGGACCAGGTTGCCTCTACATAATTAGGCAGGGAGTGAGACATGGATGTGCACACCATGACAGTGCTGCCAGCTCCTCACCTTCTGGCTCTGCCTGTCAGTCTGTCCTTCCCCTTGGCTCGGCTGCTCACAGCAGGCACTGCTTTCGGACCAGGGTCGCTCACATTCACTCCATGATGCCCTCCACCTAGAAAACAGGTTGGAAATGCCATGCAAAAGCAGGCAGAAGCAGCTGATGGACCACTGAACAGGCCAACACCCTTGTATCCTTGGAAAGTACCTCTGAGGTGGGAAGCCTTTGAAGCTCTGTGCATACTGCACATATATTTTCTAAAGTAATAAAGATGAATCAAGAATTTAGGGTGTTTCTTGTGAGTTTTTTTTTTTATTCCAAATTCCAATTCTTTGAATCTTATTTCTTGGATACGGTCTTACTTGTGCTGTTCTTGGAAGATCTCTCCCCTGCACACAGCTATGAGAGCAGCCATGTGGTGTGTTCCAAAAGGCTCTCCAAATCTACAAGTGTCTGGAGAGAACACTCTCCCTGAGGGATATTAGAGGTCTGGCATTTAGTGGGGTGACATAACACAATCCTGTGGTTTACTCACCTCTCCCGTCCGAAGGAAAGGACCTGTGCTGGAATTTCCTTGCATTCCTCCCCCCTGCAAGGACACAAGAAAGGATGCACTAAAGTGAGTAAGGATATGTAATGGACAGGCAGTAAAAAGCCTGAAGTTCAAATAGGGTGTCATGAGGGAAAGCTTTGTTTTGCCAGTCCATCTCCTGAGAAACAGGAGTCAGGATGGACTTATGCTAGTAAAAAAGCCAGCATGTGCCACAGGGATCAGAAATGATGTGCTCTGGAATAGGATTGCCTCTTAAACGAGTGTGTGGGAAAGGAGGCAGGGCTGAGCCTCCACACTGTGCTGTACCAGGTTACAGAAGCCACTGCTCTCCCTGGGAAGGTCCAAAGCTCTAGCACCCAACTGCTCAAATCCCATCCCCCGAGCCCTCTGCCCAGCAGGGAGGGCTGAGCCCCCAGCTCAGAGGTGTTTGCCCAGGAAAGCAGAGCTTCACAGCTGACAGCCACGGCAGCTGCTGTGGCACTGGGATGCGCACGATCAGCGTTCACTAGCGTCAGGACAGAGTCTAGGTGTCCCTTGCCAACCTTTCTTATTGCTGGGATTATCCAAGGCTGGCTCCCCATCCTTAACAAAGTCCTCTTCAAACCTGCAGGTTAAAAACAGGCATTGTCAGACCTGACCATCCTCCTCCAGTGTGCAAAGCGTGGGCAGGAGCCCCTGGCACAACACAAGCTCTGGCCTTTGGCCCTTCCGCATCTGCCCACAGGCAAACCTGTGCAAGTTTCTAAGCAGCAGCTGAAGCTGCATGTGCTACTGAGGCTGTGAGGTAGTTCTACCCCAAAGGAGAATCTCTAAAACCTTTACATCAGTACCCATATGTATATATGAAATTTTATGAACATCCTATAGATGTAGTGTAGCTGTACTACACTCAAAAGCAGCTTCCCAAACTTCCAGACATAATCTGAAGTAGCTTCAGGTCTTGCCATATAAAATCAGGCCATTTGATTGGCTTCTAGTCTTGCTTGTTTTAATTATGGCTTTTGTCTTAAAAATGGATTTTTGGAAAAACAGTAGGGCTCAGGGCTGTCAACATCAACACTCAGCACCCACTTAAGTCAATTCACCCCAATTATTGGGGTCTCAGTGACTGAAAATTTATGTGTTTGGTTCCATTCCTCAGCCAAAGGATTGTCCCACCTACCTATCCTGTACAAACTGTTCTATCACCAAACCTTTGTAACAGTTCCTAACTCCACACTCCCAGAAACTTATCCTCCAAGACATCCTCCAAAGCTCTCTAGTTGGTGTGACCCAGCACAGTCAGAGGGACAGTCACTAAGGCAGGGACGTGTCCAGCCCCATTCCCAGCTGTCCCACATTGCTGCTCTCAGCATTGTCCCTGTATGACACAGATGCCTTTTGAAGCGACTCCCTTGCCCCGCAGTGCCCGAACAGGCTCAGTTTATGGGGTGGGGAGGATTTGTGCATGTTGGGCTCTCCTGTGCTTAAAAAGCACAAACAAGTGGGGGTAGTGATAAAACCTGTGGACTAGCAATGCAAGTTCATCCATCCATCCATTCATCCATCCATGTTTCTGGAAGAGCACCTGTACTCTCCTGCCATTAGATTTGTCCATGTGGAAATGGAGAGGATCCTCCAGATGTAGACTGAGCCTTGGTTCATGCTCCCCTCCCTCCTACAGTCCATATCCCGGATGCACCAAAGGCAGGCAATCTTTGTCAGCACATAGTATCCCCCTCCCAGGAGAGCTCATATCAGGAAGAAAACACGAGAATCACTCTGATACCAGATCCCACTTACGGGCATGGTCTGGGGAGGAAGAGGCAGCAGTGTGGATTTGGTCAGGCACATGACAGCATGGGATTGATAAGGATCTGTACAAGATCCCACCACTTCAGGCTTCAGGCCTGCTGCAGGCAAAACACCCTGAGACAGGGAAGGACCTACATGTGCTCTGTCTTCTCTACATCCCAAGCCCGTCGCCACTCGCCCTTGGCATTCTTGTGACGTGCCAGGCGCTCCAGGTCAATCTGCTCTCGCTCCCTCTTCCAGCGGATGTACTCCGAGCGCTCCCGACCAGTCATGGGGAAACTCAGGTCTCCAGGGCACTTCTGGACTGGCTTCCCACCATCCTGGTGGAGGGAAAAGAGCTTCTGCTTAATAAAACTGTTCTGAAACAGCTGCATTCAGGGTACTTTGTACTGTCACCACCACAAATGCTCAGGAATATTTGAAAACAACTTGGGACAAGGTCAGCTCCTTTCTCTGAAGTGATGCGTGCACACCAGGACTCTGCTTTACCCAAAACCTAAATACACTGGAGCTGTTTGGCTCTACAGAAGGGAAAACTGAGGAACCTTTGCTAAGGTTTACTTATGTTTACTTAAGAGTCAGTTCCTGGACTGCTTGTAACATCTCTCAACAGGGTTTGAATGATGAGTTCCCCAACCTGAAGACTTCGGGATACATAAATCAAAGTTATGCCTGTAAAATCCTTCACAGTGAGAAGGCAGGGAAGGAAGCCAGCCTTCTGTGACCACCATGGGAGCCCAGAGTCACAGAGCTGGGGCCAATCCTGTGCCCAAAAGCAGCATTCCCAGAGCAAAGGGGCTCTTTACTTTCACTGCTGTAAGGCTCTTGGTTTATCACTCCTCATGACAGACTGGTTAAGGGCTGACACTGCCCAAAAATTTAAAGCTTAATGGAAAGACAGTTCAGAGCTGATGGAGCATGTGGGGGGGAAGCAGCCCAGCTGTCAGGTTAATGGATGAGGTGGAAGCAGGAGCCGACAGGCTGTGGTGTGTTGTCAAGCAACAGTGTGTAGGGAATAGCTTAGTGCTGAGCTGAGTCCTGGGGTGCTAATTACCAGTGGGTAATTCATCACCCTACACACGTGTCCTTCCACGCCAGCCACCCTCACACCTTCCCTAAAGAGGAATTAGCTCCTCAGCCTTGCACTGCGGGTAAGAGAAGCAGCAGGAAGAAGGGACTGAAAGCCCTGTTACCAAGGTGACCCACACTGCGTGGGCTGGAGCTGGGGTGGCACCAATTGCTCCTCTATTCCTCAGCTGGCAGGAGCTGGGGACCTGACACCATGTCCCCAAGGAGGCAGAGATTAAGTCCACAGAAAGGCAAGGCACAGCAGGGCAGGCACTGTCCCTCAGCTGGGGCACAGCCTGGGAGTGCTTCCCACTACTTCCAGCCCCATGGTAAGGCTCAGTGGGTCCTGCCAGGAAGAATCCTGATGCATCCATAAAGCCAAAAGTGAGGGAAGGACTGAGGCTGATCCCTGTGCTCTCTCATGGGGAGAGGCAGAAATGGCTGGGGGCCCATGGAGCAGGAGGAGCAGGTCCCTCACCTCAATTACAGTGTAGCTGAGGTTAGCTGGACTACAGGCTATTGTGCTCCCCCTTCCTGCTCTGGGGGGCTCAGCTGGAATTAGTATCTAAGAGCCCATCTGTGTCCTCCTAATGAATCACACTGAGGTGGGGTTATTCTATTTGTGCTCCATTAATTAAAGCATCTGCAGGCTCGAGGGAGCCAGCATGTCTCCAGGCTTTGCATTAAACAGTCAGTGGGAAGGCCTGTGCTTTAATTTGCCTCCATCCTACTCAGCTTCTGCTGAAATGAAGAGCTGTAGCTAATACAGCCTGAGCTTTTCAATGCACAAGGAAACGGTTTTGGGAGAGGAACCAGCCAAAGCTGTGCTGGAGTGAGCATGTTACCCTTCCTAACATCCCTATGGCTGTGTGAAGGGCTTGAGCAGCCATGACAAGGTGTGGAGGCAGGTCCCTGTCACCTTTCCAGGTGTGTCAGCTGCTCAGGAAAGCATGGATGATGAGAGCAATGAACAGTGGGAGCCACGTCAGAGCACAACGCTGCTCCATAGAATTACAGGATGGTTTGGGTCTGAAAAGACCTCAAAGGTCATCTTCTTTTAGGACTGTGGTGGGGAGGCACATTCTACTGGTTTCCTCTTCCAAGATAAGGGTCCCCACAAAGGGACCTGAACCCCACTCACCTTCCTGCTGTGCTCAGTTTCTGGGCCTCTGTCACTGTCTGATCTCCTCTTCTCTGCTGTTCTCCGCTCTTCTCCCTGCAAGAGAATGAACACAGGAATTATTTCAAGGATTAAGCAAGGATTCCTGGCAGAGGAATCAGGACCTGAACCTATGCTGCCCAGGACATGTAAGAACTTCTCAGAAGAGATCAGCAAAAGAGGATCAATTGTTTCTGGGGCCCCAAATCAAACTGACGTAGACAAAAAAGAAGTCAGAAAGTAAGGGGTGTATGAGAAAAGCATTCCACAAGTCCCTCCTCCCAGGCAGGAAGCAGAGTGGTACCCATCATGGTCCTGTTTCTTTCCAAGGCAGACCAAGTTTCAGGTACCTTTACAGATTTGGATCATTTTAGGATTTCATTGTACAAGATCTGTGAGCCTACCTGAGGTGCAGCTACAACCCAGCATGGACAAACTAGGAGTGATTTTACTCCCTGGCAAACACAGCATCCTTCTACCAGGGTCCATCCCTGCTCCCATGGGGTTTACCCATGCTGCCATCAGGTTGGCAAACTCTGCTCCAGTGTTGATATTCCCCTGCCTGGCAGGAGGTGACAATCAGCATCTGTTTCTTAGTGAGCTACAGACACCAAACATGGGCCAAGCCAAGGGTTCTCTGTCCCCAAATGGAATGAATAACAGAGATAGAGCCATGTCAGAGGCCAGGGTGGGATTGCAGTGGGTCTTAACAAAAAACAGTCTGCAAAGCATAAAGATCTTTTAGGAAAGGCTTCCTGCCTGGTTGGACAGCTACAGGGCTGGGCCTGTGGGGGGCTGAGCTTGTCCTGCTGCCATTTTGCAGTGCCAAGCAGAACTGAAACACAAAGAGGAACGTGGCAGCACAAACTGCCAGCTCAGCCCTTCCAGAAAGCAGCAGCGTGGCGAGGTCCAGCCCAGGCTGGAAACAGAACTTTTATTCCATGTATTCACCAGACACAGCTTTAGTTTTACAGGGAAACTTAGGATATCAGTCTCGATACTTGCAGCTCTGCCCAATCTCCTAAGGCAACTCATGCTGCTGCAGCTTGTTCTCATGTACCCCATGGAATCATGCAGGGAATGAGCTGGGGACATATTTTTTGGGGGATTGCCCACACATGCTAAGTCTGAGGCAGGTGGGAATGAGGCAATACAGCTCATGAACTGTCTCACTGCACTTGGTGCATGACAGCTTCACTGGTCTGACTGGTACCTCCAGTAGAGATGGAGGTTTGTTCAAACAGATTCTTGGAAATAGCAAGGAAAATATTAGATATATTGTACTGGGATTTCTCAGCGAGGATTTGGGAAAAATGCAGAGGGGTCTGTGCTCAGAGAAGCTGCCCCTCACCATATCCTCCCTGTTGCAAAAGGGGATATGGTGAAAAATGACACTGGGGATTTATGTTGCTGTGAAAATTTATAGAGCCAAAAAACACTCCCTCTGGACACAAAGTCACCTGCTCTGGCAGACCTGTTTGAAGAACCCTGTAGCGAGAGACTGAATGAATTTCTGCAGTCCCAAACTGAGCATTCACAGAGAGATTAAACAGCAGAAATCTGGAAACTTTGCTGTCCTAGAGCCCTGCATCCCAGTGGCTGTCCCCTTTGGAATGCTCACTCATCAGTGCCACCACAAACCTGGGTCACAGAGACACTGCACAACCCTCCATTCTTTTACACTCTCACTGCAAGCCAGCTGCCTTTTGCCTTAGTCTGCTTCTATTTTTGCTTCTCAGAGGGCACTGTGGAAAATGGAGAAGACCACAAAAATGTAGCTCTTTTGTATCAGGACAGCAGGTCTGAGCTGTGCAGAGAACAGTCAGCTTGGCTCTTGCACTGGCTCAGGAGCAGAATTCCCTGTTGTCCTGCTGCCCCAGTACTGCTGCTCCTGTTATCACACACCCAGGCCAAGACGGACCAAAACATGTTTTTCTTCTCCTTCGCCTCTGCCCCCAAAATTAAGAAAAATGACATGGACATTATCATTCCTAGTGTAACTATTCCTGCAGAGCAGGAGGACACAAAAGCATGAAGCAGTCAAGGAAGATTATGATTGTTTATCCTGAGGTTTCTGCCAAGATTTCTCAGTGCAGAATGGCCCAGGGTGGGGCCCCGGGTGGGGCAGAGCCTGCTCCCAAAACCACCCCTGGGATCCCAAATGCCTCCTGCCACTGGGTCTTTCTGACTCCCTGGCACACATATTCCCAACTAATGTCACTGTGCAGTGGTGACAATACTGATGCCATTATCCAGCCAAGCACTAGTTTGTACTAGGAGTTCTCCAGAAGCTTTGACAGGCTTCCACATCTCTGGGCTAGTTCAATGCCTTCTTTTTTTAAAAATAAGGACTATCAGATGAGTTATACAAACCTTTTGGTACCTACTTCTCCAGGCACATGTCAGCACCACAAGTGGCATTTCTTCTTGAAGAAATGAGGAGATTTTTACAGGAGCTTAAAGCTGTTTTTCTAGTGTTCAGATTCCCCACTGGGCAGGATTTTTGAAACTAGTACGAGAGGATTTTTTTTATAACTCTTTTGAAAAATCTGCCTCCTTAATTGCGCTGCCTGAAGGGAGCTAAAGACTTTTCAGCCACCCTCTCTGCCTATTTTCCCCTCCCATCTGCAATGTAAAAGCAAGTGTTTCTCCTGGCACAGGTTTGGTTCCTCTCCTCTGCAAGCACCAAGTCCAACTCCTCTGTGTTAGTCCCTGAAAGCAGCTCTTTTGTCTCTTGATTACAGTCATTTCTGATACACCATCCTGGGAAACTCTGTTAATAAAAGGACAATTTAAAAGCCCTGAAGCTCTATCAACTGCCCATTTAAAAAATGATTTGTAACCTGTTAATTAACCATTGTGCTCCACTGGTCCTGGGCTGCTGGCTCCCAGCTCTAATGTACTAATGGGCCTGAAACACTGCCAAAGTATGGAGTGGCTTTTTAGGGCTAAAAATGAAGGATTGTCTTCAGCCCTACATGCAGGATAGCCCTGAGGCAGGTTTGGGGGCAGCCATGAAGAGATGGGTCCCAGACGTGGCCCTTCCAAGCCAGCAGTAGCACTGGAGGTCGTGAAGCTGCACCAGTAGAGCAATGGGCTCTGAAAGGAGACAAGATAATTTGGTCCCTTCAGCCCTGTGGGCTAACAGAGAGTGAAATGGCACCAGGGCTGTCTCAGAAGAGATGATCATGAAAGCATCTTTTTTCCCTTGCATTTCCTCTTTGGCAGCTCCTGCCCCAACTGTGCTGCAGTCTGGGACTTACAGTGTGGGGTTAGCCAGAGGCACCATGGGCAGCAAAAATGGGAATAGTTTTTTCTTTGGGTTTTTTGTTTTGTTTTGTTTGTTTGGGTTTTTTCTTTATTGAATTTCATAATGAATAAAAATAGAGAAAATGTGTGGTAACAAGGACACCCATCAAATACTTTATTAGGATAAATTTGACGAGTGCACAGAAGAGGAAGCAAATTTAACAGTGGCCAGGCTACTGGAGAGGAAGTGATGGATGCAATTCTTTCTCCTAGGCCTTTGTTGGAATACCAAAAGAGCAGGGAACCAACTGGGACATAAGGTAAAAAGGCCCAAAGGATGAACTGTGCTGGGGTTAATGAGAGACTGAAAGTTAATCCCTGAATTGGGGGTCCCAGCTCAGGTCCTAACACACAGCTACCCAGCCAACATCACTGACACCCCACCAGGCTCTCCAGCAGCTGATTGATTTGGGGATGAAAATGAAGTTTCTCTTTTAACAGCTGATTAAAGGATGGAAAAGAAAAAGTGGCAAGAAAATGGTGGTTTCCATGGCAGAAGATTAGCAAGAGTGTGCCACTGGAACATGTGCTGCTCAACATGCTCATAAATGGTCTGGAAAAGGAGCTGAAGAGAGGGATGACAGTTTGCTGATGATACTAAATCATCCAGGGCAAAGAATGTAATTTGCCCGGAAAGAGCTGCGAAAGATCTCGACATTGAATGCCTGCATCATAAAATTACAGCTGAAATTCAATATCAGTAATACAAAATAACTCACACAGAGAAAAATGTCCCTTCTTGTGTACACACACACAGTAATGAGTCCTGAGCTATGATTAACAGTCAGGAATGAAATGTTGGTCTACTGTGACTAGTTCTCTGAAAATGTTAGCTGAATTATTTAGGGAAAAAAAAAAAAAAAAAAAAAAAAAAAAAAAAGCAAAGAAAATGCAAACTTGTTGGGAGAAGAATAGAGAACAAGCCAGAACATTGTTATGTCACTGAGTACATACTGGAGAGCCCGCAGCTGGAATACATGCAGTTCTGGTCTGCTTGTACTGAAAGAATATGGTAAAAATAACAAAAGCACAAATAGGGACAATGAGAATGATCAGAAATAAAGAACAGCAGACAAGTCTAAATAGAGACAATCTCTTAAGTTACATGAGACAGCTGAAAGGAGATGTGAAACAGGTTGATAAAATAATTTGTGCTGTGGGAAGTGACCAGGAAAGGATCTATTTACTACTTCCTCTGATGCAGGAACATCAAATGGAGCTGCCAGGGAACAAGGCTGAACCAGTCTGGGATTCTAAGCTTTGATGATTTTATGGCTTTAGCCAGTGTAGCCTTAGGCCTGCCCTCATGCACAATCTGAATCCAGATGCTTTGAGGCTAGTATGAGCAAGGCATTGCCAAAAACACATTTATGGATGCTCAGCCTCAAATTTCATATTCCATAATGAAAGCAGATGAGAGATGTGCTTCCAGGGCAGTCCATACACTTAAAAGAGAGCACAGGATCTCAAGCAAACATCTAGGCACTCGTCCTGCTGCCCTCTCCTAGTACAGCCCCAATCCTGATGACCTCAGAGACAAGTGTTTAAACAGAAGATAGCTGCCCAGCACAAATAGAAATTTATATTTGACAACCTCAAGGGAAGGAACAGCACAGTCAGGTTATTCCCATTACAGGAGTGCTGGTGATGCCTAATTGAAGAAGTAATGTCTGTCATGGGGACTACTGGGGTTACCAGTGGCTCAATCAGGCAGCTCATTTGAGGTTTATGGCATTCAAAAAGCTGCTTGGCAGCCAGCAGAAAGAAGCACCTGGGCTCTTGGAGCCTAGGTGAGCCCTGGGGAAGAGGAGAAGCTGAAGATGAGCATGGGTAGTAGCAGCAAATGGTTGGCACTATTCCAGAGAGGGGCTGCAGATGTCTCCCAGCATTCCTGGGTGTGTTTGGTAGCTACTCGAAGTGTTGTTTTCCTACACAGCCTTTGCTGACCCTGTTTGCTTCCAGCATTCTTCCTTATCTGTGCAAACTCACAAAGAGGAAAATAGCACATGCCTCTGTGTGTGTAAAGAGAAAGGTATTTGTAAAGAAGTATTTGAAGTATGTTTCAAAGATTAACAAAGCTCAGCCAGCTCACTCAGCAGGTGATGGCTAGGCACAGCAGGATGTGGTTCAGAGGCAGATATTGCCCAGCTCGGTTAACGTTTAAGTCATGCAGTGAGTCAGAAGGACACTGCTCCTGTCCCAGTCTGCTGTGTGGCTCCAAAGAGAAGCTGGTGAGAGAGGAGGTGAGATTCATGCCCCATATCTGGCAGTGCTTTCATCAATCCTTCCAAAGCAGAATCTGTTTATGAACTCAGAGTGTTCAGGAGGCTTCTAGCTTAGCTAGGGTCACAGGGGAGGGAAAAGATCGTGGCTTTCTTCTTTCACAGGGATAGAAGGCAGAGATACAGATGCACTATTAACACACAGTGACTCTCAACATCCTGTGGCTGGGCCACCCTCAGAAGTGGATGCCATGGATAGGTTACAGGCCAGTCACTAGCACTGTACTTACCTTTTCCTTGTTATCCATGGTAATGGCAATCTGCATCCTCCTTCCCCGTCGGAAAGCCACCAAATGGTCCATCTCCTCCTCGCTCAGGTCCGGCACTCGGCCTGGGCCAGGGAAGCTCTCGGCGCGTTTCTCACTGACGATCCTCTTGCCCTGGAAGGCACAGGCTGAGGTAAGGACCCCTCCATTAGCCCTCCTAGGAGAGTGGCCATCCCAAACTGCAAAGGATTTTGGGCTGGCAGAACAGAAAATGAGCTGAACAGTCAGCCAACTTGGCTTATAAAGTTGCCACCTCATTCTAAGAGATCTGTGATATTACAGAGGTGTGTTTAGCTGAGCACAACATCAGCATGGAGCAATTTACCCTCCTTGGATAATCTGCAGCATGAACACAGAGGGATGGTTTTATTTTAAGTTTGTGTCTCTGTCCTTGAAACAAATGTGAGGTGTCCCCTCCCCACACAACACATCCCAATAAAATGTGAGGCTATCTTGGAGCATAAGCCTAGAAGATGGAAGAGAAGGGGAACAGTTTGGTTCTTTCTCTCCAACCTAGTCCATACAGCAGTTAATCCCCTGAAGTGTATTAATACTTGATAATTTATCATTTCAAAGTCAGTGTGTGTTCATATTTCTGGAATTATTTATTCAGAAGTGGAATACTTAAGAAAACTGATACATAAACTCTTTAAGCAAGGGCAGTTTACCCCTCTAAGATATTATTTACAGCCATCTGTATCAGTGTCATGACTTTACTACACGGATTTACATCTGGTTCTTATTTTGTTAATGATCTTTGTTGCTGGCTGATGTCCTGCCAGTGCTCTCAACCATCAATTCCACAAAATGAGCACATCTTTTGTACAAAAAGACATACAATACATACTTTTTCTCATTTAAAAGTATCATCTTTCAGGTCAGTCACATGCCTTTTTATTTTTGCCTTACAAGGAAATGAGAGACTTAATAAGTCATCTCCATTGTTATCTCTGATCCACCTATTTTCTCTTCATCCCTATGAAATCTGCTCAACTTCACCAGGGATGAAGAAAGCTCAGCAGCTTCCCTCTCTAAAGAATGGTGTATTTTACTCTGTTTTCCACTTTGGGCTTTCACATTTACTGGAGTCTTGATTTAAAAGGTACTCAAAATCTCCAAGGAAACTTCAGTGAAACTTGGGAACTCTTTGTTGCTATGAAATTGTTTTTAAAAACAAAAAGCACACCCAGACATCTGATTTGTAGGGAAGACTTGCAATCAGGGTCTTTGTCAGGACATGTGATACCAAGAAGCCTCACATTAACCTCATTTTCCCTCGGCTGTGCCAGGAGTGCAGATGTTAGTGTGGAGGGAGCCTTGCTGTGCACAGCCTCCATCAGCATGACCTTTTTTATGGCTTCTCAGTCATTGAGCTTCCTAGCACATGATAAATGTTTTAGGAGACACTGGAGTATTTCCAGCAGCAGAACCTCATTCTCTTGTTTATTCATCTTTCACATCTGTGTGATTTTGCTGTTTCAGCAGAGATAGTTCTTGAGTCAGTCTGATGCAGGGGAGAGGAGTGGTCCCTGCTCTGCATGTCCTGCCAGCCCCAGATGAACAGACACAGTGGGAACCTTGTGACATATTCCCTTGGGGACTTCTAGCTTTCTTTTTGGGTTCAGTAATTCTAGGCTGTACTGCTGAGGTAAGAGCCTGAACTGGAGACTGGCCTGGCTCTGCCCTACCCAGAGCACTGGTACGAGGTATTTGGCATTCTACTTAACAAAATTTTTTATTAAGAAAGTAACCCCAGAGATGGTTTACAGCAAGCTATTAATCCACAAGTTGTTCATCAAACATTTATTCATCTTAAGTCAACAGCTGTTCTCTAGAGCTCTTCAGTGTTTAGGTGTTGATGGCTCATCCTTTAGACACATAATAGGGTCACAGATACCTCTTGCCTGGGAGGTCTGGCACTGGGAGGATATTTGAAGGTGACTTCATCACTTACTGTCTGAGAAAGTCCCTCGTGAGACCCAACACAAAGAACCTCATACCCAAACACCTCAAGCACAGAAGCCTCAAAGAGCATCACTGAATTACAGGGAGGTGACACCATCCTCAGGCCACTTCACGGTGTGAAGGCTGGTGTGTGGGCAAAGCCTTTAAACCCTGCATTTATTGAGCAGATGGCAAGGAAAACTCAGAGGAAATACAGGAAAGAGCTGTTTAACAGAGCTATGGTAGCTAGACCCATCCAGGCTGGGAGACCACCAATTTTGTGTGTAATAACCCTTTGCCCTCCCTCCCTTTACTACTCCTTTCCTTTCTTCCCTCCCTCCCTATTTTGCTTCTGGCTAAGCTGCCTCGCCTGAAGGCACATTCTGCTCAATGTGTCTGCTGACATGTGTCTTCTTTCCTTGTTTCCTATTTTAAGTCTGGGTGATCTCCCAGCCTGCTTGTCCCACATTGGGAAATCTTGGTTCTTGGTGCCCCAGCTCCCAGAGTGAGAGATGTCATATGAGGAGAGCATCCATGCAGAGCCAACAGGGACAGAGAGCAGGGTCATAACCACAGTGCCTGGCACAGCCAACTCCTCCCCTCCACAGGGCTTGTCCTGGGTCATTGCCTGCCTGACAGATATATGGGACTCTGGCACCAGCTCTTTAGCTTAGTCAGAATTACACCACTCCTCTTACAGAGACGCTGTAAGGTGAGATCTGCCCATCTCATGTCTGAGGCATGCCCCAGATTGCAGAGGCAGTGTTAAAAATACTGATCTGAGGTGTGCCAAGAAAAAGAACAGGGGAACAAAGGAAACCCCTGGTCTTCTGTCCAGTTTGTGCAACTTTCCAGCTGGCTTTCCTTTGGGGCGTTTTGCTTGACTGTGATTTAGGTTATTGAGGATTGGATGTGAGTGGTTCTCTGCACAGCAGAGGAGCTCTGGTGGTAGGACCTTGCAGTGGTAACAGGAAGGATGGTGGTGCCTCATTCAGTCACACTAGTGTCACCAAGCAAGTCCCTCTTTCCAGGCACAGCAACACAGTTTAACACCAGAGTGGCCCAGGAAGGCAATAAGGTGACTGATCCCTCAGAAAGCAAACTGCCTACACATGGCTGGGTGGAGGGTGCTGCTGAGGGGTTTAGCAAGGCCTGAGAGCTGATTCCTGAGAATCTGATATAGAGAGGGAAGCATGTGCTAACTCTGAGGTTGTGCTGAAGAACTGAGAAATGAGAGGAAACAAATAGTAAGGGAACTATTCCCTTTGGATGTGGCACGCTGGACAGAAAGCTCAACTGAGAGGCAGAACAGAAGCCCCTTTGTAAATCAAGAGGCTGCAGTGTAAGAGCAATCCTCTTCCCTCCTCACCTTTGCTTTGTTGTCCATGGTAACAGCCAGCTGCATCCTTTTCCCCATCCTGAATGTGAACATATGATCTGCTTCCTCCTCCTCTTCCTCTTCCTCACTGCCAATGCCGAACCCAGGGCTTGTAGGACAGGGGCTTCCCCATTTCTCACTCACCACCCTTTTGTCCTGGAAAATGAACCATTTCCATCAGCAAATCCAGGCCCCTGACTCAGGGATGTGATTCCCTTCCCCAAACACACCTGCACACAAGCGGGGAGGCAGCTACAGAACAGACAGCCCTTGCCCCCAGGAAGTTCTCTGTGCCCGGCACACTGCTGTGACATTCCTGGGGAACAAGGGGCTTGTTGTCTGCTCAGCAGCAAAACCCACAAAGACAGCAGGGCTGAAAAATCCTTTGCACTTACAAATCTGACATTTCAGACTAAAATGCCAGAGTAATGGGAAAGAAATGTCATCCTCATCTCTTTGTGCAGCACACTGAGTTAGCTTGGGAAAGCCTAAGTCCTGCTGGAGGTGGCCTTGGAAGCCAAGTGGATGGCTGAGGGTGGTGCTCACCATCGAGAGGGCTGGGCTATCTTGTCCATAGTGTTCAGTCTGGGTAATTGCATCTTTCAGGTCCTGTATGAGAGAAAAATGTGTGCAGCAGCGCACCCCGAGAGAGGCGAGGGCCATGGCCAGGGTGGGAAGGGAGCAATGCACTGGCCTGGATCCAACAGCCCAGAGTGCTGAAAGCAGGGTGGGCTGGCTCAGCAGGCTCTGCATGAGCTCTGGCAGAGGAGTTCATCAAGGGTTAAGGCGGGACTGGCTTTCCAAGCCCCACGCTGCCAGGATGGGTGGACAGAGCTTATCAGATTTGGTCCAGTTAGGAAGGAAACCTGGGACTCACAGCCTCTGGCCCAGGGCCACTTGCTTTGCTCACTCCCAAAGCCTAAGGAGACCATAAGTTTTCCCAGCCTATGGCATTCTCAGAGGCACTCCTGATGCCTCCAGTGACACACACACACACACCTGATACCCTCTGCCTGCATATTTGCAGCGATGCTGACACCTGGGACCTGTCCAAGGCCGAGTTTGCCTGTTTGCACACACAGCCATCTGCCAGTTATCTCTTTGTGTGTGGGCAGAGGTGCCTGGGCATGGCTGGAAACGTACGTGCGGCACCTAAAATCACTCTGATCACACACCTCTGCAGAACTAACCCACATTTTTCAGGGCTTAGGAGCTATTTCCTGTGCCTCAAAGAACTTTGTTGTGGATGGTGTCTCTTAGAAATGCCACTGTAGCAACAGCAGGACTGGAGTGAGAGCTGTCCTATGATGAAGGAGAGGCACCACTTACGTTGTGAGCTTTGGTGATGGTAATAGTGAGTCCCTCCTGCTTGGGCCTCCTGGAAGTAACAGCCATTCCCTCCTGTTCTGCTCGTTTTTTGTCCTCTTCTATTTCCTGAAACACAGATATCCCCTTACCACAAGCCTGTACCTGGAAGCTGTTCATTTTACCGTTTAGTTCTAAACAGACCCACATCCACCTCTAAAAGGGAGTGGACCAACTTGTGTCCCAGTTATGGGGTGCAGAGGAAGGTGGAAGTGGGTGAGGTGATGATGCAGCAGTGAGGCAAGTGACAGTGACTGTTCTCCAAAGCAACTCAAGAATTGTAGTTAAAGGTTAAGCTAAAGGCTAAGCTAAAGGCAGAACTCTGCCCACCCGCTCCGAGTGTTTCCAGTATAAACATCGTATCTATATAACACAGTCATTTTGACTGTGCTGACAATCTTCTTTACACTATGAGCTAAGGACTGCAAATCAGAGATGGGGAAGGTAAGGACCCACAGACTCACCTGGTACCTTCGTATCAGTGCTTCATTCTTTTT
This sequence comes from Oenanthe melanoleuca, assembly GCF_029582105.1. Taxonomy (NCBI): domain Eukaryota; kingdom Metazoa; phylum Chordata; class Aves; order Passeriformes; family Muscicapidae; genus Oenanthe; species Oenanthe melanoleuca. Next base: position 9,833,073 of record NC_079339.1, read on the forward strand.
CCGCAAAGCCAAGATTTTCTTATCAAGTTCAACATCTTTCTGCTCTTTCTTCCTTAACACAGCATCATCCACAGCAGCATCCTGGAAACAGAAGGAGCAAAACTCTTCTCAGTCATCACACCAACAGGATGAAACCTGCTCCTTCTGTCTGAACAGGGTGGGAAGTGAAAGAGGCTTTCCCCACCACTTCTCTCTGACTTTTTCCTGGCAGAATTGACCTTTCCTTTTCTTACAATTTTTGTTCAACAATGCGGTAGTTTGAGCAAAGCACTGCTGTCGCACACCAATGGCTGTCAGTGGGCTTCGGAGGTAACACCCTGCTGATCTGTATGCAGTGCATGACCCTTACCTTTGTGTGTTCTCAGGCATGGGGGAGGTGTGCTGGGTGTCACACATCAGTGAGGGAAGGGCAGCAGAACCTGCTCATGGCACCAGCCCATCTCCACTGGTGTCCCCAGTGAGTGGTATCTGATCTAACAGACCCTGCCAAGGGCTGCTCCGCCAGGACACAGGGACATGGGCACATATCTGTGCCCAGGTGGGACAACACATTCTTCTGCTGGACAATGGGATTTTGTAAAGATCTGTGGGAAAACAAATGGCTTTTCCATTGCCATTCATCATCGGGTATGCGACAGGTGAGCAGATTGCCTTTGTGGGTGGATACAGTTCCATGGGCCTTTTGCAAGGCTGATTAAAGCCAAATTCAGTGTTTACCTGAACAGAAGCTGTTCTGGGAGCACTAAATTGGCAGGTTCGCTGTTTACTGAGCTCTGGGGTGTTGGCTGCTGAGGGTGGGATCAAAGTGGTGCATGCCCTCAAACACACCCTTTTCATCTTCAGATTCTTTTGAAGGAAAACTGGCAGAGCTACCGGCCTGAGAAAAAATTTAAAATTCCTGCAGAGGTTGTATTTGTGCTCTTCTCTTTTCAAAGCAAAAAATGGAAAAAGCCTGTCAGGCTGCTCTCCCTCTGCCCATTTGTCAGCATTTTGTCTACGCTGCTGGTGCCGGGGGGGAGGGGGTCCTTCCATTTCCAGCTGGAAACAAGTCACTGGAAGGAAAGTTTGCTGGTGTTCAGCACTTCTCCTCCCCTTTATTAACGAAGCCATTGAGGTGTTTCTCTCTGCACAACCTGCTTCAGCAAATGCCGGGAGCTGTGGGCGAGAGGTGGTCGCTGGCCCGCACACCCGGGCCCCGCGGCCGAAGCGCTGGGCAGCGTGCGGAGCCCACGCTCAGCTCCCAGGGGCTCACCCATTGTACACTTCAGCCCAGTCAGCGTTTGCTCGTCAGCTGCCGCCCCGAGCCAGCCGATAGCAGGGGGCCGTGCCCTCTCCTCCCTTTCTGGAACGAACCCGCTGCTCCAGCCCGGGCTGAGGCTGATGCTCAGGATGGAAAGTGGCTCCACCGTGCCCTCCCCAGAGTAAAGCTCTTCCGGGGACCCAAGGTGCCCGTATGTCACCGCGACAGAGAGTTATAAATGGCTTTGGCAGAACAAACGTGCGATGGCTTTGAATCAGCAATCAGCTGAACTCAAAGCCTCCCCAAGAGCAGGACGTAGCCAGGGAATGAGAGGCCTCATTCTATTGCAAATTAAAATGTCACAAAAGGAGAAAATGGAAAGCTATCGGCTTCAGGCTTCAGTTAAATGACGACATCCCGTTGTGTCACAGCCCCCCTCCTAAGTGACACACACACTGGCTACGCAGCTCCTTGGGGGCTGGAGGGACACCTCTCTCCAGACTGTCTCTGCGTCAAGTGTTTTCCCACACACTTCTATGATCGCCTGCTTCTGCAGCGAGACCTTAGAGACAGCAGGGTTGGCAAAGTGTGAAAGGCGGGAGGGGGGGCGGAGGGAAAGGGGACAGCAGCGGCCCGTACTAACGCTCTTCTGCGTAAGCAAATGTATCCGCTCTATTTAAGAAATATCCTCTTCCTTGACAGCAGCAACCGAAGCCCTCACTAGCATAGGCACCATCCAGCACTGCCTGCGTTTCTGTTTGTTGTCTGCCTCCCGGGAGGCACCTTGTCCTGAGCCAGCCACCTCAACCTACCCCGGCGAGGGATGTCAACCCCGGCACCCAAAATGCGCCCCCCCAGCACCCCTCCCGCGGTGCGGTACGGCTCGTTTGCTCCCCGTGCCTGCTGGCAGCCAGGCGAGGCAAGAAAACAAAGCGACAGCCACCGAAAGGCCACCCTGAAGGAAGCGAGTGCAAGTCCTCGCGTGGCCTTTTGGGGTGAGGGACCCCAGCGCCCCCGCCCCTCCCAGGCCCCGCGCAAGCAGCACTCACAGCTCGGTGCATGTTGGACATCGGCGGCGGAGCCCGGCGGATTCCAGAGCAGAGCTAAAAGAGGAGAGCCATCAGACGGCCTTTCTCAGCACTGGTTGCACAGCATACAAGATCATGTTTTGATTACAAAAGCCTCGTCTGGGCTCCCAGCCAAGAGCACTGGCTGCCTAATATACCAAGCACAGACAGGGTTTGGAGTGCCTGTGTCCTCCTCTCCAATCTCACTCTCTTTTTAAAAGAAACACTCCCCCTTTCCCCCCTCCTGACTCCTTTTAACTTCCTGATGCCACAAACCCTCGTTCAAAGTGGGAAAAGCCGGCTGAACAATGACGGATGGATCAGGCAAACAGCTTGGCTTCGCTGTGTGGCCATTCACAGGGTCGTGTTGTTTGTTATGCATGGCTGGCTCCACGCCTGGCGGGCCGGGAAATATCTGGGGTCCTGGATGTCTTGTGAGTGTGAATGTGTGCACAAGTCTGCATGGGAAAACATGGGTCAGATTTGCCTTTTTCTGTTTAATTTCAGTGTTCTCAGGGAATGATTTCCCCACTGTTAAAGTGGGCCTTTCTTTCAGGAAGGAACAGGAGAGTGCTGTGGGGTGGGCATCACCAGCTGGCAGCAGGACTAGGAGGACACACACATCCGAAGCAGAGGGACTCCTATAAGTCCCTGTCTGAAAGCTGCCTAAACAACCCTCAGAAGAGTCACAAGTTGCAGTGGGGCTTTGAGGCAGTTCAGCTGCTGCATCTTGGGTCACCACATGAACCCCTACCTCACCACAGAATATCCTGAGTTGGAAGGACCCAGCCCAACTCCTGGCTCTGCCCAGACACCACAACAATCCTACCCTATGCCTGAGAGCATTGTTCAAACCCTCCTTGAGCTCTTGCAGCTTTGGGGCCATGATCATTCCCTGGGGAGACTGCTCAGTGCCTGACCACCTCTGGGGGAAAGAAAATTTTCCTGATATCCAGCCTAAGCCTCCCATGACACAGCTCCAGCTATTCCCTTGGCTCCTGTTCCTGGTCACAGAGATCAGAGATCAGAGCTGCCCCTCTGCTGCCCCTTGTGAGGAAGCTGTGGACTCCAATGAGTCTCCTCCAGGCTGAATAAACTTCAGACATGCATCCTGACCGTGTGCTACATTCTCCCTCAGCACAGACTGGCTGCCCTCTCCCTCTATGCTGAGGCAATGTGAGGCAAACAGGAGATAGAAGCACACCAGGGAACGTCTTGTTGCCCAAAGACTGATGCACAGCCCGACCCTAATGGGCCCTGCTATGTTCATGTTAAAAAAAACAAGCTGGTCCACTGCTGCCCACTGTCCACTCTAAGATCTTTGAGCAGGTCAACTCTCCACAAAATCTGAGAAGTTTGACCCGAAACCTGAAGTGGTTAAGGGAAATCTGCCAAAGACTTTGCAGAACTCAGAATCTGGTCCCTTCTCTGTGCATGACTTGGGCTGTTGGACATCATGGCTAAGGCACTAAGGAGCTGGAAGCATAGCTTAGTAAAAGCCCTTGGAGGGACAGACTGACCTATATTAATTAGTAGCTACTCAATGATGAAAGGAAATTGAAACCATTTCCAAGGCAGTGCTTCTGGATTCAGGCTTGATGAAGGAAATGAAGACTCAGCTGCGGAGTAGAAAATTGGGAAAAAGACGCAAGAGCTTTGCTAGAGCCCAAGTGCTTGTCGAGAGGTTTGTGGTGGACACAGCTGTGCAGGAGATGCAGAGTCATATGGATCTTTACCTTCGCCTGGGGATGCAGGGGAACTGTGGGATGGCACTGCCTTCGCTTTCCAAGCTGGCACGCTCTCTTGTGAGGGTGGAGTGATATCCCATTTTCGCTGGGCTGGTGGCCACAGGGACAAGGTCACCCAGGGCCTGAGTTGAGTCAGGGAGTCAGTGTTCATGGAAATACTTTGTCCAGCACTGGTGTATTAATCTGTTTGTATGGTGGTCATGCCTCTGGCCTCAAAGAGACTGCACACTATGTTGATGCCAAGGTTCAGGTTAAAATAGAAACCATTACCCCAAATTCCAAGGCCAGGTTCTATGTGCAGTGCAGGGTGAACCCCACATGCAGCTGGATCCATTGTGCCACCCACATCATGCTCAAATTATCAAGGCTTAAGCCAAGTGCTCACAAGGAGTTTCTCCAGACTTCTCCAGACCTCACAGCCATGGCATCCTATGTCCCTGCCATTCCTGGCAGTGTGGCCAAGCTCTTCCAGCAATGAGCAGTGCCATGAACAGGGGTGGAGATCCCTAAAATACCTTCGCCTTTGCTGATGTCGCTGGAGAGCTGCATTTCCCTCCAGGGCAGTGTCGGCTGCTCCTGACCTCAATACAAAGAGCTGACATGTCTCAGCTGTCCTTTGCCATGTCTGAGTGGTACAAATGACAAGCACCTACTTCTGCATTATCATCTGAGATCAATGGGAACTCTCAGTGAACACAGCAGACACAGAAACCCAGGGGCAAAAGGGCCCAGCCAAGGGAGCAGCATCTGCATCTGCAGCAGTAGGGCAAAACAGGCTGGTTTTGGGATCTGCTTGTGCCCTTGGGACAGTCAGAGGAGAAAACAGAACCCTATAAATTTGGCAAAATTTATGGGATTATGAATACGCATGTATGTTTAGTTATTCCCATCACTGTGGACAAGAAGGGCAGCAGTAATACCACAGGTGTCCCTAGTAAAAAACTATCAAAACCCCTGATTTTCTCTAAAGTGCAGTGTCAATCCCAAAACTGGCACTGCCTTCCCATAAGGTCTGTGCCTACTTTAAGCTATGGACAATACTTCTGGACCATCATCCAGGCACTGGCGATTCCAATACCTAGAGGTTTGCTTTTGGGAAGGAGAGGAGCCGGAGAAGGTTCCTAGTCTCCTGCTCTAGTGAGCAGGGTGTGCTGGATGCATGACATTTTGGGAGTCCTGCAGGACTTCAGGACACACTGAATCCTGTTCACACCAACACTACACCTGGGTGGCTGCAGAACACTAATCCTGCTCTCTCCAGCGTTGGTGGCAGCACTTCCCACATGCAGCAGCTTGACAGAGTACTCCAGACAGCGAGTATATTCTGCACCCATGTGCAACAGGAAGGACATCTGGAGAACCAGCCTCATTACTCACTCAGCAATTTGTACACCACACCTAGTGTTAACTCTCTTTATTCTTTAAAATCCCAGAAGACTTTTCATAGGTGGGTTGGTCTAATTCTGGGCTCTTTTGTGCTCTGGCTGGTGCCATCTCTGAAACTGCTCAGCACAATGGAGTGGCCAGGTTGGTTCTGTGGTTTCTGCTTCATGGATCTGTCAGCTCTTGCTAATCTTGGTCTGTCCCTGAAGGAGAAGTCCCTGGGCTGGACAGCAGCTTCCTTCAGGAAAGCCTGGAAGCTGGAGCAACCAAGAGGATATAAAACGTGTTTTGCTGCATTGCCCTGCTTTGGCTGCACTGCACAGGGGCTCAGCTGGCTGTCCTTAAGCACAGCCTTCAGCTGCCTACTTGGAGTCCTCGCTCTCCACTCAGGGCAAAGTTTGCTGGAAATTTTTCTGAGGCCAAGGAAAGAAAGCAGGGCAATGACCTCTCCATTTTGTGCTTGTGACAGTGAAATAGTCCCTTTCTCTAATTGTATGCTGTAAGACCTTTCAGTTTTGGCACAAAAACCACCCTGACAGGAGCCTGCCCTCTCCCTGCTCTAGGACAGCCCTCAGCAGCTGGCACAAAGTTTTGCCCCATATTTTATCAGTAAGACTCTGTCTCTCTGCCTTACACAAAGACTGAAGGATAGAATCTAATTCTTAAAAAAGAATTCAAAACCTGCCTGCCCTGAGAAGCATTCCTGGCATCCCTTCATCCACCCTTCCACCAGCAGGAACTGTTTTGGCTTGAAACCCTCCCTCCTTTTCCTTTTGCACTCTGTGAAACTCCTCCAGAGCCACTCAGTCCCATGCTGCCACTTTTCCCAAGTGCACTTCACCCAGCCTTATCCTGGCTCCTCTCCATTTTTTGCACGACCGCTATCGAGTCAACAGATGGCACTCGGGAACTGCTGGGAGGATCTGGGAGGCAGCTGCCAAAAGCCCACTGAAGGAGCTGAAGTCTGGCTGCTGTGAGAGGCTGTTTTTATATGATGTGTCAGGACTGCAGATAAGACACAGGGCCGAGTCTCAAGGCACGGCTGTATGCAGCCCGAGGTTCTGGAGCTGAACTAGCCTTTTCCAGGCCTTGGGTAGAGGGAGGTCTGGGAACACAATGTATCAAATAAGAGTTCTTGGAGGCCTGGAGGCGTACTTCCTACCAAACACACAGCAAACTTCCCCAAAATAAGACAATTCCTCTTCTCTCCCTTGCCTCCCTCAGCTCTGGTGCTTCAAGCAACTGTACTGCAGGATTAAAAAGGGGTTCACGTGTTTCCTCCAGCCAGGAAAAAGGTCAGCATACTCCCTAGACTGGGAGGAGGGACCAGGCAGGAACCTTAAATGGGCTTTAGCTGGAGAGACTCACGGGGATCAAAGGGCTGCTGAGACATTTGTTTTGAAATGGACCAATGTCCATTAAAATTAAAACTGCCAAAGACAGTTAAAGGATGTAATGGCAGCTTGGTCCTGCTTAAAAGCACAGGGATACAGCACAGAAACATCTCAGGATGTGCAGACCAGCCCTCTTCCTGTTTGGAACAAGACATCCCCTCTTTTCTCCTTCCCTGTGCATCATCCGAGCCTGCAAGATCCTGCTTCAAGTCCTGTGGGTGAGTTCTGTTTATACCTGTATTTAATGCCATCTTGAAAAACCCATGATCTTGTCAGCACTCCCAATATTTTCTGCTCCTGAAAACTTGTCATTCCAGTGTATGAACTCTGAAGTTGTCATAGGCTGAGCAAATGAAAAACGAATCTTAGTTTTTCCCACTTGCAGACACACTCAACAGGGACAAATACAGGTTTGCTGACCTTGTTCACTACCCAGCCTTCAGATGTAGGACACAGGACCCAGCCTTGGAAGGGTGTGAAGCTGTGGAAAGTGGCCGGGACAGCCAGTCAGGCAGGTTTTCTCATCTTTTATGGAAATGTAGTCCCTGGGGAAAGCATGGAATGCTGCAGACAGCAACTTGTTTGCCCTGTCATCAGCAGGGGCCCAGGGAGGTTCTCCATTCCAGCCCATGGCTTCAGCCCAGACTAGGAGGACATGGACAGCCCAGTGGCCTGGGCTCACAAGCTGCAAATGAGCAGCCAGGAGCTGGCTTGCTCTTGAACATGGTCACATGCCCTTTCTGAACTCCAAAAAGTCAAAATTATTCCACGTATGGCTGCTTTGGGGATACACGAATGGTAGTGAGCCACTTTGAGTCTGATGCAAGAACAAAAAAGTGGCAAATTGGGTGCCTCTTATCCCAGCCAAACTCCATGAAAGTCTAACAAACCATGTCATTTCCCTTTGCCAGCAGAACTCAAAAGCAAGCTCCAGAGACCAACCTTGGCTCCAGGGTCTGAACTGGACTGAAGACTCCCCGTGGGCTCCAGCGGTGCCACTTCACACGGATGCTGCATGGATTCCAACTGGGCTCAGCAGGAAGACTGGCTTTTCTTGTGCAGAGGGTCAAGGTGTGCAGCTCATTGGGAGGACAAACACAGGAAGGACCGGCCTGCACAAGGCTCAGAGGCGCCTGGGAAGGGAGGAGATGAAAAGGGGAGTCAAGGTGGCAATTAAATATTAATGGACTAGTTCAACAATAATTAGTGCTTGGGTAAAGGGAAGGGGTGGAGGTGCATGTGGTGCTTGGAAAATAGAATAGATCTTTCCAACAATGTTAGAGTGAATATAAAATCAAACCTTTACTTGAAAACTTTCAAGTGCAGGATATGGCAAAAATAGCACGTGGTATAGTAATTCTACAATTTTTGTTAGCCAATTAGTATACTTATCATATACTGTCCAATTAAAAGTTAGTTGGTTGGGTAATAATTCCATGGGTGCCCACTAGAGGCAGTTCAGAGTTTTCTTTTGCCCCACTTTTGTTATATCTGGTCCAGATTCAGGTTGGAAAACAGAACATCCTTGTAGTTGGTTTTATTCTTGGAATAAGACTACACAATATCTGGGTTTATAAAGTTACCTTATTGTTCCTAAATATAGGGAAGAAAGATAGGGAAATAATAGAAGCTACAGCCATGCTTTAGCAATCTACAAACCTACAAATATATGAAAAATATAAAAAGCTAAAAATCTTAGGCATCACTGAAGGATTTGCAGACTTGCTAGGCTGTGCCTGGCAGCTGAGTGATTCACTCAAGTGGCAGAAAACTTCTGAAAGTGCAAATAACCCCTGGTCCAACAGGATGGAAATCATAATTCAAGAGGGTGATACCTTTCTCTGGGCATCCATTTTGGGTCCCTGATTTGAGCTTCTGAGCCAGGTGATTCTCCTTTGGGAATGTGGATTTTTGTTGGCCCTTCTGACTTGATCTCTGCAGCAAGGCTGAGGTGTTGCTCAGGCCTGGAGACACTGTGCAGTTCAAACACATGGGACTAAGGTGGGCTACAATACAGTGTTTAGAATTGGATTTGTAAAAAGGTAAAGTTCTATTTCCTTTCTCCCTAGAATATTTTGTTTCCTTCAGTACCATCAAAGGAATTGATTAAAAACCCTCTTCCTTTGCACTGTTGTTATTGAAACCTTTTGATGAGAAAGGTTTGGAACAAACACTCAAAGATGCCGTTTTGTGGAAACACCAGATGAAATACTTGGGAGCATTTCTGAAGCTCAGTTACTAAGGAAAAAAAAAAAAAAAAAAAAAAGAAGAAACATTTCAACAACTTGTATCTGCTCTTGAGCCAAAAGAACTGGTTTTCATCCCCCCAAGGCTCTGATCCTCCTGAAATGAGCCATTTTGGCCAGTTTCCTCTCCAAAATGTCAAATGGCTCATCTCTGGATGACAATGACTCGCTGGCACTGGTGCCATTTGGACCTTGTTTAGGCTGTGAAGGTATTGTAACAGGCACAGCTAATAAAGGTGTGCCACATATCCCAGTGCCTTCTCTGGCCTTCCCCAGGCTGAGAATTTATGTCCCAAATCCTCATAGGAAGAATATATATGTGCAAGGGATGAATTAGTCTGGGATATCTCAGGATGCTCGGAGGGAACTGGCTCACTGTCAGTCACGCTTGGAAATGGTGTGAACATATGGGCAGCTTCAGAGGGAATGTGGCTGCACTCCCAGCACACAGCACCAGGAAAATGGGACAATATTGCTACAGTGAGACTTCCCCTGCCAAGACAAAGTGGAATTGGGTCTCCATGGGCCTCCTGCCCCTTCAAACACACTGCAGATTCAGCACATCTCTTATTTGCTTCAGTTTGCAATGTACCAGTTCCCAGAAACATAACTGCCATATGCCTGCAACCTTCTCAGCCCTGGTATTGGGTCAACAGCTATTCAGAGGTTTCCAGCACTGCAGGAGCCTTGCAGAAGCCTGAGAAAGAGAGAAGGGCCCTACATGGATCTCTCCTTTCTGCACAGTGTGTGGGTTGTGCTCCAGCACACACCCTGGACAGAAATAATGACTGTTGATCAAAAATGGCCTGTGAGCCTCATTCCTGAGCCCCTTTTGACCTCATGCCTTAAAATGGTGTGTACTGGTGAGGATGCTTCTTACCAACACAGACAATTGCACAAATATTGGAAAGTGATGGCTTCTCCAAGCCCATCCCAGTACAGAGTGGTCACAAATGGCATGGATAAATAGGCACTAAATCTTATTGTTGTATGCAGTTATACTCCTAAAAACTCAGAATTTTGCTGCATCTATGGCCAAAAAGGCCATCATGGACCAGTAGCATGGAGGAAGAAGGTGGAGTGCAAACATATGCAGACACATACATCCTTCTGTGTGCAATGATATTGCTTGTGCCGTGCTGCTGGGACGGCAGCAAATCAAACTGGCTGTGTGGAGGAGAGCCAGCATCCATCTGGACCTTTCTCTTCAGGCACCCAGCACCAATGGCTTTGGTGTAAAATGCAAACACTCAGACAAGCAGCTCTGACTCAGGTCCTGGTACTGAAACCATGACTAAAGCACTTTATATATGTAAATTAACCCCTCCTGAAGTTTCAGAAGGTGGGCAGCTACATTCACCTGTAAAATAAGCTCTGCACAGTGAAGTGACTGAGGCTCAGTTGGCTAAGGCAGCGCTGCCCCCACCAGAGAGCTGTTCTCTGGCTAAGGAAGCAATTCCAGTGGCTGAGACAATGGGAGGTTTATGCAGCAGGAGCAGCCAGGACTGCTGCTGTACCCTTCCAGCATGGGAGGTGTCTGGCACTCTCACTGGCTTCGAGCAGCAGAAATACCTTGGCTATTTCATTGCTCCAGTGAGCAGTGACAAACCAGGGTTCATAAGCTGGCTGCAGATCCATGAGCCATTGCACATTGCCTGGAAACCAGCAGTCTGCTGCAATACGAGGCAGCTGCGCAATGATCCCCAGCCCTGCTTTGGCCATGATGACTTCAAGGGTGTCCATGAAACTCATGACATAAGTGTTTTTGCACTGTGCAAAACATCATGGTGGTGTCACCACTTCAAGCTGTCAGCTTTGAGGATGGTTTCCCTGAGATGCAGGGTAGCATTGCCTGCAGAAGGAGAGGCAGGGATGCATCCCATTCCAAAGAGACTGCTCTGGACCACTTGGCCTCCATCCTGCTGACTCACCCATCGTGGTTTGCCAGGCACTGTGAAAGAAAGAGTTCCTCTGGATGAAGGATGTTCTCATCTTGATGGAATTGTCTTGTGGGAAGCATTTATGTTCCTAAAATAGTTTGGGAACCCCATTTACTTGTCCTTCCTGCTCACCATTAGGTTGTTTCTGTAAGGAGAAGGAATCCTGGGATCAGCACATGCCTCCCCTAGAACAACAGTGAGATCTGCTCCACCAATCTCAAACTGGCCAAGCACAGGGAGGTCACAGAGTGGCAATATTCCAAACGACACAATGCATTGAGTATCAGCTTCCAGCTGATGAGAGAGGCAGCTCCTCTTCTGCTGCACTACAGGGGCAATAGCCAAGCAGGTTTTGAAGTAAGGGACTCCAGGATTCCCGGTCCCTCCCAGCCCTGGCTGTGTAGCAGCAGCCCCAGGAGGGATACGGGCAGCTCCGCTGCCTGCCTCGGGCAGTGCTTTGCAGCCAGCTGGGAGCACAAGCCCTGCAGTAGCTCCTGGCTAAGGGCAATGAAAAATAATGAATCCGTGTGTTGAATACCTTGCAGCAGTACGGAGGAAATCTGCCAAGCTGTGGGAGTGAGGAAGCATGATCACCCCCACTCACCAGACAAGGAGTTCACACCTCAGGCTCAGCCAAACTAAAGCTGTAAGATGTGCCTGTCTGTCAGAAGCGGTGGGATATTTGTAATCCAGCTGATTCCCACCATCCTTACAGCTCCCATGGCTCTATTATTATCATTACTGTTGCAAGAATTATTATTTAGCATTGGGAAGAATGAAAATTAAATATCACCCATGTCCTTGTCATCACATTAATGCTAGCCAATCTTTTCAGCAGAAACCAGGTTTCGGTCTTTCCTGCTGGGCCACACAATACAAGCTGCTCTGGAGCTGCTCCTCGCAGTGGATCTGATCCTACCAGGCGAGTGACATTTCTGTGGCTAAGGCTCAGAACAGCAGGCTGGTCCCCTACAGCCCAGCCCAGCAGAGAGCACCACGCTGGGCCAGCAGTGCTGGCCGCAGCCTGTCCTCAAAACTCCCTCCTGCTGGGTTTGGAGAGGTGTCAGCCTTCGGTGGGGGAGAGTCACCCAGTCTGGCATTAGGAAAAGCTTTTTGTTCTTTAAACTGCCTCGGGCATTTAAGTCATTAAGGCAGGAAGGGCTTACTCTAAGCAGTTAGAGGATTAGTGGGAGTTATAGGATACTCTCCGCTCTAATACTTTCCCTTTTTGCTTCAGCTGTTCTGTATGTGTGAAGCAAAAAGGATGCCACCCTCATGAGAAAGAAGGTCACTGCCACTGTGAGGTCCATAGACATGGCCACGGAAGGAGAAGGTCACAGCCATCCTCACAGCCACACCAAGGACGATGACAAGTCAGAGAAAGTCTCTGTCACTCCCATGGTGATACACACAGCCATGAGAAAGCCCCAAGCCCTTCCTACACGAGTCATTGGTATAGTCACTAGCATGAGAGCTGCTACAGAAGGAGCAGCCACCTTCCACCAACTCTGTGTGAAGCTACCCCCATGCACAAGGAGACACATGTTGCTACCACCCAGCTCAGAGCAATGTCATGGTATGGATAGACAAGGACCAAAGGATCCTGTAAGGAGGTGGACATGCCTGACCTCCTTGTATTCTCCATGCTTTCAACAAAGTTGTTTCAAACCTACCATCTATTTCAAAAAATCGTCTACTTATTTAATGCTTCCTAAAGCCAGCAATTCAGAATGCTGCCCTGCACCTGCCACACAGGGCCAGGTGCGCTTCTAGGAGCATTCCCAGCCTGGGCCAAGCAGGAGCACAACTGCGGGGATGAGGGACTTGTTACCCAAAGGATGCCCGGTGCTCGGAGCTCCTGTTCCGCACCCACACGCTCAGCCCCATCCCCGACAGCCCGGCTGGCCTCAGGGTTCACAGTTCCCCCCGCAGCTCTCCTGGTGCCGGCGGCTGCGCCCCGCGCCGGGCCCGCCTCCGCGGCCGCGCAAGCGCCGCGCTGAGCCGCGCAGAGCCCAGCCGGGCAGAGCCGAACTGAGCCGCGCCGCGCCGAGCCGTACTGTGCCGAATCGGGCAGAGCCGAGCCGAGCCGAGCCGAACCGCTCCGGGGCGGGCCGGGCGGTGCCGAATCGGGCAGAGCTGAGTCGCGCCAAGTCGAGCTGAGCCGGGCAGAGCTGGGGCATTCCCGCCGCCGCCTCGCCGGAGCGTTCAGCACCGCGGGCACGGACAGCGCCCGCCGCCGCCGGCCATGGAGGCCGCGCCCTCCCCGCCGCCCCGGGAGCCGCGGCCCGAGGGAACGCGCCGCGGTCGCGACCCCGCCTCACCCAGGTAGGAACTGCGGGATCGGGACAGGGGCGCGAAGCTGGTGCCCAGGCGGGTGGGAACCGCCGCCCTGCCGCCACCCCCGAATCTGTGTGTGGAAGTGGTCGGTGGCACCGGGTTTTCCTGGGACCTGGGCCCCCCAGTCCTGCCGAGGTGTGTCCTGTCCTCCCACCGGGGGTGCAGACAGAGTCCCTCTCTGCCTGCCCGGCAGCCCACCCGCGATTCGGACTCTGGCAATGTGCGCTGCCCAACCGGGCTCCTGGTTGCTCCTGCCCTGGGGCCAGGAACCCCATGCAGAGCCAGTCCCGCCGGCGGGGCTTCCAGGTTTGGCCTCCCGGGCAGGTTTCAATCCTGCAACATGGTGTTTGTTCTCGCCCTTCTGCAGCAACGGGAGAGCTATTGTTGGGAAGCTCAGCTTGTTTCAGACAGCCTTACTGCACTCAGCTGTGGGCAAACATGGGTTTCAGTCTAAAGATCTCCATAAACACCCACGTCCCTCATCCCTCTATGCCATATGCTCCCTTACCTGGGAGTCTTAAGCCAGGTTAGCAGCCACAATCATCAACATTTTCTGGAAACATCAACAAGCCCATAATAATGGGCAAGAAGCCATCCCATATTCACAAGTACATTGGCATTTGTTAGACCAGGGCAACAGACCTAAGCTCATCAGATTCTGCTTGACTAGAGCACACCCCGAGGTCAGCAGCACACAAATCCTTCCTGAAAGCCCAAGGGTTCCGTTTCTGTCTGGTACAGGATATTCACGCTGAGAGAGCCCCACCCGCCCAGGGGCACTGACAGGGCACTCACTCCTCATCAGACGGCTCTGATGTCCTCGGCCAGAGGCTGCCGTGCCTGTGGGTCTCAATCTTCAGCGACTCTCGCACAGTCCAGCACTGGTTTAGACCTCGTACATTCAATGGGGCCTGAGCTGTTGCTGGAGCCATTTTCTTTGCTTGTCTGAGTATTCCTTGACCATTCAGACAGGTCTTGAAATGAGCACCGCAGCCAGCAAGAAGTAAGTTACAGAGAGTTAAGCCATCTGACAGGGGTATTTTGAACTTCACCCATGCTGCTCACTCAGTCTTAGCTCTGTGGTCTCCATCCTCTGCCCTAGTCAAGGCCCTTCATCATCAATGCTCACCTAATCAGCAGAAAAACACAGACATAAGAAAGCATCACCTTCCTCCTGGCCTCTTTCAGCCTGGGACACCAAGGTGGAGATTTTCTTTCCCTTTCCATTTCACTCCTTTTTTTCTTTCTTCAAAACGAGGCTTAGCGAACATGATTTTCCCAGTGCAGACAGAACTGTTCTGGCACTGAAGGCTGGGTGGGAACCTTGAGCCCTCCATGTCTGGCTCCATCCCAGCACACACACCTGTACCCACGGCGGCAGCAGCGGCAGCAGCAGCTGCCTGGTGTAAAGGTAAGGCTGTTTGCACGAGTCAATGGAAATGATTATAAAACTAAACTTTTCCTGGCAGACTACGTGGGAAGCAGAGTTTTGCAGTCTCATTAATTTTTCATGATGATTTAACATACTCAGGAGTCTCACTAACAAAAAGACTGTAGGTCTTCTCAAGGGTATGCACGATCCTGCTGCTAGAGTGAAAAAGCAAAACAAAAGAACTCTGCAGGAATTGTTCAGTGCACAAGGATTTGCCGCAGCCAAAGGAGGAGATGGATTGCTCAGGAGTGCCTGTCTCTCCCTGTCAGGGAGACAGGGAGCTAGATAACGAGGTGACAGTGAAAGGCAATGAACCCTTCCCTAATCCCAGGGAAAGGGCATTCTTATCTCCTTAGAAAATACAAGGAAAAAAGCTCTTTTTCTCAAGAGTTCCAGTGCAGTTTTGCTGGTGGTATGTTCAAAGAGAAATTTAAATTCCATTATAAAAGCACATTCTTAAAAAGTCATTTACAGCTCTCCAGGAAAAAGCTATTAGTCTAGATGGAAGCTGACCTATAGCACATGGATTTAATCCAGAAAGAATTCATATTTCTTTTTCATTTGGGAACACTTGTACAGCTGATATGCAAACAAAATCTTGCTAGAGGAAGAAAAAAAAGGGGGAAAGAAAATCAAACTAGCTTATTTTTTTTAATGAATGAAATTTTGTGGCACTTAATGTCTAATTGAGCAAAGCTCCTTGATGAAAAAGGGCTCTGGTTGTAGGCAAGGTACAGACTTCTGCCATTTTTCTCCTTGTTTTTATTCCCCCTTGAGATTCCTCTGGCAAAAGGAGAAGTTGTAGTTTGAGTCAGGCATCAGACAGCTCCATTCACTCGGTAGGTGTTTCCCATCTTTCATATGCAAAGTGCTTCTTGATCCTCTCTTTAGTATGCAAAGGGGGAAATGATCTATTAAAAAAAAAAAAAAAAAAAGAAAAAGAAAAAAAGCAGCGCTTATAGCAATGGATTTGGGGATGAGGGTGGATTAGGCAGACAGAGAAAAGAGCCATTCCTGCAAAAGGCTGAATATTTTTGGCCCATTACCCTCTCAGAACAACATGTGCTCTCCTGCTGCCTGGCTTGGGGGGGACAGCAAGACTAGGGAGTGCCAAAAACTGGAGTGGCTTAGGAAAAGGAAGGCGACCGTATGCTGCTATTTCCCTGCCCACAAAGCTTCCTCCATCCCAGCTCAGCTCTGTGTGCTGCAGAACAAAACCATCCTGAGGGGAATGTGCTGGGAGCAAGAAGCCAACAAGACGTGTTTCCAGTAAACCACCCTGCTGGGGCCAAGTGAGCAGGCAAACCCTAAAGGCAGTTCCTACAGCTATTATCTGCGAGGCAGAAGGATGCTGGTCTCTGAAACAGGGAGATAATCCCTGCCAGGGGCGTGGACTGAAAGCATACAGCCCTTGGCTCCTGCCACAGACCCTGCTACAGTGTCCCACCACTGCTCCACATCCCTGCAGACCTGGAATGGCAGAAAGCTGTCTCCTTAGGAATCCTGACCCTCTCTTTCCTGTTTCCTTGTGGGAAGAAGCTCCAGTCCTTTTGCTGGGTCCCCGACACAAGGTAGGGTGTTTGTGCCCTGGTACTTGTCTCACAGAAGCACTGCTGCACTCAGAGTGGCTTGGGCAGGTCTATAAATTGTATTATTATTCTGTCTAGACATCTCAGGGCAAGAGATGGGGAGGCAAACAGCGAGAATGACACAGCTCACTGCTGTGGGTAACGGGAGCAGTTAACCCTAGTCCATCCCTTCCCTTGCACCCCTTCTTTTCTCCTTTCCCAGCATGTCTCTGGTCGCATCCAGCTGAGCCTGGAAAAGAAAATGGAGGCTGTCAGCTGCCTCTGTAGGCTTCTCTGCAGCCAAGACACCATTTCTGCCCATTTAATCAGAAAAATATAAAATATCTGGCACAGCCCAGAGTGGGAATGAATGTCAAAAATAAAAAGTCTTTGTCAGTGTCAGCGTGGCAAGCAGAGTCCAGTGTGGTGCTCTGCCCTCTTCTCCTCATGTCTGACAGCAAACAGACATCAGAAATCCCCAGAAACATTTTTCTAGCATATTTCAGGGTCCTGAGGGCGCAGAAAAGTAATAGCGACATGGTTTCAGGCAAAGAAGGAGCAGCCTATGTGTCTGGTGCAGACCTCAGAAGACCAAAGGTTAAGCTCACCAGCACTACAGCTAATTGGAAGAGCAGCAAGTGGAGACTCTAACTCTGCTGAGCTGCCAGCAGTGATTATATGAACTGATCATTATTTGCAAGCTCCATGTTTCCCTGGAGATTGTGGATGGCCAAGGTCACATCATCATGGAGTTGGAGAGGGATAAGCATAAGGGAGCTCGTATCCAGAGGGTGATTGACAGAGTTGTAATTGTTTAGTCTGAAAAAGAGATAATGGAGAGAAGTCACGAGTGAATGATCCAGACTTGCCAAAGTTATTCTGGAATCTGAAGTCACTGAGCAGCCAGGGATTGAGTTAGGAAATGACACATGGGGGAACAGCACAACTTGACAGCATTTCACAGCAAAGATGGTAAACAAGGAGAGTGTGATTTTGTGTGAAATATTAGACTCAACGTTACCAACGTATGTGCAGAAAACCCGGAGGCAATCTGCGATATCCAAGAGTTTGACATCTGCTTTCCCCACCAGGAGGTTTTGTAGCCCAGGGGTTTTTGGAGGAAGAATTTTTCATTGCATGGCCTCCTGCCTCTCCCTGACCATGTTCAAAGTGTATTTGTTCTGTCCAGTGTCACATACTCACCCTCAGATGAGGCAGACAGGCTAGTTAAATCATGAAAAGCCTCTGGTCCCAGATTACTGTCCAGATACAGTAGTTTAAAGAGATAAGAATTTTGCTTTTCCTTTGAAAAAAAAATAAAATATCAGAACACCAAAACACAAGATGTCAGTGCAGCAGTGTCTTTATGAATTATTATGCACTGTAGGAGAGCATCACCTATTTAAAGTGTGCAACAACTAGGGAAAATAATGGGATCAAGGTCAAGGAAAAAGAGTAACTTAGGGGCTACAAGAAGGGAGACAGAAAAGGTCTAGATCTTGTCAAAGCATAACACTACCATGACTTCAGCTCTCTGATGAAAATCCCCCGCAGTACAAAACTACAAACTGCAAACAAGTCACTGGACACATGGAAGGAGCAGGATGATTTTACATTTTAAGCCTGAGAGTGTGGCTTGAGGCACTCTCCAGGTCAGCTGTCCCAAACAACCTCTGCCCCTGCAGCTCACCAGCACTGTAGGGGATGTGGTAGTTCAGCATGCTCCCATCAAGTTACCTCTGTAATTAGTACAGAAGTACAACGACTAATTAAAGATGTAATTTTATGTGCTGACTGCCACAGACCCTAATCTTTCCCTGGTCTGTCTGCAGCGCTCCTGCTCCATGCTGCACCTGAATCCCTCCCCGTGCTGAGACAGCTCTGATGAGGCTGTAAGAACCCAGACAAGAGCTCAGATTGCATCTCCTGAGCAGCTTTGCTGGCACTGCATTTGTAATCTCATATATGACAAGTGTGGAGTCTCCTGTTGTGAACTACCTTTACACAGAGCTCTAACACAAATCACACGCTTGAAAGGCCAGGTAATCCTGTCACTAATCCACCTGGGACAGGACAGCAAGTACTTCAAGCCTATTGTTGATGTTATTTGACAAGTTCTGTGGGTGACTGGGATATCATTGTCACAGTTCAGGAGCTTCTGCTTTGCCAGCTGCTCTCCCTCTTGCTGCACTGAACCAGCTCAAGTCTTACCAGTATCTTGCCTTGGAGCTGGGAGGCAAATGAGCAATAGAACTGCTGGGGACAACCTTATCTCAGCCTTATCTCACTGAGGTGAGATAAGCTGTGTGCACACACCTGTCTCCTGGTTTTCTGGCACCTGCTTCCACACAGACACTGACTTCTTTCCAGCTCCTTTGCATTTGCACATCAATTACGGCTTCTGAAGCCAGAAACCCAGGAATGTGCTATCTTTGTCTGTGACTGCTGCAGCTTTCTTTAGGCTTAGAAACTAACTGTAGCATTGGATAGAGCTTCATCAGTCAAGATTTCTCTGTTACGGGTCCCTGGAGTGGTACAGTGTGTAAGTGAAGCTAAGTGTGATGCCTGTGCCATGAGTGTCCATGTGGGCACCAGTGTAACTGCTACCACAAACATGACTCTGCTGTAATGATTTTAATGAAATAAGCCCATTTTTTTACAAACATGAAACACAGTTTATCAGTGTTGATAAACTCAGCTGATGTTGCAAAGTACACAGCATCGACTGCCAAGGCCAGTATGTCCTGCTTTCTGGAAAAAATAGCAATTTTCAAGCAATACTGAGCTAATAGTATTCTCCACATTCTTTTGTCTTTGATCATCTCATGCCAGTTAACTTTGGGTGCAATTCCAGAGATGTGTAATCACTAAAATTCTGCCCTTTTTCCATGGCTGTGAGAAAAATAAATGAGAGGCACTCTACAAAAGATAAAAAACATCCTTTCCCAAAGTTTTTACCTTCGTTTTTTCCCACATCACACCAGATGCCTCAGGCTAAAGTTCACCTCATTGCAGTCTTGCTCCAACACTCATAATTCTTTGATGACTTGAGACACTTTGTGATTCTGGCTGGCGTGAACTGTTCATCCTTTTTAATCCTGGACGCCAGGCACTGCAGCAAGACACATAATTCAGCTGTAAGAGACCATGGCACGTGCTCTGAACAAGGACCAGAAACTGCTGGCGTTTGCATCTCTTGGGACAGCAACTCCTAAAGCATTTTTGGGGTTGGTCTATTGTGTGTGAAAAGTGTCACACAGACTAAGCAGTCCCTCAAAGTATTATTCAAACTTTCTCCAAGCTAGCAAAATCTCTCAGGCACCATAAATATTTTGTTCTAAATTCCCTGGAGAGGGAATAATGTTTTAAATTCCCTGGAGAGAAGAAAGTGTATACTGCAGGCACCTCATTACTTGGGAACTGGAGTCTGCAAATGTTTTGTCCAAGTAAATTCAACAGCCAGAGGACAGTCAAGTTTCAAAGGATTTATAGAGAACCCAGTCCACACCCTTCCTACAAGGAAAGACCAACAAAATTTGTTCTGTCATCCTTGGGAGATGTGTGTCTAAAATGTTCCTGAGGAGCCCAGTGGAGCGTGCAGGACATGGGAGCCATTAAAGAATGTGCCAGGCTGGAGGCTGAAGGCCCTGTTAGATGTCACAGCCCTCAGGTTCACTGCTCAGCTGTGTCAGTGCCAGGGATGATTCACTCTCCTGCTGACCCAACATGGAGCAGTGCCAGTCCTCCTGCAGAGCAATCACGCTAATTAATCCTCCCAAGGAGTGCAGATAATTGAGTTACTTCTTCACATGCAGATTCCTCTGGTTTCTGTTTGTCCAGGTCTCTGTAATCTCTCTGGGTCCTGAGATAGGACCCCCCCCGTCCACAGTGAAATATCCTAGAGAATTTTTGGGTCAGATATTACCCAATTTTTCAAACTTTTGGAGCAACACATACAAAGAATGGATTACAGGATTCTCCATCACTTGGGATTCCTGAATGAGTCATGGATGTCTTTACAAAAAGCATAATCCAGCTCATCCCTTAGGCTGACACCTGGTACAGGATACAGGGGGTGAGGTTTGACATTTGTGTTATGTGGGAGGTCTGTGAGCATTTCCAGTTCTTGGGATACAACTCCCCAGTGCAGCCTTTTAACCTCTCCCATTTTATCTTTCCCTTCATTTCTCTCATAGGGAAAAACAAAATGCAGGACCTTGCCAGACCTGCCTTGCCATGCCAGAGATTGGGAACGCTGAGCTCAGCTACAGTGGCACTTCCTGGGAAAAGATCTGCCCAGTCCATCACTGCCCCATACCTGCATCCCCTGGGCTGGGAGAAGACAACTTGCCCTCCTCCAGCCACACGCTTGGGCCAGCCTCCACCCAGTCCAATGGCCAGGTGCCATCAAGCTCACAGGACTCACAGCAGCACCACCCATATTACCCCTGCAACCAGGAGGAGTCCCGAGGCAGCTACGGCCTGCCTTCGCTCCCTGGGCATGGCGAGAGGCCCGTGCTGTGTTCCCACCTTTCCAGTGGTGATCTTGTGCCAGTTTCCCAGCACGAGGCCTCGGAAACACCCTGGAAGCAGTGGTCCCCCGGGCAGCGGCGGCCGGTGCAACACCATGTTGTCACAGTCAGGTAAGAGGCACGAGGAGGGCGGCTCAAAGGAGCATCCTCCAGGCTTGGTGGGGGGAAGTGGGAGGGATGAGCAGGGTCTGAGCTGGGATGGATGAAACATGGGTTTGCTCTTCAGCTCAGGGCAGCAGCTGCTCCAAAACACACAGAAGGATCCAGTTTGCTCTCTACCTCTGCGTGAGTGTACAGAGAGTTGCCATTCCCATGCCAGGGAGTGGTGGGATTTCCTTCTCAAGGGAGTGGCTGGCTAAAGCCAAGGTGACTCAGTCCCTCCTAGGTCATGCAGCTGTGAATATGCCCATCTTCCTCTACCTTCTTATTTTCTCCCTCTGCACTCCAAGCCACCCAGCTGCCAGTCCTTTATCTTGGCAGAGTTCTCAGTGATGGTAACAGAGTTTCATTCCCTTCCTGCCCTCACAAAATCTCCAGCCGGTGCCGGCAGGGAGTGGAAGCACAGGATAAGCGCTGGCTACAGCTGAGCAGTGAGAAATACAAAAGGGGAGAGCATTATTTGGCTTTCCAGGTTGGGCAGCAATCAGTGTATGAATTCTTTGTTGTCTGTGACAGAATCCATTTGTGTGCAGTGCCTGGGTAACAACAGCCTGAACTACAACTTCTGCTCCTTCCAGCCAGCACCATCCTTCCTCCTGAGTGTGCTTTGTAGAGTCCACTCTTGGTGCAAGAGATCATGATTCCTTCATTGCTGTAGCTGTAGCCACTGAATCCTGATAAAAGATGGCACAGGATTCCTTTCTTGCCTGTGTGCAGCATTGCAGTGTTAGGCACAAAAGCCCTTTAGAGTCTCATTTTCCAGCCATTTACACTGGATTTAATTTGCTTGTGTAGAGGAACTGCAGTCAAACTCCTTTTTCTGAATAATTTTTCTGGATCCTTTTTCTGGATCCTTTTTCACTCATACGCTAGCAAGAAAATTGCCAACTACGTCCTCTGTAACAGGTTATTTAAGCAGGAAGAACAGCTGGATTGTAAATCCCTGGCAGAGTGTGCAGCACCAGCAGTCAGAAAAGTGATAACATAATAATGCCAGAATGAGGTTTTTAATCCAAGCAAATCTGCTTGAAGAGCTATTGTGAGGGAATTAGCACAGGATGGGCAGTGTACTGCTGGAGAGAGACCTCACTTTGATAATCTGGGGAGGCTTTTGCTCTGCTCCTCTCTGTCCAGAATCTACAGAGCATTAGCGTGACGAGCAAAACACAGAATCGTTTATTACATGAGCCACCCGGAGTGACTCTGCCATGGGGAGCTCTCCTCTACTGCTTTTCCATTTCTCCCACTCATAACAAGGATAGGAAGGATGAGCTGCCTCAAGGTCCCCAGTTGGTGGCTGCACGGGGGGGGGGGCCATCTGCCCAACACAGATATTGGAGTGCAGCAGGACCTTCTCCCAGTTTAAGCAGGAGTGTAGGAGGGTGAGAGGAGGAGGGAGCACTGGCTGAGCAGAGCTTGGCACAGCTGTAGAAGGAGGTGGGAGACATTCTCTGGAAACTGTTACCAAGACAAGGCCGTGCCAGACTGGGGCAAGTTTCAAAGGGATGTTTCAGTACAGAGAGACAGAGCGAACAAAAGGTCCTGTAGATATCTGACCCACCAAGATGCAGCTTTTCTGACAGAATGCTGGTGGAAGACTTGTCCTCAGGGATTCATTAACAAACTTTGGATCGCCTGGGGAAGGCTTCTTTATTTCCCCCCCATCAGAGCCTTTCAAGTCAGAGTGACAAACGCTCCTCTGTGAAGAAAATCCAGATAAAATATTTTTAGCAGCTTCACTGGCTTTCTGCTCTTACAGCCTGAAAAGACACTGTCTTTGGAGGGACCCAGGAAACAAATGAGAGTAATTTTTTTTGAAAAATCCTCACTGAGCTAAACAGGAAATAGAAACTATCTACAGTTGTTGCTAGCCCAACTCATGAGATTTGGTAAAGAGGTTTGCTTGTATCAAGAAACACTTTAAGAAGTGCAGGAAAAGCACTTAAACCAGATAGATTTTAATGGATGAGATCTGCAGTAGGATTTCTATAGGAGCTGCATTGCTAAAGTCCAGTACTCTCAGCAGGGTTTTCTTAGAGGGTTAAAATTAGGAGCAAGTACATGGCTTCCCACCCTGTTTGGTTAAAACTGGAGAGCAAAAAGGCTCTATTATTCATTAAACTAATTCACACAGTGACAGAACTGTGTCAGCACTGGCTCACCTTGGTGCTTACAGCCCTGCAAAGGTTAACCTGCTCAGGGATCAGCCCAGCACTGGGCTTCCCAGTAAAATAATAAATGAACACATATTTTTTCCTTTCTGTCTGCAGACATGACAAAGCTTTCAGGATGCCAAAAAGGTATGTTTAACAGTAAAAGCTTCCTGTCCTTGTACCTTGTGATCAGTGCTCTCCTGCCCTGTTATTGGGAGAAGCAGAATGTTACTGCTGGTGACATCCCAGCAGGCCTGGCTCCAGAGGCGAGGTCAGCGCTCCTGGGGCTTTCCACTCCTTGGAAAAATCTCCATTTGCTTGTGAGATCAATTTAACCTGCATTAATGAATAGTAACACTGTATCAGTAGCTGTTCTTGGGCAGGTGCCAGCTCTAAACCATACAGTAGCTTTATATATATAATAATTTTATGTGTCTCTGTGTATGTGTGTATTTTATGTGTGTGTGTGTGTGTGTGTATATATATATATATATATATATGTATGTATGTATGTAAGATTAATCCAGCTTGTCCTATCAGAGGAGCAATAAGGAAAAGAGCCCATCCATGAAATAAACTCATCTTTTCAAAAACAGAAAATGTTAACTACATTGATCAAAAGTAAAGTAATTGGATTGCTTTCTATTTCTGTTTAAAATCTGACTTTTGTAAACTATTGCTTCTGGATAATTTGGATAAACACCTCTCATCATCAGTGACTGCAGCTGATTTTTTTTTGTTCTTTCTTGTCTGGTAATTGGACATGGAAATATCCAAAACAACCTTCAGAAATTAGATACTCTAATGAGTAAAGAGCAGTTTTGTTCATTTTCATAGTAAAGACTTTGTCTATGAAAACAAACTTTATAAAGCAATTGTAAATTGGAAAAAAAAAAAAAAAAAAAAGAAAAAATCAAAAGTCATGTGAAAAGGTGTTTGAAGTGCTTGTGATGGATGACTTCTAATGATGAAATAGCTGCGGTAGCGTCCCAGTCAAAAGGGGCAAAAGAGCAAGCAAGGAGAAACATTCCATCTCAAATAAAGTTCATAAATGTTTCACTTCCCTTCACAAATACTTGTCAACTATTTTTGAACACAGAATTTCTTATATTTCAGAAATACATCAGAATACAAAAGAACTAACCTGCCAAACCAGAGCAGGAACCTATTCTGCTATCTTATATCTCAACTGATATTTCTGAGGAAGACAAAAATCTTGACACAGTAAAACCTGGACTGGTAAAAAATGTGGGAGAGTAACTTTCATAGATCCTCCTATATGAGAGCCAGTTTGTCCCAAAGAAAAAACAGGACTTAAATAGAAAATGTTACACCAGCTCTTTAAGAACAAAAATAACTGGCAAATAATACTTTGGCCAGAGTAAGCTGGTAAGAGTAAGTTTCCTTGGAAGGGTTTTGATGTCACCAAAATGTTGTGATGTGATACATCATTATCATAAAATTGTATGTATTCTAGTGAATGTATGTAAATTTAGAGCAGCGTTTAAATACACAAATTAAGACCAATGACAGGGACTCTTCAGAATAAACCCAAAGATTTCCTATGGTCCAGTTTGGAATTCTGTAGCCTAAACTGTTGCAGCCACCAGCTGACATTGCACAATACAGAGGAAATTAAGAGAGGCTCTTTCTAAATGCAATCTTTGAACTTAAATGTTTAAAGCTTCATTTCGCTTGAGGACAAGAGTCTGTTTCTTATTATTTCTGACTGAAAAAGCTGGAAAATGCAGGGAGGCAAAATGTAATTACCCGAGTTAATTAGAGCTGCCTCCAAACATCCAGTTAGAGTTGTAATATGTTCATTAATAGCTGCGCTAGAGCCTCCAAGCTTCACAATAAATAACTGCACAAACCAGAGACCCTGATTTTCCCCTTTCTGTTACTCACACCCCATTGGCTCAGCAGCAAGTTTTGTGCTGAGAGCAGAAGCATCTCAGCAGCTGAATTTTTTCTCCTCCTGTTGACTGCAGTTACTCGCAGCTGATCGCAGAGTGGCCCCTGGCTGTGCTGGTGCTGTGCTCCGTGGCGGTGGCGATCTGCACCGTGGCTGGGCTGCTGGTTGGGAATCTGCCTGACTTTTCAGAACCCCTCATGGTAAGTCCCTACACTCGAGGTATCAGC
This sequence comes from Oenanthe melanoleuca, assembly GCF_029582105.1. Lineage (NCBI taxonomy): Eukaryota > Metazoa > Chordata > Aves > Passeriformes > Muscicapidae > Oenanthe > Oenanthe melanoleuca. Next base: position 9,858,414 of record NC_079339.1, read on the forward strand.
AGGAACGTAAGGAAAATCCACACCCAGCCAGTGATATCATCCCTCCGAGATGAGCAGAATGTGCCAGTCCTGACACACAGGAAGAACACAGCCCACACCAGTGGTAGCCACCAGCCCATCCCTCAGCCGTGCACTCACACCAGCGCCTTCACTCCAGTGTGGAGACACTGCCAGCATAAACTGGGATTGCTCCCTTTGCTCCCATTTCCAAGGCTGGAAGGCTGGGATTGCACACATTGAATAGCTAGGCTTGGCACAGACTGGATAGAGGAGCTAGCTTTGGCTCCTACAGTCTGTGCATGAGGCTTTTGATTTGGAGACCATGCCCTGTTCTAAGCACTATGCACATGGAATGTTTTCCATATGGAATGCCACATTCCCTAAAATCATCCCTGCCTCTGGTTCATGGAAGAATCTTGAGAAAATAAGAATACACTAGGAGCAAGAAGAATGCAAAAAAAGAAAGTTAGTGTCATTTCTGAAAGGGACTACTACAATTGAAAAGGAGGAGAAATTCTTAGGAGATCAGGGAGAGATAATTGCAGCCATTGTTGATGGAAAAGGATGGAGGGAAAGAGGGAAAGAGGGAAGAGGGAAAGAGGGAAAGAGGGAAAGAGGGAAGAGGGAAAGAGGGAAAGAGGGAAAGAGGGAAGAGGGAAAGAGGGAAAGAGGGAAAGAGGGAAAGGGAAAGGGAAAGGGAAAAGGTTCATGTTTTTTCTCTTATCTCTGGGATGCAGTATTTCCAGGGAAAGTTCAATTTGTGCATCCCTCCAAGATGCAGCAATAATTTTACGCAGTTTCCATGTGTTGGAGGAGGTCTAAGGACAGCTGAGCTGAAGTGGAGCTGTGACCTTGGTGCCTGTTTCCTTGGTGCAGGGTTTCGAGCCACGGGACACTGACATTGGCAGGAAGCTCATTGTGTGGAGGAATATCAAGAGCCATACAGGCTACAAGAAGACCCTTTCCCTTTCTCCCTATGCCAAGAAGAAAAGGTATTTGAGCTTGGTTTGGGGGATTTGGGGAACATGCTGGTTGTAAAGTCACATATTCAATATTCCAAAATATCTATGCCAATTCCATACATCCTACACTTAAAGCAATGAGGCATTGGAGAGTTTGAAGTCTGTGTGCCTGCAATGGGTTTGGGCTCTCTATCGCTGTGTGTGGCACCAGAGTCTTGTCAGTGATGTAACTCCCAGCCAGATGCTCTCTTGTTAATAATAATAGTTATTAACAATAATCTCTTACTAGCTATGATGACCTTGGCATTGGCAGAGGACAGAAGGCTGTTCAGGGAGAACAAGCAGCGAGGACACGGAGAATGGTGGAAACCATCTATGGAGCAGATGGATTCTTCTGTGGTCCCCCAGGTGACTAAAATCTTGATGGGGCAGTAAATACTGCCAGAACTCCATTGACAGAACTGTCAGAGTTCAGGACACAAGGAATACTCTGAACTTGCTCTAAGCAAGCAGTGTATACAATTCCACCAGTGAGAGCTCTGACAGTGCCCTCCCAGCACTTCATACCTCAGTGGTCAGAAAAGGCTGGTTCAGAAATTCTGAAGTTTTTTCTCCTCCTTAACTCTTTGCCATACTTCTTGTTTTCCCTTTAGAAATATACCTTAAAGCACATATTAAACGACAAATGTTTTCCCCATTTACTCATATAAAAATGAATACTCTGAAAAGCAGTGTATGCGCTGCTTGCTGTATATTCCCTCTTCCTTGTCTGCTCTCTCTCTCTCTCTGTTCCTTCTTTACTTCTTGAAAAATGTAAATGGTCTAAAATCTGGAGAGAAAAACAGAAAACTCCAACACCCCCCGAATTTGTCCCCAAATAGGCATTAGTAAGTAGAAAGAAGAGGAACAGCATGCAGATATTTTTATTCTCTCTTCCTTGCCTTCTATCCACCTCTGAAACAAGTCACACATCAAACTCACAGGTCCTTGGTGGTTTTTGGCTGAGCTCGAGCTCTTCCCTTCCAGGGATACAGAACCAGATGCCAGCAGTCACTAAAGGCGAGCAGATATTTGATTTTGAAAATGCCCTGATGCTGCTGACCAATATCACGGGGCAGGGGTGAGGTCACACAAGGCGCATCCTCACTACTGTCTTATGACCTGCTTCCCTCCAGGGAGCCTCCAAAGCAGTCCTATGGACAGAGATATATATTTATTTTTTCTGTGAACAGAGAGTCTACTGCAAACAGCCTGCCTGATTCATCTTCATTACCTAATCCTTTTACGATTTTTTTTATTATCATTTATTACAGAAAAGAGCTATTCCCAGCTGGTATTTATGTCCACAACTGCTGGGAGTTTATGGAACTTGCAAGCAATTCAGTCTATGTGTCAAATGGAACAAGACAAGGTCAGTGAGGAACACATGTACAGGCTGTCTCTTTTCTGTCTGCTGCAACTTGATGTCTTGCTGAGAGGATGCCAGACAAAAAACAATGTAAGCCACGCAACAGGTTTCACCTGGAGGAATCCAAAACATTTCACCTACTTGGCAATACAGGGATGATCCCACCTGCCAGTTGTAAATTAAACAAGAATAAATGGAGACTGAACAGGAGCTGGTCCAGAAGCCAAAGGTGTCCATCAGAAGCTGCTGAGGATTTTGGGTAGCAGAACATAATTATGGAAATGGAGCTACCAGCTTGGAGACTGGTGGCAAGTTTTACAAGTGAGAAGTTTAACTGCATGAGCTGCATTTGCCATAGGAGCCAAATTTTCAAATCTGCAGTTATAAATTCAAGTAGACAGGGTTTAATTTTTGCAAAAGGCTACCAACTTTCCATAGCTTTGGTGTTTGGGATTTGTCACAGGGAAGATGGTCAGGGTTGGGTGGTACACCTTGGGGAAACGAGGGAGAGGGGAGGGGAGGGGAGGGGAGGGGAGGGGAGGGGAGGGGAGGGGAGGGGAGGGGAGAGGAGAGGAGAGGAGAGGAGAGGAGAGGAGAGGAGAGGAGAGGAGAGGAGAGGAGAGGAGAGGAGAGGAGAGGAGAGGAGAGGAGAGGAGAGGAGAGGAGAGGAGAGGAGAGGAGAGGAGAGGAGAGGAGAGGAGAGGGGAGGAGAGGGGAGGGGAGGGGAGGGGAGGGGAGGGGAGGGGAGGGGAGGGGAGGGGAGGGGAGGGGAGGGGAGGGGAGGGGAGGGGAGGGGAGGGGAGGGGAGGGGAGGGGAGGGGAGGGGAGGGGAGGGGAGGGGAGGGGAGGGGAGGGGAGGGGAGGGGAGGGGAGGGGAGGGGAGGGGAGGGGAGGGGAGGGGAGGGGAGGGGAGGGGAGGGGAGGGGAGGGGAGGGGAGGGGAGGGGAGGGGAGGGGAGGGGAGGGGAGGGGAGGGGAGGGGAGGGGAGGGGAGGGGAGAGGAGAGGAGAGGAGAGGAGAGGAGAGGAGAGGAGAGGAGAGGAGAGGAGAGGAGAGGAGAGGAGAGGAGAGGAGAGGAGAGGAGAGGAGAGGAGAGGAGAGGAGAGGAGAGGAGAGGAGAGGAGAGGAGAGGAGAGGAGAGGAGAGGAGAGGAGAGGAGAGGAGAGGAGAGGAGAGGAGAGGAGAGGAGAGGAGAGGAGAGGAGAGGAATTACTGCAGTGAGTAAGGAACACTGGGGCTGCAAGAGAGGGTGTGACCTGATGCCCCCTCATGTTTTTCAGATACGCTCACATGTGCATTTTAGAGACCTCTGCCAGCGCACTGAAGCCAACGAATGCTGCCCAAGCTGGTCCCTGGGGAACTACATTGCTGTCCTGTACAACAGGTCTTCATGTCTGGAGATAACTCAAGGAGACATCTCCCACACCTTGGCCCTGCTCCGTGCCTGTGCTCCAGACTACCACCGAGGTGTCCTCACTCCGTCCTGCATAGGCCCTGAGGCTGTCAGACAGAAACACTCTCAGTGTGCCCAGGTTCCAGAAAAATGCACCCGCTTCAACGCCATCTACCAGCTGCTTCACTTCTTGGTTGACAGGGACTTTCTCAGTCCCCAGACGATGGAATACCAAGTGCCCTCTCTCAAATACAGCCTGCTTTTCCTGCCAACAAGAAAAGGTGAATCTATGATGGGGATCTACTTAGACAACCTTGAAACCTGGGACCTGTTTGATAACTACACGTCTATCACTGGAATGGACCTGGGCCTTAAACAGAAACTATTCCAGCACTACCTTCTACTGGATACTAAGTATCCAGTCCTGGCAATATTAGCTATTTTTCTAATAATTTCTTTTTATTTACGCTCTGTGTTTATTACCTTGATGGTCCTGCTTGCTGTTGTCAGTTCTTTGATGATCTCCTACTTCTTGTACAAGGTGGCCTTCAGATTCACTTATTTCCCTTTTGTAAACCTGACAGCAGTCATCATTCTCAGCAGCATTTGTGCCAACCACACTTTTGTCTTCTTCGACCTGTGGAACCTCAGCAAGAGCCAGAACCCTTCTGCTGGGCTTGCTCAGTGGGTGAGCCAAACCATGCACCACTTTGCCTATCTCATGCTGGCCTCATGCTTCACAACCGGTGCTGCCTTCTACGCCAGCTACATCAGCAACATCACAGCCATCCGCTGCTTCTCTGTCTACATGGGCACCTCAGTGCTGGTGAACCTGGTTTTCATGATGACCTGGCTGCCCTCTTCGGCCGTGCTGTACGAGCGCTACATCGCAACAACCTGCGTTTACAAGCCAGAAGCCTACTGGAACAACAGCAACCACAAGAGAGTTGCTCTCTCTGTCCATTATGTCTTCCGGGCTCTCCAGAACACACTGTCTGAAACCTCCAAGCTCCTCTTCGAAAAGCTTCTGCCTTGTGGGGTCATCAAGTTTCGGTACATCTGGATCTGCTGGTTTGCTGCCTTAGCCATAGGAGGCGCCTACATTTCCTGTTCCAACCCCAAACTCAAACTCCCGACTCTGGAGACATCGTCCGTCCAAGTGTTCAGGCTGAGCCACCCCTTCGAGAGGTACGATTCCGAGTACTGCCACCAGTTCATGTTTGAGAGGCTGGAGCATGGAGAAGGGCAGCGTATGCCTGTCACCATAGTCTGGGGCATTCTGCCTGTGGATAATGGGGACCACTTCAATCCGAAAAGCAACGGCACCCTAGTGACAGACACCACCTTCACCATCCAAAACCCTGATGCCCAGAAGTGGCTCCTCGAATTCTGCCAAAAAGTGAAGAACAAAACTTTCTATTACCCTGATGCGGAACAGAAATCTACTGTGTGCTTCATGGAGGAGTTCCTCAGGTGGATGGACAGTCGCCAGTGCTCCCAGCGAGACCACAGCTTCAACCTTTGCTGTAATCAGTTCTCTTTCCCTTACAGAAGTGAAGTCTTCCTGCACTGCATCAAAATGATGCTCCTGGAAGAGGGCAGGGAAGGGGCAGAAACATACGATCTGGGCCTCAGGTTTGATGGGGAGGGAAATGTCGCTGCCTTAGTGCTGCAGTTTCAAACTATTTATTACTATACCTTCAACTACAGCAGAGCCAAACAGTTCTATGATGAAATCAGCCTCTGGATAACAGAGGAAATGGAAACTGCCCCCATGGGGCTTCAGAATGGATGGTTTACCAGTAAACTAGAGCTGTACAACCTCCAGCACAGTCTCAGCACAGAAACCATGGTGGTCATGGGGCTCTCCATAGCCATTTCCTTCGTGGTGCTGCTGCTCACAACCTGGAACGTTCTCCTTAGCATTTTCTCCGTTACTGCCATTGCAGGCACCGTCCTGGTAACCATTGGCCTTTTGGTCCTCTTGGAGTGGCAGCTCAACGCAGTGGAGTCTCTCTTCATTTCAGCTGCAGTAGGTCTCTCTGTCGACTTCACAGTCAACTACTGCATCTCCTATCACCTGTGCCCCCACTCTGACCGCCTGAACCGTGTGGCCTTTTCCCTGAAGCAGATGAGCTGTGCCACTGCCATGGCAGCTTCTGCTCTCTTCTCTGCAGGGGTCATTATGTTGCCTGCCACGGTCCTGGCGTACAGGAAGCTGGGGATATTCATCATGATGATCAATTGTATCAGCTGTGGGTTTGCCAGCCTCTTCTTTCAGTCGCTCTGCTGCTTCTTCGGCCCGGAGAAGAATTGCGGGCAGATCCTTTGGCCTTGTGCCCACACCATGAAAGACTATTCCGATGATTCGGGGCCGAACAGAAACTTTGCCTGTGGGGGCAGTGAGAAGCAAAACCGGTTGCGGAAGGTCCAGGAGTCCAACACTGCAAACGAGCAATACGAGCTCCAACCCTTGTCCAGGAAACTCAGCGACAGTTTTGACAACAGCACTTCCACAAGCAAGCTGTCCAACCGGCCCTCTGTGCTGTCTGAAGACATACAAGTTGAAGAAAACAGATGCCCTCGAGTGGGAATGCACCCTTCCCTGGAAAGAGAGAGACAGAGTCTGCAGGACACCCTCGGAGACCAGCAGGTCAGCCTGTGCCAGTGTCCCGCCCTGCAAACTTCCTCTCCTTACAAGCACAGCACCTCAGAAACAGAAATTCACAGGGAGAGACTCTGTCGAGATTGTCGCTGTCGAAAGTATGGTCTGAAAGCATGGGATGGCTCTGGCCTGGACCACATCCAGCCGGCTGGCATGAAAGAAGAAGGGCAGCTCAATAAATCCCAGTGCTCCAGTGACACTGCCCAGCAGCAGTCAGATTATACCTCAGACCACAGCCCCCTCCCTGCTGCTGACATCTACAAAATTCACAGATGCCTTTGTTCTCTTGGCAGCTCTTTCGATATGCTCAACATCTCCAGTGAGACGTCCATCAGTGATTTTGAGCAAGGCCTGAAGCTCGCTGAATCAGCCAGTTCCTGTCCCGACGCCTTGGAGCTGTCTGACTCCTACGGGAACGCGGAGCGAGGTTACCTGAACGGGAAGAGAGATACCCTGCGGCTGGACCTGAGGGAGACTGTCTTTGATGTCTCTCCAGCTGCATCGCAGCAGAACAGCTCTTCATGGAAAAATCGGTTTGGATTGGGGAATGAAGGGCCAGTCGTGCTGCCCAACAGCCAGCCAGACATGCCTGATGTTTGGATCAAACGATCCAGTGCACAAAGTTCTGGTTACAACAGCTGAGACCTTGCAGAAAGCAAAGCTGCTGCTAGGGAAACAGGAAGCCTGAATGTCCTTAGAGCTGTAAATATCAATTTTTTCCTCCCACCTCTCCTAGAGCTGAGACTATTTCTTAGTATTTCAGCTGTGCAAAACATGTGTTTTCACAGGAATCAGCAGATCTGATGCCAGTGAGAGGATGTGAGAGCCATCGTGATGGACTACAAGCCCTTTGACTTCCAGTGTCTGGTGCCATGTTCACAGGACTTACCGAGTAAACCTGGTTTGTCATTTCCTAAAAGGTGATTAGGTTTTGTTTGCTTGAGAGAAATAATGAGGTGATGCTCCCCAGGTATTTAATGACAGAGAAAGAGAGCTCTTGTAAAACAGAAAAAAAAAAAAAAAAATCCAAAAGTGAACTACTGAAAATCTAGGTATCAAGTGAAATGTATAGTGAATAATAAAAAAAATAAAGTATTTAATTTTCTACTTTGTGCAAAGCTCAGATCCACAGACTCCATCAAAACAGCTCAGATATTATAAAAAATCCCATCAAGACTTCCAAGTTGACACAACCTCTTCCTGACCATGGAAGAGGGTACAGAATCCAGCCCTAATCTATTTCCAGTAACAAGTTCAGTTTGTTTTATCCGAAGGAATTTTAATACTGCCAAAGATTTTCAGTGTGAATTTCCCCCTTGAGAAAAGAGTCCTGGTCCCCCCTGGACTCAGGTGCCTTGTTGTGTCCTCTTTACAATGTGTTTCCACTCAAGGCATTCCCCTCAAACATGTAACTTTCTAAAATTCACAGATCTCGTGAATCTGGAATTTCAGGGTTTTTCCCCCTCTACCAGAAACAAACAGGAAAACAAACATTTATTTGCCCTTATTTGTAGAAAAATAAAGCATTCTCTCTACAAGTCGATATACAATAAATGCCTATAACCTTTCCTAAAATCTGTGTGATGCTTCATTTTCACAAAGAGCAGTGGGGTTATTAATCTTTTAAGTGCCTAATACATTTTCCAGAGGGAAGCATACATCTTTAAAATACTTATTCTTCTGATATCCACTAGTTGTCCCTGTGCTGTGGGAGATGGACAACAACTCCCTGATACCCATTAGGGATGGGGGCTTTTAAAGCTAATACTAGAGTTTGAAATATGTCAAACATGTCAGTGGCGTGGTTCTGTATTTTTTATGTTCCAGTTTCAGGATTTTATCCTGAAATTGTCATAGTGAATGTTCAGGTGGGTATTCAGGCAGCCAAAGCCACCCTGGAACTGCAGCAGCCTCCTCAAGGAGCTATCGGCAGTTATTGCCCACCCGTTAAGAAAACCACGTTAGCAAACACTGCAAAAATGTCTTTAAGTCAGAGAACATTTTATACAGATGCCTCATTTCACCTTGCAGCATTAGAGGGCAATTTTAGTACCTCACACACCAGCAGCACCGGCACCCTCACAGCTCTTGACTCCTACCTACACCTCCGCAGAGATGGCGACAAACCCCTCGATCTTCGGGGCTCGACTACCACAGAGTGAGGCAGTGGGAGGGAGGAAAGGAAGGAAGGGATCGAAGGAACTGCGCCCCGCCGTTCCCTGAGGGTGGGAGCCTCGCGCGCGGCTCCTTCCCCCAGTAATGGCGGCCGACGCCTCCCCTGAGGGAGGGGGCGCGAGGCAGAAACGGCGCGAAACAGACGGCGCGCGAGCGCCCGCGCCCTCAAGCCCCGCCCACGCCACCCCGCCCCGCGCGCTCTCTGCCCGCGCCCCGCCCCCGCGCATGCGCACATCCTCTCAACCGTCCCGGCGCGGTCCGGTTTGAACCCGTGAGGGGAGCGCGGCCGCCATGGAGGGACGGAGCTCCCGCATCCCCGTGCCCGGCCGGCTCCAGCGCCCCGAGCCGCCCGCAGGTGAGTGCCGGGCACGGAGGGACACCCGCGGGCACGGCCACCATCCCTGCCTGGCTGCGTGGTGGCTGATCCGAAATCTAACTAGACGCTTTATTCCACTATTTTGTCCCTGTTTAGGGCTTAGGTTAACGCTCAGCCTGCTGTGTGTACCCTCCACTGGCTGAAGGCAGCGGCCCACTGATGTGAAAGATGCTTCATTTACAGTCTCTTACTTCTCTATATCTTTTAATGCTGCTTGCAGCACTTTATTGTACAAGCGGGAGGCACCCAGGATTAGCGTTAAAAATACGGGAGCTGGGCTGTATGGGTGGAAACTCCGCGTTGCTCTAATGTAAATGTTTTCATGGATGTGTCATTTGAAAAATACTTAACTTGAGGGAGAAAAAGCAACTTCCTAAACCCACTGAGTAAACAAAGCTTTATATACTCAAACAGTTGTGTTTTAAGAGAAACAAACTCTACATAATTTTTATTTTCTTAGCTATTCACTCACAGCAAAATATGGAGGTCTCTTAACAGTTTCATGTGGGCTATGTTTGTTTTGCTTCCAGTATTGAACAACAACCTTATGGCACGACGTCTGCTTGATGCTGAGACCTTCTTTATTGTGTATTATCATTTCAAACTCTCATTAGTGCTAGCCTGGTAATCGTATTTTAACACTGTCTACATCTGATCTATTTGTGACTGCTCTTAGTTACTTCTACCCTAAAGTCTCCATTCTAGCCAGATGTAGCTGCTTTACCTCAAAATAAAGGCTTAAGAGACCTTAAAGGAGGTTGCTTCTAGACCATGGTGTTTTCACAGTTATCTTTTCCTTGCAGAATTGCCAACTGCCTTTCCTTCAAAGAGAAAAAGTGTCAGCAAAACATCAGAGCCAGAGTTCAGTGGGGTTCCCAGTCTTAACTTTGCCTCAAACGTTCCAGTGGACGGTGTCTTCAAGGCTGCAAACCAAAGGTAAATCAAAGCAAAATGTTGATGGATTTATCTGGCAGATGTCCTAAAGATGGCTCATTCTGCTCATTTTGTCAAACTAACAGGCTTAGTGATCTGCAAGAACATTGTAGTCTTCTGGTAATTGTATTTTATCTCTGTTTTAAGGTTGCGTAAGTCTATCAAGAGAGTGGAACCGGTTTCAAATAAGACAGTGGCAAGACGGTATGTCCCTCTCATCTCTGTTAGTTGCCCTTGTGCTGTGGTGCTCCCCTGTGGAGGGTCATGATGAACTCTCACCCCTGTGCAGCTTTCTTGCCAAGTTTGCCAGTTAAATCTGTTGATTTAAAACAGATTTAAAACAGAAACAAAAGCAAATGCTTATAAAAGGGCATATTGGTGAAATTAGGAGGTGTGCAACTGGTATTTTTGCCCCTGAGTCTTTGCTCTTTAACTCCGCAGCCCTCTCAGCAGATTCCAACTAGAAGCAGAGCTGAAAAACAAGGATCAGTTGGTGGAAACACTCAAACAGCAACTAGCAAGAGGAGAGGTAGGGATAGGAGAGAAAAATAAATAAATTGTTGAGTAATTTTTATGTTCTGATTCATACAGGGTCATGTGTCTTGCTTGTTTTCTTGTCTTTATCAAAATGTCTTTGTATTCTTCTGCAAGTTGTTTTCCCATCTCCTCAGCTCTGGGGAGGCCAAGCTGGAAGTATTTTGTCTGGTTCTGGGCTCCTGGTACAAAAGAGATATGGATGTACTGGATGGAGTCCAAGAAAGGGCCACAGAGATGGTTAAAGGACTGGAGGGAAAGGCTGAGAGAGCTGGGACTGTTCAGGGACTTCTGTTTCAAACAGATCTGATTTTGTGGAATCAGGTTTAGATGCAGAATTGGCACTTCATTATTCCCTAGCTCTCAGAGATAACTCCAGGACGTGCTTAATACTACCTGTGTCACATACAGGAGGCCCTCCTTGTAACATACAGCTGTAAAATCTCACTTTATTTTCCAGTTCTCAGTCTGTGGTATGATCATTCCTCTTATCTCACAGCTTGATTTTCTTAAGAGCCTCTGAGACTTTCTATGAACGTTCCCAAAGCTTCTGACACAATCAGCCAGATCACCCTAATCCACATGCTTATTGATCCTCTTGGAGAATTGCATTCAACTTGGGAGGTTGATCAGCTTGTCCAATTGCCTGGTAATATCTGGATTGTGTAGGGAATAATGCTGTGGCTTAAAGACATAAGACACTCTTTTCTTCACAATGTTTATGTACATTATTTATATAAATAAGAGAGAGCACAAGATAAGATAAAGTTGCCGAAAAGGAATTCCCCCACAGTCAATTTTTTCTAGTAATTGCTCTGATGTGTGGATGTAATAAACGTATTAATCCTGTCAAGAACTAGGAGCAAGGACCTTCAACAGCCTAATTTTCTGTGGTGCTAGAGACAGAAGGCAAGGTCTGATTCTTGGTGCCAAGTGCAGCACTTGTGAAGTTGTTATTGTCAGTACTACTTAGGAGAAGAAAATCTTGTAAACTTGCCTCACTTACAACCTGTGTTAATGGCAGGGCACTAAGTTAAGGGCGTTAAAGAAGGAGAACGAGAGGCTGGTCGATGAAGTTGAGAAGCTCAAGAAAATTCAGGAGACTTGCATGACAGTTTTAGAAAGCAGAAACATCAGTCCTGGTAAGAAGTTTGCACTTTGCTTACATCCTGGTACTCCTTCTTCAGAATGTTTTTTTTCCTTCTGTTGTGACTATTCATAAGAAATTTGGACTGTGCTTCCTTTTTTAGGGAATACTGCTGTAATTCCAGGGTTTGGGGGAGTTTTTTGTTGCTTTAGAGAAGAAGCTGCTTCCTGTAGTAGGCCCCGGCCTGGATAAACTAACTTAGTATTTATTGCTGTAGAAAGTTACTTTGAAAAGCTGTTTGTTCTCAGAGTAATGTGTGTATTAGAGATTCACTAATGCATCTGAATTACTTACAGATAGCAACATAGAGAAGGAAAAAGAGACGCGTGCTTGCCGGGAAAAAACAACAGTAAGAAAAGCTTGCAATGGGGCTTTGAGGGGTCCGTGTGCCCCTACCCTTCTCTCCTGATGCTGAAACAGCTGAGACTCACATTTATTTGGATCATATTAAAAGTCATTTTCCTTTTGATTCTTCAGATGCTGACTAAGAAGGTTACAGAAGAGTTGAAGCTATTTTGTCACACAGTTGCAGAAGAGAAGGAGACGCTTGAGGTAAGACTGACTCGACCAGGCAGTGAACACCAGGCCCTCAGGGAGGTTATTTTGCTCCTCCCAATCCTCCTTGATCCACAAGAACCGGGTGAAAACTTGCCCTATTCCTATTTTAATATAAACACACTTGTTGAAGAAACTGTTACCCCTTTTAAATAGAGGGATCCGCCTGCCTGGTTGTTATTCTGGAAGTCAGATACTTTGATTGCACTTGGAAACTGTTGCAGAGCAGTGACCCTGGGTAGTCTGCGGGGGAACTGAGAAGTGTGCAAGCGCCAGTGACTTCAATAATTAGCTGTATACAGACCAAAATAGTCATTAAGTTACAGTTCTACAATTCTTGATGAGACTCCCAAGAACTAAAATATAACTTATAAGAGACTTTCTGAATTTTGGTCATAGATAAATTTACATTTTCCACAAAACCAAGGTAAAAGAAATCCCAGACTTATCTTAGTTTGGGAGGAAGAGCTCAGATTCATTAGGACTTGGCTGTTCTTTTCCTTGTCCTGGTGTTAGTAAAAGGTGGTGTGCACTGACTTCTCCACAGACAGCGATGGCCAAGTGGAAATCAGCACAAGAGAAGAACCAGCGTGCCCTGGAGAAGCACTCCTGCTTTCAAGCTCAAATTAAGGAATGGACAGCCACGCTTGAAGAGCTGGAGAAGCTCCTGCCAATGTGAGGCACGAGGATGGACTGGGATTTTTGCTGTTTCACCCTAGTTCGGAGGTCCCTGTTTGTCAAGCCTAGTTCCTGCGTTTGGCGGGGTAGGGAGGGCTGAGGCAGCAGCGATGGCTGCTGACTGTGTCGGGCGTTCGCCGCTCTGTTCCGGGTTCGTTGAGTTCATTAAAGGCGCAGCACGAACGCGGACTCCGCCGCGACTGAGGAGGGCGGGCGCCGGGCGGGGCGGGGCGCTGCGGGGCCGGGCCGCGCCTGCGCGCGGGGCAGCGGCGGGGAGCGGCCATGGCGGCGGCGCTGGGGCGCGCGGCGGGCGCGGCGCGGCGGTGGCGGGCGCTGGCGGTGCCGCGGCGCGGCGGCGCGGGGCTGGCGGTGGACGACACGGTGAACGGGCTGAGCGCCGAGCAGCGCCAGGTACGGCGGGGCCGCGCCGCGCGCGGGGGGTGGGGCCGGGCGGGCCCGCGCCCATTGGCCGCGGCCGGGGCGCGCCGCCCAATCCCCGCGCGCGCGGCGGGGGCGCGGCCCCGACCCCGCGTCCGCCTCGGGCCTGGGGATCGGCGGAGATCGTCAGAAAGGCCATCAGCAGAGGAACGATTTGGTGGAACGTCACATCCTCCATAAGGAAGTGTTGCAGCTTTTCCAGTTTGTTCTCCTGCCCAATGGGGCGCTTAAAGATTTAGGATAGTTTTTAGAACTCATTACATGTTACGTCATTCCTGTAAGGGGCAACACATCTCTGTTCTGGTGGCCAGTGATAAGAACCCAAGGAAGGGCAAGAGCTGGAGAGGTTTAGGCGGGTGTTGGGAAAAGGCTTTTCCTCCAGAGGGTGGTCGGGCACTGGAACAGCTCCCCAGGACATGGTCGCGGCCCTAAGGCTGCCAGAGCTCAAGGAGCGTTTGGACAACGCTCTCAGGCACAGGGTGAGATTGCTGGGGTTTCCTGTGCAGGGCTGGGAGTTGAACTTACTACTGAAAACCTTAAAAAACAAGACCCTAACACCGTCTTTAGTGTTAGTGTAGGGCATTACTTCATTCTTGACCAAAAGTTGTGTGGCTGACAAATTCTGACCTCCACACCAACCCAAGACACAAAACTTTTTCACTTACACATTTTTAGCAAACAAGGAAATGAATGTTTATTGGTTCTAAGTTGCATCGTTCTTGTTATTAATTAGTATTCTGTCCTCTATTGGTTATTAGCTTTTCACTCTTCATGCTAGTCTGGCCCACTTTCTTTAGTCCTTTTATCATTTTTTTTCTCAAATGGTGAATTTGCAGCTTTCTAGGTTTCAATCTCCTCTGTGTCTTCCGGTTACTCCAACACGTCTTTGAAGGGCCATGAATTTAAGATCTCAGGTGTCCAATCTTCAGCTCCATCAGGCTTTGTTTATTGGAGCTTCTCGGGATTAGTTTTAGCAAACTTAAAGTTTCAGTTATTTCATGATCAAAGTATCAAGAAATGTCTGTGAAAAAGAAACTTAACTAGTGCTGACTACAAGTGGCCATGCTTACAATTAATTAAAACAGCTAATGAAAAATTAGTTAGGAAAGTTACATCATTTCCAACAGACTGGTGATCCTTGTGGGTCTCTTCCAGCTTGGAATGTTCTGTGATTCTATGATCCTTAGCTTTGCTGTGTTGTTCTGTGTGCAACAGCAGCTAGTGCAGACCATTCCAGATGTATTCCCTTCTGCCCCTTGGGCTTGGAGTGAAGGGCAGTATCTTTCCAGGGCTGCTTCACACAGGCTCCTGCCAGTGAAACACAGCAGCTGTAGCCTCACTTTCCAGATAATTCTGATGGTGCAAAATGAACTTGGTCTTCTTTCTTGCTACAGAATTATTCCTTGCCACATTTGTGTTCATGTTTATGGCCTTATCAGCTTGATGTTTCTTTGTACTTCTTATTAAGAACATAATATTCTTATTAAGAACAAATATTCCTCTTGTTCTTATCTGTCTGGTGGAAAAGCTAGAAAAAGAAAGATCAGAAATAATCTTCAGTAATATTAGTGAAACTGTGACTTTAAAGCAATATAACTGCCATAAACTAGCTTAGGGTATCAGGGCTGCCTGTCTGAGTCCATCCTCAATCTCTAATTGATTAAGTTTTTTTTATTATGCTTTTAAGCTTGTTTTAATTTATTTTTAGCTCTTTGCTGAAATGCAATGCAATCAGCTTTGTCACAGTGGCGAGATGTCCCAAGTCTTTTGGGCTTCTTTTTAAGTTTATAAATCTAGCAATGGAGAGGAAGCTTGTTTGATAGTACTGGAATCCGGGGTCTCTGTGTCTGTGGAAATTTAACATATCTTCTCAACTGTAAAAAAAGAGGATGCTTAGGTTTTGGGGCTCAGAGAAAGGCAGATGAGTGTGGGCACATTCTAGTTTGTTGCTCCTGCCCCTTTTAGAGATTCTGGTATAACAGCTCAGGGTTTCAATCTCGAAAACTTGTGGAAATATAGAACCAAAAAGAAAAAAAATTTAAGATCTACCATAAGGTCCAGACCAAGTTTTTAAATCCTCCTGTTAAAAACATTTAGGATACTGTATATATTTTGTTACTATGTGTATAGACTCTGTAGCATACATTTATGTAAGTGTTCAGTGTTTAAAATTTAGAAAAATATTTTGGCTTTTTAACACTTGGATCAATAAACATTCCTGCCTCTATCAAATTTCTCCACTGTAGAAGGTAGTAAGGTAGATAATGTAGTTCGAGTTTGACACACAAACACATTTTAATTAGTATCTTTGCTTATTACAGGCATCTGCACATAATTAAATGATGCTGTAAGCAGCTACTGGATGGACTTAACACATTATAAACTCAGTTCATCAGTTTCCAAAGTTCCCTGCCCAAAAAATATGCCTGGAACCTTGGAGCAGGCAGGAGTTCAGGAACATTCTCTCATGTCAGGATACAATTACGGTTAAATGCTGAGAAGGACTAAAGTGCATCAGCTTCTTTTTAATAAAAGACTAAATAAATGACTCTTTAATATCATATTTTGGCCAGAAACCTGAACCATGGATTTCCTCATGGTCCTGTGCTTCTGGGTTTGAAATATTGAAGGGAATATTGACAGGATCCAGGGGAAGAAGATGACAATATATTGCTGAGATGTAACTGATGTGTTTTTCGTTCCCTCTTTTCCCAGCTTAGACAGACCATGACAAAGTTCTGCCAAGAGCATTTGGCTCCAAAGGCCCAACAGATTGACCAGGAAAATGAATTCAAAGGCATGCGGGCAAGTATTTAATGTGTGGCTCTGAAAGTCTCTCTGGGCTTTGATCTCTGCATTAGTCCAGACAATCCTAAGCTTACACCACAGGAACATGTGCATTAACTTTTCGAACTTAAAAGCCACAGGGAAAGCCTTTTTTTTATTTCCTGTTTTATCATTTGTTACCAACTTTCAGCAACCTGGGGCAGAACCCAGCAATAATAGTCATAATAAAGATTGATAATGGTCTCATTTGGATTCTTATTATGGGATTTCTGCTTGTCTGTTCTGGCTCCTTCCCCAACATGTGCTTTGTATACTCCTGGCTCAGTCCCTTTGTTGGACATGAATTTCCTCTCAGATTTGCTGTGAAGATATTGTGTGCAAATACTGAAAAGTGGAGTTTGACTGTTGAGCTGAAACTAGCCTTTCTAATAAACCCAACAAATTCTGTGCCACGGGGCACTTTAATTGATGGAAATGAAAGATCTGACTATTGGTTTTTATAAGCTCCACAAGACTCAAAAAGCTCTAAACATCTGCCAGGATTTCCCAGAACTCTGATGTTGACATTTCCAGGGGTCTTTGTGCAGCTTTGAAGTGAAGTGTATAAATTTAGCCTGGCATTCCAGATGTCATCCAGAGCTATTGTATGATACTTTTTGAAGTCTCTGGAGATATTCCCTAGTAGTTACTGCTGGACACCAAGGCCATGTAAGGAGCACTCACCTATATGTCCACCACATAGCAAAGGAGAGGAGCAGCAGGGAGATGGCCCCACCAGGGCACATGTGGGCTTCCCTTGGTGTCAACATCCTTTGCTACTGCATTTTGTCATGGTTGTAGCATTCCCATTATTTTTTAATCTCCCCCAAGAAGGCTTACTTGGCTTTAGTTGCCAGCTCCTGTTTTACTGGAAGAGTTTTAAACTGCCAGCTCATAGCAACACTTCATATTTCCAGGATTTTGGTAATGGATAGTTCATACTATTACACAAAAATTTTCTTTAGAGTGGGCAAAGAGTTAAATCTTAGGAGATGTCCTTCCAGAATTAAATTTAGGCATGGGAATTTTCACTGAATTCCACAAACTCCTGCCGTGTGTAGCGTAACTCCTGAATCTGTGTGGTTTCTCAGTTCCGAGGATGGAGCTGGACTGTGGGAGGAACGGGTATTAGGGATATATTTGCCTCATTCTCGTGATATCTCGTAGATAAACGAATGTGTCCAGTGAACTACCTGGGGAAGCTTGTTATGCTGATGCCCAGACTGCCAAATTGGGCTGATTGCTTGTTCTATATTTGTAGGAGTTTTGGAAGAAACTTGGAGAACTGGGAGTTCTGGGGATCACAGCCCCTGGTAAGTCTCTTCTGATCTTTTACTTTCTGATGTGGGGTTCCTCAAGTGAAAGAGAGATTACTTAAACTCTCACTGTCCAGTTCACAACAGCCTTGTCTGTGATGTGGCATCCATTTTGTCCTTTCTTTGTGTTTTAAAAAACTCTTTTCCAACTTGAATCCTTATCCCTTGTTAGTCAAAATGCCTTTCACAATTTAAAAGCACTGCTCAGAAATGGTTTCTCCAGATGTTATGTGTGCAGCTCAAACTTATTTATGCCTTTCTAACATGAAGCAAGTTTTGAAGAAGGAGAGCTAGAGATTAAAGTATCCCAGAACAAACATCCATCTGTAATGGGAGAAGTTAAAGGGTCTAAAATAATGCCCTGAAAAGCTGTGATAACTAATGGGGAGCTGACCACGGCCAACCAGTTGGAAAAAAATCAGGGGAAATCTTATTCAGCCTTACACAGGTTAGTGAAAAGTGTTGTGATGAGTGTTACAGACGAGTGTGATTGTGCTGAATGCACCAAGGCAGGGTAATGAGGAGAAGCCCTTAGTGGAGAAAGGCAGCTGATGGGGCCTTTCTTCCCCCATGGAAAAGTGTGTTTTCTAGATGTGGCTGGGCAAAGGCTCTGCAGAATCCAGCTGAATAGCAATGCGTCAGAATAATGCCTGTGCCTTGCTTTCAGTGCTGAAAGACTCTGCATTTCTGCTTTCTCTCTCTCTCCTCTTCCCCATTTACTGTTGCTCCTGTTTTTCCTCACTCTTACCTTCTTCTTTGATGTTGTGCCTGAGGTTTACAGCAATTTCCCACACTATAAATAAGGCATCCCCTCATGAGTCCTGTCCTTCTTGATTTACTCAAAGGTTTACCTCTCAAACTCCCTTTTGCCCAGGATTTTTTGTTTTATTTTGGATTGCGGAGTTGCACGTTTCTTTATTGATGTTGGTTTTGTTGGAGGAGGCTGGGACTTAGGATGTGAAGTTCCTGTGGAATCTTAGGAGGGTATACAGAATTAAATGGCATGTTTGGGCACTGGCGCATCAAGTCTGTTAAGGGAACATTTTGAATAACAGTGCTGTTTGTTTTCTTCCTAAAACTAAGATAACTGTGGTGTTTGTAATTTTCCATTTGTTTTATAAAGTGCAAAGTGAAGTGAAATGTAAACATGTAGTTTCCATGGAATGATAATACAGGCATGTCATTTACAGAGAGTAGCTTTGAAAGGGCAACATCTTCAAAATCACACCATGGTTTGCGTTACACAAGGAGGTGTCTGGCAAGATCTTTTTCCTGTTCCTCTTGCAGTGCAAAGCAATCCTGGATTTGTGCTACTTACAGTTACCTCGCCTTTCTTGAGGCAAAAACACCATACCTAGCCATTATATAAGAATTAATAAAAAACCCTCTTGTTTTGGTATACATGAGAAATTGTTAAGCCCATCTTTTAGGATACTGATATCAAACCCCTAAACTTGGGTTTTTGGTAGAGAGAGAAGATTTTAGAGGATAAAGATTCCTGCAGATAAAGGCAGGAGTCAAAATGAGGGACACAAGAGGAATGGCTGCATGTGATGCCAGTGGCTGTGGTGTTAATTTGAGGAATTTGGGACAGCAGCCCCCTGGAGCTGTGGTCTTTGGTCACTCTGAGCACGCACACAGATTTACTCTTACCCTTCTTGCTCTTGCTTGCAGCCTCCACATTGATGACGAGTAAGTGCTCCCAGTTTATCTCCCCAGCTGCTTTTCAGAGTTCATGTCCTGTTGTAGTGCTTTTCTTAGCAGTAAAACCACTTGCTTCCTACCTGGAGAACAAAGCTTTTAGGTTGGGAGGTGACTGCATTTGTGTGTATATAAATGCGTTTAGAGTACATGTGTATATATTTATGTCGGCTGTTGGCTCCTCAAGGCTGTTACACATTTCTCAGCCTTCACTTTTTACCCCTTCTCTCTCCTTGTTTTACTGTGTGACTTTAATCTTTGCTATTAGTTTTAGGCCCAACTCCATGTGCCTAGCTGGGCTCCCAGTGCTGCTCTGTCTCACTTCATCCTCTCTTGAAATCTACATGCTTGTCACTGATGAATTACATTCATGGGTTATTCTCCTCCTCAATAGGCCACTCATTAAAGTTCTGGTGTCCTGCTTATTTGTGGGCTTAGAAAAGTTCTTAGTGCCACATTTTTGAGCAGTCTGAGGATTTTTCTCTTGTTTAGGGGCAAAACATACATGGATTTTACAAATCTTGCCTATGTTCCTTTGTTCTCACCTTAAGAACATTTCAATTTGGTGATTTAATCTTTGTGATAATACTGAAGTTGATAAGGAATAATTTCTGCACAATGTCAGTAGCATGTTCAAGATGTGTCCTTGTGCATGTTCTACATATAAACTATGTTATACGAGTCAATTATGGATTATGCTAAAGACAAAATATCCCTGTGACTTTAAGATGAGAAAAATGAAATTCAGAGAGGATGAGGAAAGCTTGAAGTGCCCAGCTCAGGGATGGCAACAGTCAAACCCAGAAACATTCTAAATGTCTTGGATTTCATTGGAGATTGAGCCCAGCCCCAGGATCTTGTACATGTGGTGGGTAACAGGAGCTTTTTCCTCTCTTCCCAGCGGAATACGGTGGTTCTGCCCTGGGATACCTGGACCACGTGCTGGTGATGGAGGAGATCTCCCGTGCATCAGCGTCCGTGGGGCTCAGTTACGGGGCCCACTCCAACCTGTGCATCAACCAGCTCGTGCGCAACGGCAATGAGGCCCAGAAGCACAAGTACCTGCCCAAGGTGTGTGGCTGGAGGAGGGGCAACACTGGAAGGCATTTGGGTTCTGGCTGCAAGGATGACATCTTAAGCACCAGCAGATTTCAGTGACCAGTAGGAAATACAGAACTTGCCAAACTTGCCCTTCTCTAGCTTGTCAGTTTTTGTCCTATTAATCCATGTTGACCTCATCTCATTCCCTGGTCCTTGTCTGCAGGCAGCACAGACCAGCTGTCTGAAGCCATGTTACTAAGGGGGGCTTTGAGGTGACACTGGAGAATATTCTTTCAAACTTCCAAATTGTTTTGAGATCTCTGAATGAAAGTCACTGCTTCCCTATTTTATACTCTCCATTTCTCTGTGCCCAAATGCTTTGTTTGGCTGTTAATTAACTACGTGTGAAACTTCATCATTACTTGGGGCATTGATGTTGTAATTCAGAAGCGCATTAATTAGATTTCAGTTTTTAAATGCATGTAAAAACAATGAGCACATTGAATCCCAGCTACTGAGATTATCAGTGAAATTATCAACACAAGAAACTTGATTTAAATGACGTGCAGAGTACAGTGTCACTTCCTCAAAGCACCGTGCAGCCTGCAAATGTGTAACCCCAAATTGTCCTCCTTCCTCAGGTGTATTTTTATGCTTCATTCTCTGCCTTTCAATGAGATGTGAAGTAACTTCAGCTCTGACTTGTTTTGGCTCCTGACAGAGCACTAAAAGGTGCTTAACTAGATTTGAGCACTACATGGGGACTTCTGTAGCAATGCACTGATGGTTTGAATTGGTGGAACATATCTTAAGCATTGAGTCTGTTTTCTTAGAAAAGTAGAGATCAAAAGGAGGAGAAGATGGATGAAGTACACAGGGAGAAAAAAAAAGGCAAGGAGAAAAGGGCAGGATGAAATAACAGTGAAGCAGAAGCAAGAGCTCTGCCAGAGCCTAGTGTGAGCAGGCACAGGAGGAGGGTCCACCTGCAGTTGTGGGGTGAGTGTGGGGGGACTGGGCTGTGAGAACATTGCAGAGAACTTTCCCATCCCGTTTCACCCCTTGGTTTGCCTTTTGTGTTCACTGGCTCCTGTTTGTGTAAAAGGGCAGCAGAAAGCCCAGGCAGGAGCTGGGGACAGGCATATGGCTGCCTGCATGGTTCCTTGGCACCTTCCTCATGTGTTGTGCAAGCAGGGCTGTGCTTGTCTAGCTCAGACAGAGCTGAGTCACCCTTCTCATCCCACTGGGATTTGGTTCTGTTCCCTCAGCACAGCACAAGCGAGCTCCTTGCTGGGGCTGCGCTGGGAACAGCAGCTCTTGTTTGACTTCTTGCAGAGAACAGCAACTGTGGAGGTTCAGTGAAGGAAAACAGGTGGGAGGGCTAAAAAGGGAACAAAAACAATGCTGCTGGTCTTCTTCTTTTGCTAATATTTGTCTTTTCTTCCAGCTAATCAGCGGGGAGCACATTGGAGCCTTAGCCATGAGTGAGCCAAATTCTGGCTCTGATGTTGTGTCCATGAAGCTGAAAGCAGACAAGAAAGGTAAAGGCTTTCCTGTGCTGCCCAGGGAGGTGCTGGAGGCCTCATCCCTGGAGGTGTTCAAAGAAAATTTGGCCATGGCACTCAGTGCTCTAGTCTGGTTCACAAGGTGGTGAGGGGCCAAAGGTTGAACTCAAGGATCTTGGAGGTGTTTTCCAACCTAAGTGATTCTGGGAAGCTTGTTAGGGAGTAAATTGAGTGGGAATACCAGTGTAGCTATCGTGAGCTAACAGATTTAATCTCTTGTCTTCCAGGAGACTACTTTGTTTTGAATGGGAACAAATTTTGGATCACCAACGGGCCGGACGCGGATGTTCTCATTGTCTACGCTAAAACTGACATGAACGTTGTCCCGGCCTCCCGAGGCATAACCGCCTTCATTGTGGAGAGGGTAGGCTTAGTCATCCCCACAGGGTTTTAAAGCAGAATCCTTCATCCTAACTGCCTCATCTGGAAGTCAGCTGGTTTTCTTTCTGTAACTGCCAGCCTCTTTCTCAAAGACAAACTACTTACTGCCTTTCCGGTAGGAAAGGAACCTTTAATAAAATAAAATCTGAGCTCAGTAACCTTCTGATGGATGTGACTTCATTATTAGGATAGTTCAGTTACTGGCAGAGCTTCCAACCCTTGTTGTAGGAGAGCCTGTGTTGGCAGCTGTCCAAATAATTTATTTATTTGCTGTTTATGTGCATTAGAAAATGGGTACACAGGGTTTATATGTGTGTGTTTCTCTGTCCATTTGTTCTCTCTGCACTTGCACTTAGACCTGGTCTTGTTCTTAGATCATTTTATCTCCCTCCTGGCACCCTACACATGTTCCTGTGGTTGGGGAATTTCACAGATCTCTCATGATTTTCTTCAGTCTGTCGGAACCGAGATGTGAAATGTATTTTTACTGCCTTGGCTTTGCAGGGAATGCCAGGTTTCAGGACAGCCCAGAAGCTGGATAAGCTGGGAATGAGAGGGTCTAATACCTGTGAATTGATCTTTGAAGACTGCAAGGTCCCCGGTGAGTTGGGTTCAAATCATGGTGGTTTCCTCTATTCTTGATCAGATAAATTGAATCACTAATTACACACATGTTCAGCCCCTGACCTGGAAGGTTTTGCAGATGCTTATCTGCTCTCTGGCAGCCTCTGAGGGAGCTGGTAGAACTGGAAAAATGCAATATGCTGGATTGCAGGGAGGGAGCACATCCTTTGTCAGGTCACTGCTCTTTCACCCTCATGGACCTAGTTCTTAACCACTTCTTCTCCAAAGCCTTGCTGAGTCTTCCCAAGAAACTTGTTTCCATTAGAGCTCCTGTCTTGTATGGAGGTGAGCTGCTTTGCTCTGAAGGCTTTTTTCACCGGAGACTTTCCAACAGGCTTTTGTAACATTTCTGAGTTCTTCTGGGGCCAGGCCCTGATGATGGGCATCCTTTCTCTTGTTAGTACAGCAGAGGCCTCTGTAATAGCAGTATTTGTTATTCCAGTGGCAACTTTTGTTGATAGAAAAATACCAGCCTTTCTAGAGCAAATAGAGAAGATGTCTTATCCAGAATCATAAAAATCCTGATTGCACATTTGCAGAGCAAGGAGCTCTCCTGCTCCATATATATACACCTTGAAAAGCTAAAGTGGAAGAGTTTCAGCTGAAATCTAACATTTCTAACTGTCTTGGATCCCTCCACCCTGAAATCATAAAGGCCAGTGCCCCAGGGCTCTGATCATGTCCCAGAAGTCATCCACAGGGAACAGCATGTTCTCGTGGAAAGAGGATGACGACATGGAGAAGCACATCACTGCAGTGGTGGAAGTTAACACACTTGGCACTCTGGCTATTAATGCTCCTTCTGATCTGGCTTTGGAAGCTGAAGCAGTTCTTTTTCCAGGAAATTGTTCAGGCTATTCAGTCATTTTTCGTAGAATCCCAGGACAGTTTGGGCTGGAAGGAACCTTAAGCTTATCCAGTCCCACCCCCTGCCCATGGGCAGGGACACCTTCCACTGACCCAGGTTGCTCTTCCCCCCAGTGAACACAGGCCCTCAGTGAGCAGCTTGTCTGAATTTCGCGCATAAATAAATCACTTTTCCTTTGCTCTTTGCAGCTGAAAATGTCTTGGGGACACTGAGCAAAGGAGTCTACGTTCTGATGAGTGGATTGGACCTGGAGAGGCTCGTCCTGTCTGGGGGCCCCCTGGGGTAAGGGTTTGTCATCTTTTAGAGGTTGTAAGGTCAGAAGGGTCCTTGGTGATCACCAAGCCTGGTGGGGATCCCTTGGGGCCTTCAGCTCTTGGTAGGATGGATCTGGATGGAGAACTGGGTTACTGGGACAGCAGAAAAGGAGAGGCTGCATCAGATGTGGGAAGGAAGCAAGGTGCAAGGAGATCCTGTGGCTGCTGGGTGTCCCAGTCCAGCACCAGCACAGCTGCTTCACTGGGCTCTCCTGGAAGTGCTCAGGGCCCTCTCAGCAGCCACCACTCACTTAAATGTGCTCCATCTCATCCTTGAGCTCTCAGCTCCTCATGCTGTGGTTTTCCAATTTGAAAGCAACTCTGTGGAGCCCCCTGTGAGGGGCAAAACATGGGAGAAGCAATGCCAGAAATAGTTGTTTGCAAGTCTGCCTGCCAGTGTCCGCTGGCCCTCCAGAGCATGCTTTGGAAATGATCCATCTTGATAAAAAAAATTTCCAGAGACATAAATCTGCTTCAGTCCCCTGTTCCTGGCTTTTGCATTACTCAGGAAATAACCAGCTCATTTGTGTTATCAATTCCTTAGAATCTAACACACTATCCGTAGACTCTCAAACTGGTTTGTTCTTCATTTATTCAATCCTTAAGCTCCCCAGTAATTATTGGCACCCCACAGTCCTTTTGTCCTCCTGAGTGGTCTCTCTGGGCTAATCCTCTTGTGGAAAGACCAACTTCCAGAAAGCAGGAGGAGGATTTTTTCCCCTCCTTGTTTTTACCTGTGCTTTTTTTTATGGCATTGGCTGGTACTCCTTGAGTTGAGGGGCTCTGGAGATAAGAGGAAGCACAAACTGTCCTGGCTGTGGTTGTGAGAAAGCTCTTTAAGTCTCAGTCCCCTGAATTAAAAGGTCAGACCTTCACACAGGATGTCCTAAATAAGCACTGGGGAGAAATATGGGACCTTTGGATTTTATTCTTGGCCTTAAGTGGAGCTGTAGGAAGACAGCAGGATATCACTTTAGCTATGAAAACCCTTTTGCCTTGAGTTGTACTTTCAAAGTTAAATCCTTATTAATTAATAATTCTGCTGTTTCTCTTTTCCTTCTGCTCTTCTTAGGCTCATGCAAGCTGTTCTTGATCATGCAATTCCATACCTGCATGTCAGAGAAGCATTTGGACAGAAAATTGGTCACTTCCAGGTCAGGCAGAAAACAAATTGGGAATTTTTGTCCTCTTTTCTCTTTAAAACTGAGAAGACTGAGAATTTTGTTGTGGCAGGGGCTTTGCATGGAGAAGGTCACCTGCTATTTATGCTGGGGCTGCATGATGTGATAATGGGCAACCTGGGCTAGTGGAAGGTTCCTGCTCATGGCAAGGAGATGGAGCTGGATGAACTTTAAGGTCTCTTCCAACTCAGTGAATCCTGGGATTCTGTGATGTGGTGAGAAGATGAGATCGCTGTTGGTGGGTGAGGGACTGTGGCTGATATCTAGGGGTCTATGGATTAACAGAACCTCCAGCTCCCTCATGTCTGCGGGTCCATGTCTCCTACTGTGCCTAGTTTCTCTGAGGTATTTTGGGGAACAGGTGGTCCCCCTCTCTCATGTTAATTAGCATTCCTTGTCTTTGGGCCGTGCAGCTCATGCAGGGCAAGATGGCAGATATGTACACACGGCTCATGGCCTGCCGGCAGTACGTCTACAATGTGGCCAAAGCCTGTGACCAGGGCCACTTCAACGCCAAGGTGAGCTCAACTCCTACCTGGGCTGTGTGTCCTGGGGCAATTCCTCCAGTTTCCAGAGCCTCAGCTCGGGGGAGCCTCTGTATCATGAGTCACCACAGCCCAAAGGGTATTATTTTCACACCCAAAGTACCTTTTTTCACTTCAAGCAAGCCTCCTTCTACAAGGCAAGAGATTTAGCAGCATCAGTAGGTGTTTTTTGGAAGCCCAGACAGATGTCCTGGCTCTTGTCAGGGCTGTAGCCATTGTTTGAGGTGTTGTCACCTCCACCTGTCACCAGACCTCTGTTAGAGGAGGATGTTGAGTGTTTAGCAGTGGGAGCACAGAGCTCTGCATCCCAAAGCAATTCACAATGGTCTCCTGGGGGATTGATGGGCCTTTGTCAGAGAGACAGCTTCTCTGGTGCAGTTTTTATTTTTTTCCTTCTTCTGTCTTCCTGTGGCCTTCACAGACCTGCTGTGAGTGTATTGTAGTAACAGGGGACACTTCTGGAACTCCCTCCCTGTGCTTTGTGATGTAATTCAGGGTTCTTTCAAGTATCTGTAGAGTGATGGCAGCGTGGGGGCAGCACAGGGAGTGGAGACAGGCAGGTGACACCTTTCCTGACTATCCCATTGTGCCTGTCCTGTAGGACTGTGCTGGAGTGATCCTGTACTCAGCAGAGTGTGCGACACAGGTGGCCCTGGATGGGATCCAGTGCCTGGGTGAGTCACTGACAGCTGGGCAGAGCCAAGCACAGTGCGAGAGCATTTCCCTGAAATTGAGGACAAGGGGTGACCTGTGGCTTTTTTTGCGTGGCAGGTGGGAATGGTTACATCAACGACTACCCCATGGGGCGCTTCCTGCGCGACGCCAAGCTCTACGAGATCGGGGCGGGCACCAGCGAGGTGCGCAGGCTCGTCATCGGCAGGGCCTTCAACGCCACCTTCAAGTAACACCACCAGTGCAGGGGCAGCGCCGTGACCACCACGAGGCCTTGACCACGAATCTGGAGCGCACAACTCGGCTTCTTCCTGCCTGCCATCCCAGCATGGGCACTTGTGGAGTCCCCTCTGCCTGCTCTGGGAGCAGATGCTGCTGGACTGAGCTTAGACAAAATGAATCAGAGGGTACATGGAAGGAGAAGTGTTTTTTCTCTTTTGTGATCATCATGATTCATGGTGTTCATGAGCTGTTGATTCTCAACTTTGCAAGGCAGGCTGGCGAGGGGTGTGCAGCCACTCCTGCACACAGAATGTCATCCCAAACCCACCAAACTGGACAATGAGGGAACAACTTCGTTCTTTCCAAAAAGCCCAGATTGCCACTAAACAGTTATAATTTAGTATATTGCCATTGGAAGGTGAAACTTCCTGCTGTGACCTTCCAGTGGGATTAGTATCTTCCATTTTGGGAACTTGACACCAAACCTCATTGTGGGGTTGCTGTCATGAACGCTTAAAATCATCAGTGCACAAGCAGCGTTTTAGGTGCTGATTCCTAAAACCTCCTTAAATCCCATGTGTGTTTCTTTGCAGAATTCCTTTCCTATTTGCAGAATTCCTTTCCTATTCTGGCTGCTTCTGGAGTTATTTGGGTGCAGGCCCGAATCATTGCTGTGCTGAATGACTCCTCCCACCAGGTCATTCTCTCAGAGTTGTCACCATCCATCACTCTGGGGACAGTTAACACGTCAGAGCTGTGACATCTGTGAATGAAGCAGGCAAAAAGAGCTGACTTCTTTGGAGTTTGGTTCCCTCTGAAGGTTGCTGTTTTGGCCAAGCCTGTGCTCACACTCCAACTCCGGGCAGCTGAGCAATGTGTTTGTGAGTGATCTCAGTGCATCTTGTATCCAGCAAATCAGGGCTTATCCAGCTTTTTAAAGGAAATCACACAGCATCCTTCCAGCATTTCAGTGTGAATCACAAATCAAAATGGGCTGCTGGAAATGTGATTGAACAGTTAATTAAACAGTTGCTGTATAGGCACTCCCAGCAGTTTTAACAAAACTCACCTTCAGCTGCGTGTATTTTTTTGGTTGTAGTTGACTCCTGTCTGTACCAGGTGACAGTAGGCTAACACAGAATTTTACAATGCCACAGATTGAAGACAGTTCACTTTCCTGAATTGCCAGGTAGGTCATCAAGAGTTTATAAAAGTCAAAAAGAGCCAGAGCTTCTGAAGTCCTGGTGGCAGCGCCTTCCTCCAACGCTTCATATTTATTCAGCCTCAGTGGGTGGCTGTCACTCAGGAAGTGTCCCAGGGTTTAATTTTCAGCCTAAATCTCTGCATAGAGGGTGGACAGAGGTGCTTTGTCAGGAATATTTTGTTGAGCTGCATCTGAAAATGCTGTGGAGGTGCACTTCATGCAGGAAATACTTGGTGCATTGCTGACCATGGATGTAAGAATTTTAGTTACGTGACCAGACATTCATGTTTTATCACAAAGTGATTCCTGGATCACTGTTAAGATCCATTCCTGCCAGAGAAAGTTTTCTAGGGAGTGTCAGAGCCATGACAGGATGGTGTGAGATTCAGATTGTTAAAAATAGGTTTTCTAAGGTGGAAGGAACCCAGGGATTTTTAAACCTGTCCTTCAGCACTGGAGAGGTCTGGTTTTAATACACATAATAAATAATGCCTTTACTTTCCAGGCTGATCAGCACCTTGGAGTTGAAGGTAAAATGAATCAATGTCTAACAAATACTGGGACGGGGCAGGGACAGATTCATAAATCCTCAGCAGGGTTGTGTTTTTCAAATCTCACTCCCTTCCACAGCAGCTGTCTTGGGAAGGGATGGGAGAGCTTTTTTGGGGAATAGAGGGTTAATCTTTATACTATATTAATAAAATAAGCTTTTGCTGTGGCCTGTGCTCCTGAGAGGGCCCAGCAGAGGGAAGATGCAGGTTCTGGTACCCGCCAAAGCACATCCAGGCTGGCAGCAGCAACAGCTACAGTGTTGCTTTCCCTGCCTATACCTCTCTTCCCAACCACAGCTTTCCCCCATAATTCTCATTTAAAAGAAATACATTTACAGAGATCATGCAAGCTGTGCTTTAGCTCCTCTGGAGAGCAGCAGCGCTAACAAGGAGAACATGGGGTCGTGCTGCTGGATATCATCCGAAAGGTTTTTGCTGTAGATATGTGATGGAAATTGTTCTGGCCTGACAGCCTTTGGCTGGTGGCAGGGCTGGATGTGCTGCATCTTCCCTGTTTTTGAACATCCTTGCCCTGCTTGCAGCTGGCTGGCCACTGAGCAGAGAAGGCATGGAGAGCAGTGGGGGGAATTAATCATGAAGGTGTGCAGTGGGTTGACCCTGGCTAGGTGCCAGGCACCCACCAAAGCTTCTCCATCACTGCCCTCTGCAGCTGGACAGGAAGAAAAAATGTAACAAAGGCTCATGGGTTGAGATAAAGACTGGGAGAGGTCTCTCACCCAAAACTGTCAAGCAAAACTGACTCGAATTAGAGATGTTAATTGAATTTATTACTAACAAACTCAGAGCAGGATAATGAGGTAAAAAAACCCTTAAAAACATCTTCCCCCCCGTCCTTCCCTCCTTCCCTGCTCTAACTCCTCCCCCCACAGCAGCGCAGGGAGACGGAAATGGTGGTTACACTCAGTTTATCACAAGTTGTTTCTGCTACTGCTCAGGGAGAGGAGTCCTTCCCGTGCTCCAGCACGGGGTCCCTCCCACAGGAGGCAGCTCTCCATGAACTTCTCCAATGTGAGTCTATCCCATGGGCAGCAGTTCTCCACGAACCAGGAAACCTGCTCCAGGGTGGGCTCCTTTCTCCAGGGGTCTGCAGGTCCCTGGATGCACGGGTTTCCTACAGGTTCACAGCCTCCTCTCAGGCGTCTACCTGCTGTGTTGTGGGGTCCTCCACAGGCTGCAGGTGGAACTCTACACACCCGTGGCCCTCCATGGGCTGCAGGGGGACAACCTCCTGCACCATGCTCTGTACCACAGGCTGTAGTGGAATCTCAGCTCTCACCTGGAGCTGAGGGGCTCCTGCCCCTCCTTCTGCACTGACCACACCACACCTTGCTGTCTGCAGGGCTGTTCCTCACATATTCTTACCCTACTCTTCTCTGCACCCAATTCTATCTGCCTAAGATTTTTTTTTTCTTTCTTCTTAAATATGTTATCCCAAAGGTGTCACCACCATTCCTGATAGGCTCAGCCTTGGCCAGCAACCTGTCCATCTTGGAGCTGCCAGGAATGGGCTCTACTGGACATGGGAAAACCCCCTGTCAGCTTCTCACAGAAGCCACCCCTGTAGCCCTGTGGCTACCAAAACCTGGTGATGCAAACCCAGTACAAGGTAACAGTGAGTTTATTTCAGCAGTGTGGGATTTGGAATGAGATTCAGTTAGTGACAGAAGAGAGGATGTAGCCTCAAGCTGCATCAGGGAAGTTCAGGTGGGATATAAAGAAGAATTTCTTTACAGAAAGAGTGGTCAGGCACTGAAAGGGGCTGTCCAGGAAGGTGTTGGTGTCCCCATCCCTGGAAGTGTCCAAAAAATGGACGTGGCACTCAGTGCTCTGGGCTGGGTGACAAGGTAGGGATTGGACACAGGTTGGACTCAGTGATCAGCTTGTGATCAGAAAGCTGGGCTCACACTGAGCTGGGGCACTGCCAGTGTTTGATCCAGAAACTCAAGGGAAAAGTGGAAGATACTGTGGAGAAGATGGGCTTGGACATCTCCACTGTTCTGCCTCGTGCTTCTCAGGGCAGAAGGGACCACATCTCCTTCCCGTTTTGGATAGAGCTTGAGTTTAAACAGAGGCTGTGTTTGTGGGGCTGCCCACAGCGTGAGGGAGCTGTTTGCTTTATGAACACACCAGGGACATGGTGTTAAAATCTGTTTGTGCGGTAAAACTGCTTCAGGGGGTCTGTGGGGCCAGCTGGGCTTACAGCCCATTTGCCCAGGGAGCCACGGCTCCGTCATGGGGCTGGGCTGTGGTTAAAGCAAATCTTGCCTTGTCAAGCGAGGTCAAACCACACTAAGAGGTGCAGGATGTGGGAGAGGAACTCGTGTTTGCACAGCACCTCAGGCAAGGCAGTGGCTCTCCCCGATCCTCCACAGGTCTGAAACCACCACTGCGTGCAGTGGTTTACCTCCCAAAAGAGATGTCCTGAGTCCCACTGGGGCTGCCAGATGGGATTCCCAGCCTACTGCATTGCTCTGGGACCACTGGCTCCCTCTCAGCAGCTCCCTGGAGAGCCCCTCTGTCCCACTGCCTGTCCCTCCTGCTTTCAGGGCAGTGGGGAGCATGTATGCTTGTGTGTATGTGGGACAGAGGATGTGGTTTCTTGCCCGTGGAGCTGGTCCATGAGCGGAAGGGAGGCTTTGGTAACCTGTGGGAAGGATTGTGTTTCCCCTCCCGTGCTGGGCTTTGAGCAATTTCAGTACAGGGTGACACATAACGAAAGTGTCATCGCGTCCCGATTTTACTGTACAGAGATGTGCTGAAGCCAAGCCCTACGGTGATGCTCCATCCCTGTTCACGAGCCCCCCTCCTGCTCCTGCCTCCCTTCTGCAGCCCAGCACGATGTGTTATTCAAAATCCCAGTGTGTTTAGATTCCCGCTCGCCTCAGCCTTCTCGGGGCTCCGGGCTGCACTCGCTGCGGTTCAACGCTGCTGCCGGAGCAGGGACCTGCTGCTGTGTCACCTCCGTGTTGCTCGTGTGGGTGATGAGTCGGTTTCTTTCCCAGGCTGGAGTGAGAGCCCACGGAGCCGCATGTATCGGCTGTCAGGGATGCAGGCAGAATGGACGCTATCCCTGCGTCCTGGCCGGCAGCTGCCCGCTCCTCCCGCACAGCTGTGCCGGCCACGCTCCCTTCGCAGCGAGGCACCCGCTCCTCCCAGCCACGGCCCCGCAGGAAGATTAGAAAGAGATTTCTTTTCAATCTATATAAGAATTCACAACTGTGAAGGGGAGACAAAAACATTCTTTAGCCGAGGGCACAATATTGTGCGAGGGAGGCCCGGGGGGGCTGCGGGATTACTGTAGCGCAGCCCAGGGTCGCCTCGCTTGCACCTGCTGTTTGCTGAAAGGCTGATGCTGAGCAACAAGCAGCTGATGCTGAGGCCCAGTTGTCAGCCTGAATGGGGGGAAAAAAGGCTGGAGCAGCGTGCTCGCCAAAGGGAAATGGCAGGCGGCCCAGTGCCGGAGGGAGGAGGGAGCCGGCAGGGGGGAGCGGCAGCCGGCTCCCCCTTGGCACGTGGAGCTCCGGGCAGACCCGGAGGTGTGGGTCTGCCTGAGGATCTGTCATTCCAAAGGCATCCAGGAGAAAGGGGATCATCCTGAACCTCTGAAGAGGCTGAGGAGATTGCGAGCACGAGCTCTCCCCAAACCACCGTGGCTCCAGCGCTGAGCTGCCACAAAGAGCAGGAGACCATGTCCCCAAACCTGAAACTGAAGTAGCACTGCTGCAGCGCACCCTGCCCTTGGCCACTGCTGTTCCTCAGACAGGAGGAAAGGTACTTTTCAAGAAGAATTTCTTCACAGAAGGGTTTGTCCAGCATTGTAATGGGCTACCCATGGAAGTGGTGGAGTCACTATCCCTGTAGGTGTTCAAGGAATAACTGGACCTGGAACTCAATGCTCTGATCTGGTCACCAGTTGAACTGGATGATCTTGAACATCTTTTCCAACCTAAATAATTCTGGAATTCTCTGATCTGCTGTTTCTGCTCACAGCCCCTGCTCTGGTAGTGGCAATGACAGTCGGAGAGATATGCCCAGCTGCACGAGGATCAGAGTGGCACTGGATCACTCAGCACTGTCATCCAGAGGTGCTGAGGCACCTTGGTCTCTCTGGGCTCTACAATGAGCACTGAATCACCCTGTTCATCTCATCCATGGAACATCACTTCTGTCTGCAGCACTGCCCATATGGGGCAGGGCAGAGAGAGAGCAGGGAGTTTCTGAAGGGTGTCTCAGTGAGCTGAGGGGCTCGGCACAAGCACAGCCCCCTCGTGTATGGGGCTGTCTGTGGCAGAACCGGGACTGTCCAGAGGAGGATTTTGCAGCC
Organism: Oenanthe melanoleuca; assembly: GCF_029582105.1. Taxonomy (NCBI): domain Eukaryota; kingdom Metazoa; phylum Chordata; class Aves; order Passeriformes; family Muscicapidae; genus Oenanthe; species Oenanthe melanoleuca. The sequence continues at coordinate 9,891,030 of NC_079339.1, forward strand.
CTCTGCTCCAGCTGCCTCCCAGAAGAGAGGGGCAGGAGTGAGTGTATTCACCTGCAGCTATTGGCGAGATGAAAATAATCCTCATGGCCTGGGTCTCTGCAGGGTGAAGGGGGCTGTATTGCATCGATGTTCCTCCCGTGAGCCAACCTGTGCCAGGGGCATTAGGAAACAGCCTGTGTCCTCTCTGTGCCTTGCTGCAGAGCTTAAAGCTTCTCTGGAGGGAACAAGCCCAGCGTTGGTCTGAAGGAAAGGAAGGAGTGGTAGCTGCCTGGTCAGTGCAATGCAGAGGAGAAAAGCAAATGGTTATTTTTGCAGCCCAGTGAAGTCCCTACTGTGATTTAGCACCTGGATACTCCTGTTGGCATGAGGAGAGGAAGCTGCAAGAGAGGGGATGGCCTGGCCCCATCCCTGCCAACTAAACACACTCAGGAAATCCCCAGGGATGGTTTTTTTCCTTGGGCAAAGCTGAAGCTTCCAGCACTGGGAGCATCTACACAGCTCCCCTAGGCCCCGATTCCCCAAGGAGCATCAGCACTGAGCACCCACCTGGGGCTGGTGTTCCCAAGAACCAGCGTTTCCAACACAGCTCCACAGAGCTCCCTCGTGGGACCATGATGGTGTGTGGAACTCAAAGCTGGTAATGTCTTTCCTGGATGTTTGTAGGGACTATCTCCTGCTCTGAGGGTTCCCACATCCCTGCTGAGATGGAACTCCCTTTGCAGGGATTGCTGTGTCCACGGGAGTAGCCACTACCTGCCTGGGACTTGGCACTGGTTTCTGTGTCACAGCATGCAGGAGCACCCACCTTCCTGTACACTTACTCAGCATGTCTTGGAAAATTGGAAGTCTTCCTGCAGCTTCCACAGGGTGCTTTTTTTCTTAGAAAACCCCATTCATCTCTATTTCTCTGTGGCAGCATCTCCTGGGAGACAAAGGCAGGATCAAGCCCTTTTTGCCTGGTGTCCTTTCCACACAGGTCAGAACCTGAGCACCCTTGAGTGTCCCAAAACTGCAGCTGGCAGCAAACTGTGTCCTCCTTTCTCTGCTGCCAGTCCTGGGTCTGGCTGGAGGTAAAGATCCTCAGAGGCAGGAATCCTTTGCCTCCTGCTTTTTGCTTGATTTGCCTTTGCTCCCAAGCCAGGGTGCACCTGGAGAGAGGCTGTGTTCTGGCATGGAGCTCATGCCAGGAAGCCATCAGAAGCCACAGACAGGAAGATGATTGAGAAGCCAACACGTTCCAGCAGAGCTAGTTTGAATTGGAAAATATCTGGTTTTGGTGAAATGCAAAAAATGCTGCAAGGTCAGGCAGGTCCCACCCCTGTGCTGTGATTTATGAGGGCAGGGGTGACACTGAGCCCCCAAAATTCAGGTCCTTGGAAGGGTACAGAGCAGAACCAGCCACAGCATCCCTTGGGAACAGAGGGCTCATGGACTAGCAAGATCTTGGGATTCCAGGGAATCCTTACCTCCATGCCAGCTATGAGCTTGCCAGGGGAATTTATTTACCCCTACCAGGTGAGCACCTTATCCACTGGAAGGACTGGACCATTCTAAGGGGTTAACTTGCCCAGTGTTGCCAGGGTTGTCAAAAGCAGCAAAGAGCAAAAATCCTGTGGGCTTCTAAGTCTTGTGATTAAAAAGTACAGTTCGGTGCTTCTGGGTCTGGATTTGGTATTCAAACATCAATTATTATTACACCTTTCTCTGTGGAATTAAGATGTGTTTTAAAAGCTCAACGTATTTCCTTCCCTCCCAGAGGCCTAGAATAAGACAAAAAGGCTCATTTCAACTACAGGTGGATCAAGACCAAAATCTGCCTCATTTTCCTCTTCCTGCCTGATATTGAGGTGGGATAAAGAGGTAGAAAAGCCACAGAACAGCCAAAAAGGAAATGCTGAGCACAGTCTGCACGGAGGCAAGTCTCTGCTGCTCAGACCAGTATCTTTAATTGCTGCATCTTTTCTGCCTGTGCCCGAGGAGCTGATCCCAGGTGACTCCAATGGACAGTGTCATTTAAATCAATTATCTCCCTATTTGGAGCCATCCACCCTCTCCCTCCTTCACTGTACAGCCACGAGCCCCATAATTTATTCATCCTCGGCTGCACTTAAACATCTGCTCCGCTGCCATTTGAGTTTGGCAGAGCATTAGCTTTAAAATTTCATGAAACATAATGCAGGTGGCAAAATCAGAAATTAAGGATTATAATCATGGCAAAGCTGGGTTGGTGAGCTGGCATCAGCTCAGGACAAGAGACGCCAGGAGAACTCCTGGGGACTTAATGCCCCTCAGGTGTTCAAATCACATTTTTATTCCCTTTTCCCAAAGGTTGGGGGATTTTTACATCACCACTGCTCTGGTGGATGTTAAAGTGAGGGGAGCATCTTCTGCTCATTGCACCTTGGATTTTGTTGCTCCACTGTAGCTGCCACAAAATTTTTCTGGCCAGAGGCTTGTTTTTGAAGGGTGATGTCCCCTGAAAGGTGCCTGAAGACATCTTTGCTCACCAAATTTGGATTATCAGGATTTAATTATATTCTCCACCCTGGCTGTGCTTGTGGGAAGAAAGAACCATGCTGGAGTCATGCCACAGTTCCCTCTCCAGCCCTAGGGACAGGCCACAAAGAAGGGATGAGGTGCTGGAGCAATGCTGGTTTTGGGAAAAAATCAGAAATCCATATGTCCCCAATCCCTGCTTTCACCACAGAGCCACAACCCTCTAAAACACGTTGGTTATCCGCAGCAGTTCCCTGTGTTTATAGCTAATGAAGAGAGCTTTGGAAAGAAAATATTTGCTTTAGCAATTCCTCTTTCATCTATTAACCCAGTTTCCCCTGTCATGCAGAGCTGGGTTAGAGGGATAGAGGAGCAGTAGGGAGGGCAGGGGGCTGGCTGGATAGGTTAGAGGGAATTGAGAGACCTCTGTGCCTCTGGATCTGGCGCTGATGATGCTGAGGGGCTTCAGGATCCAGCAATTTCTGAGCCATCAGACATCCTGTCCTGCAGAGGAGATCAACTCCTACTCCTCTTCCCAAGTGTTAAGAGGAAGACCGAGGGGATTATTTAGTGCTTGGCTGTGCTTTGATGCCTGGGAAGCTTCTGGAGTACGGGAGGTTTTAGATCTACTGAAGCACCTGGCAGATAACCAGGTGATAAAAGAGCCAGCATGGGTTTGTCACACAGAGATCACATCAAACCCTTGAATTCCCCTCTTTGCTGAGGAAACTGCATGTGTGGATGAAGAAGCTGAAATGAGACATATCCTGACTTTAGGAAGGCTTTAGACCTCGTGTGATATTTTGGGAAGGAAACAAGGCTGCTTGGGCTGGATACAGACCTACTGTGCAGCATGGCTTGCCAAAAAATTCTCTCCTGAAGGCACAGCCAAGCTCCAGCCTTGGCAGGGCTCTGAGGGGCTTCCCTCTGCACCAGCCTAGTGTCTGGTCCCCTATGTTCAATCTCCTTGGATCAAGGGTGTTGTTTTAAAGAGAGGAACCAGTCAGCTCTCCAAATCCAGTCCCTGAACAGCAGGAAGGACTCACATGGACAGCACCAAGCCTCAGTGCTGGGTGAGGAGGCACCAATCTGGGCAGTCCAGGGCTGCACAGGTTCTAATGTGACAGAGAATAGCACAAGGACATTTGGGACAGAGATCATTCACTCAGACCCAAATGTAAGGCAAAGCATAGGAGTAAACATGCTCTGGATGGAATTTTCAGGTTATGCTTTGAAGTCTCAAGGATGGGAGGGAGGGAGGAGCTATCTCAAAGGGTTTAGGGCTTCAGTTTTATTTGGCTTATGGAGGGAGAACAAGTGGGGGGAAAGAACTAGTTTTATCTTCACAGGTTTGGACAAGGCTCCCATCTGGACCTGCCTTGTTCACCATTTTAGCTTTGAAACTTCATACAGCCCTGGATTCTCACAGAACAAGCTGAACTTTATGCTAAGGGACACTTTTTAGCAACTTTTCCTCCCATAAGTTTGGAAAGGTGCTTTTATGGAGTGAGGGCTGGCTGGAACCTGTACCAGCCTTCTGAACAGACCAGTGCCCCAGTTCTCTCTGATTTTGGGGATAAGGCAGGGCTGGGGCAGTCTCTGACCACAGTGATTGAATAAGGAGGATTTATCAGGGCTGCTGCTCTTAGGTGAAGTTTGGGAAGTTCTTTCCTGACCAGCCCCTCACACCCAAATGCCTAAGGCCAGACCCAGACTCGGGTCTGCAAGGAGCCCTGGGTGTGAGTTCCTGGGCAGGAAGCCTGTTTTGGAGTGCCACTGTGGGTAAGGAGCTAGGGACAGCGGGATGGGACCTGGATGTGGATGGGCAATACTGGGGAAGGCTGTAAACCGGACAAACACAGCAGGACTGTCAGTACCTGAGGACCCCAAGGTACAGATCCAGCACTTCCATGTACTCCCAGTGAGCCAGGCTTGCCCAGGGCTTCATTTCCAATTCAGAAACCAGGTCCCTGTAAATGCAGAGCTGTCACTTTGATGGAGCGATCCGGAACTTCCCTGGCTAATTGTCAAAGCAGAGCACTCAATCCAGGGCACTCTTCCCTCAGGAGAGTGGCTTCTCCTACCTGAACTGGCAGGAGAGCAGCCCCAGGAATTGGGAACATTGCATCATTCCCATGGCAACAGCCTGGGAGGCTGCAAATGGAGAATTATGACTTTGTTCCCCATTCTGGCACGAGGAGAAGCTGGGCTTTACAGGATTAAGCAGATCCCAGCTCAAACATCCAGGGTACCACTGGAGGGAATAATGAATAGTAATAGCAGAATAAATGGGTTTTGATCCAAGGCTCTGTCCAAACATTATGAACAACCCACTTTGTTTAAGTTTGGTTGGTTTCCAGGCTGAGTGTGAACCCGCTGGGGGTTTCTGAGCTGGGACATGAGCAAGGCTGTGCCACCATTCACTTCATGGACATTTCTGAGGAATAAACTGGCCATTAAATGTGACCACAAGAGTGATCACTATCGTCCAGGGTCTCCTGAATTAAAGTTCCCTTTACTCCAGGCACCTTTGTGTCTCAAAAGAGCAGAAATCTTCACACTGCAGGAACACTTTAGTGGACTACAAGTCCTCATGTAAGAATCTAATGAGGATATTTGGGTTAATGACTATTTTTGCAAGGGCTGCAGCAGCCAGGACATTGGGATAAGCTTGTGGCTGAGCCCAGGGCTGTGGCAACCCACAGCCATGGGGCCCACATCCTCCTCTGCAGCACCTTCCCCATTGTCCAAGTGATCCTTGTCATTCCTCATTCCATCCCATGGGAAGATCCTACCATTGGACACGTGGCACAAGACCTCAGCATCAATGGCTGTGGTAGCTCTGCCTGTTTTCCAGCTTTTTGAGCATGACTGTTCCTCCCCTGCTATGGTGTCTCTGCATCAGCGTTTTTCTGTGCTCTCCCCACATCACCAGCACTTTCTCGACGATCCTGACAGTCCTGTCCCTCAAAACCCATCCTGTGTTTCAAAGTCTGGAGGCAATGGTGTGCTGACCCTTCCTTTTTTCTTTTTCTTTTTCTCTCTCACTGCTATCAAACAACAGTGAGGAAAGATGCAGGAAATTAAATTAAGGAGGTGCTGCCCATCCAGGGCACAGCGTTTTCCCCAGCCAATTGCAAATCCTCCAGATCTATCCCCAATCCAGGTGACTCTCCACAGCAGCTCCAAATCCCTGAGAGCTGCTTGATTTACTTCGTATAGGAGACACCATCACCAGACAAACCCTCCTTTGCTCCCACCTCTCCCTTTCTGAGTATTTGTTATTTTAAGCCAACCCCTCAGGGATTCAATTTCTGTGCAGAATGTGGGGATTTAGCCACACAGCCCATGTTAATGCTAATAGGATTATCATAGAATCATGGAATCGTTTAGGTTGGAAAAGACCTTTAAGACCATAGAGTCCAACCATTCCCCCGGCACTTGCAAGGCCACCACTAAACCATGTTCCTAAGAGGGAGATTTGCACAGGGGAATTCCAAACCTTCCCACCAGGTGCCTGATGTATGGCCAAAAGGAATGGAGATGCAGCAGCTTCAGACTGTGAATATTGAGCCCAAGTTCACACCCCAACCCCTGGGATGAGGCAGAGGATTAACAGGTGTGTGTGTGTGTGTCTGTGTGTGTGTGTGTGTGTGGTCCCCCAGTACTGAGATATTGTTACTGTCTTAATGAAGATTTTGGAGCTTTTCCTGATGTCCCACAAAAATCCAACAGAGATATAAGTTCCTCCTTGTGCTGATCTTGCCTCCAGCTGCTGAAAATAAGAAAAATAAGGAAAACAACCCTCAGGGCTGAAAACATCTCTGAATGGGACTCTGGGTGGGCCTCAGGGTATTGGACATCTTTGGGAGACTGGGGACAAGGAAACAGTAAAGCATCCAGGAGTGATGTTTCCTTTTCACATAGGAAATCAGGAGTGTCCCTGTGTCCCTGTGCTGGCAGGAGTGTGAAGGAGCAGACATCTCCCCCACTGAAGAATGTCCCTGTCCCCATGTTTGTGTGCTGGCACGAGCTCCCACCCACCTGAGGGACACAAAAGAGAGATGAAGATTTCCTGCTGATGCAGCTGTTTCTCTGGAAATACAGATTGCCTGAGTGGTGCCTTTGAGATTTCTTATTAGGTTTTTCCTGTATTAATTCTGTGCAAGGAGTTGCACAAGCAGCCATGGGTTTTTTCCCACTGATTTTTCCAAGCAGACCACAGCTGAAGTGTTTGCCCCAGCCCAACAATCCACAGAGGAGTGAAGGACTGGTGCTGGTTCTGCCACAGCCCATCCCACAGCATGGGGACCACAGATGGTCCCATAATTGCTACTTGCCTTCCCATCCTGACTTTCTGGGACATGTGTTTTGCATTGCGATCCCCTCAGCCTCCTTGGTTTTGTGAATCACACTTCATAAAAGAATGGCTACCTTGGGAACACAAGGCAGGACATTTATCCTTCCTGTGCATGCGAGTTTGTCGCTCCCTGCCACAGCCCAGCTCATAAAGCACAGCCCTTGCTTTTAATCCTGGTTTTGCAATGTACTGAAGTACACACATTCACCCCGATCCACCGCAACACTCAGGGATGTTCTTTACTCTTAGTCCTGTGATTTTCTGCTTTAATTTAATCTAGTCTCATTTCCTGACTGTGTTGGTCCCCACTGAGCTATTGTTAATGTCCCTCTGTTTTTTCCCTCCATCAATAAATTATATACATCTATTATATATTCCTTACTAAAGCACTCTAAACTGTTAAGATGAGAGGTGAAATAAGAAGTAGAACACAGCAATCCCCTTTCATTTGCTGAACTTCCTTGGCACTGCTGCTTCATAGACAATACCCTGTATAAACAGCATCAATTTTTCTAAAATTAAAATAAATTAAAATAAATTATAAACTAAACCTTTGTAGCAGCAATGGCACCAAAAAGCTGCAGATGATTCCCTGAGACACCAATATAGTAATCTGGATTTTTCCAGGTAGGTAATGACATCCTGTGTAACAGCTCTGTGCTGGCAGAGCCCTCTCCTCCAGTCTGAATCCCTTCTGGTTTCTTCTGATGGGAAAAGGGGAATCTTTCATGCAGCTAAAAACGAACAAATGCTGGTGTTTAAACAGAAATCTCAGAGGAAGCTGCCTCTGTAACCACAGCTGGTTTGCTGCAGACCTGAACACTCACAGCCAATTTGCTTTTTTGGTGTAATAGAATTCCAAGTCAATCCATGGAGCTCCACCAGGGATTCATTTGGCCTTTTGCAGTTACTGGGTTAACCCTGGAAGGGGGAAGGAAATGAGGGGACCACCAAAACCCATCTCTGCCAGTAAGCCAGTGCAGCACCAGCACCTTTTCTGCAGACATCAGGGGGGATGGGATCACACAGCTGGATTTGGGAATGTTTCTTGGTGAGGGATATGCCTGGAAAAGGCAGGATCCCCATGGAATGCAGCTGAGATGTGCTGAATTAAAGACTTTTTAACCCAGCCCTGTCACTGCAGCCAGACAGGGGACACATAAAGACCCAAGGATGGGTTTATCCCCATCTGTGGCCACGAGGCTTTTTGGGAAGGTGGGGCTGGCCATCCTCCCCCTCACAGATGTGCCGGGCTCTTCCCTGCAGCCAAGTCCTTCCCTGAGGCCCAGCTGAGGAACCAGTCGGTGCAGGATCCTCCACACTGCTGCTCTTAGTGTGTGAGCTTACTCGGATTAAGGCTGTTGCTTAAGCTTCCTTGCCTGTTTGCAAGCTGCTGGTGGAAGGGAAGCTCTCCATGGGTTTGTGGCTGTGCAGGAAGCTCTGGTGTTCCCAGGGATGCACTGCATCCCCACTTGGATAAGCCAGCCTTCTGCCATCATGGACACCAAAACTCCAGGTTCCATTTCTCTGTCCTTGCAGTACTGCTGGGGGATTTTTCCTCTTGGATATCCTGTGACTTTTTAAAACTCACCACAGTTGTTCCAGAAAGTCAGAGAGCTCTGAGTGTGCAGTGCAAACACCCTTCTCCCAGCCTGACCTGCAGTGAGATGCTGGGGCTTTTCCCCATTCTCTTGTGGGACAACTAAAGTTTTTACTCCTGAAACTCAGAGTCAGAAAATGCAAAGATCCTATTCCCTGTTTTCCCTGTGTTAACAGTGAAATCCTCCTTTTCCTTCTTTTCCTTTAGTGCTGGCTCAGCTGTGTGTGTCTGTCCCACCCCAGTACCTGGAGGTGAGGGGTGCAATGAAGGACAATCTCTTAATCCCTTCTGGTTCCTGGCCCAGCTCTCCCACAGCCATGGGGCTTTTACCAACAGGCACAACCTTAGCAAGGTGCTGCCACAGCCCAAATTGTGAACTGGGGACAAAGATCCTTGTTGTGCTGCTGTTCTGGCAGTCTATAGCCCTGGATATTGTCCCTTTCCCAAAAAACAGGCTGGAATTTGGGGTACGAAGATCTCGTACTGGGACTTTGGTAGTTTGTTCTTCCCAGTTAATAAGGGGAGAAAAAGCCCAAATGCTGAGTTTTGGCAGTGTCACCACCCGACAGAGGCTGGAGCCTGGCAGACACACAGACATATTGTTCTGGAATCAGCAATTAGCTTCCCATTTTTCCCCCTCATCCCTCTGAGAAAGGGACGAGGAAAGGCCCCACTTCAGAATAAATTAGTATCTCAAAAGAGAGGGAGCTCTGCAGATGGCTCCGTTGTTCTTCACACTCTTGTGCAGCTCTGGAGCACACAGTTCCCCATCCTCAACCTGTCCATTGTCCAGATGTTCTCCTGTTCCAAACATCTGGAAGAGCGAAGGTGGCCTCATCTCCACTTTCCTCAAAAAGCAGCTGTTAATTTATATTTGTCATCAAACTTCAGCATGAATTTTGCCCAGGCATTTCCCTCTGGAACACTGTGACACTGTTATTTTACTGCTTGAGTTGTAGAACTCAAGGGGGTTTCAGGACCTTGGAGTTCTTCACTATTGCTGCTCAAATAGCATTCTGTTTAGCTATGGGAGTCTGAGGTGGTAGATTTTGGAAGTCACTTGAACACATCTAACAACTGGAGTAAGTGTGCCAAAATTGAATTCTGATCTCAGAGTACTGCGATTTCCCTCCTGTTCCTGTGGCTCACAGCAGAAGGAAGAACTCCAATAAAATATCATTTTTAGGGAACAATTTGGCAGCACTATGAGCTGCCTTCACTTTTCAGGTGGCAAGCAGCTCTGGTCTTAGGAGACAGAACCTTTGTAGCTCTTGGTGATGTGCAGCTGCATTAAATAGAGCCTGGAAAAGTCTCATCCAAAGGGTTGCAGTGAAATAGGGTAATCACAGAATATCCTGAAGTGGAAAGGATGCACAAGGATCATCCAAGTCCAACTTGTAAACAATATCAGAGAGCTTTTGAGGAGAGTTGCCCTACTGTACCTCGAGGGCTTCCAGGGATGTAGCTGTTAAGGTTATTTCTTTTTCCCTGCTCCATCACCAAGGACTGGTATTTGTTTCAGGAATCAGTGTCTCCAAATAGCTGAATTTCCTCTCAAGCTTCTCCTGTGTAACATCTGGATCCTACAATAATCATACCAGTGCTTGATCCTGCTCTTATTTGCAAGATCCCTGTGGACCACTGGAACAAGGCAGGAAGTATTTCAGGCTCTTAGGTCTCCTGCAGTTTAGTTGAAAATTTCAAGCAGATCATCAGGGTCTCGCCCTCATTGTGTGTGTATTTATCTCCTGGAGCCCCATGGGTTGCTTGTTCCATGTGCCAGTTCCTTCCCAGCTGTTTCTCAAATTTAAAAGAAATAGGACAAATTTGGTACTGTAACAGGCTCCCCAGGGAAGAGGTCACAGCTCCAAGCCTGAGAGAGCTCATGAAGTGTTTAGACTATGCTCTCAGGCACATGGTGAGATTTTGGGGCTGTCCTGTGCAGGACTAGGAGTGGGGCTCCACTCCTGTGGATCCAACTCAGGAGATTCCATAATTCCGTGGAAAGACCCCATTCTGTAACTGATGGAGAGGCTTCAGTGCTGGGGACTGCGGAACTGCTAAAGATACTGATCAAATAACTTCCGCGGCTTGTTGGTCTGCTTTAGGGCTTTAAACTCATTTTTCCAGGAAAACATGGAATTTTCCAGATGCTGTCATTGCTGCCATGTCTCAGCTGTTGGTAAGACCGTGGAAGCCACGGACACCTGAGTGTCCCAGCGAGGAGAGGTTCTGTGGGGAAGCACTGGGACACCCGAGAATTGCCTGTTGGCCTTTCCCCGCTAAAATGCAGCGGGATATTCCCCTGGCACTGACTCACAGGGCTGCTCAGGGACAGCGACCACACGGAGGGTGCCCGTGGCCTTTCCAGCGCCCATCTCGGGGTGGGAGTGATGGGCGCTCAAACCCGCTCTGCCTTTTGCCTCTCCTCTCCGGCAGCTCTCAGCGGAGCTCCCGCCGGACCCCTGGGACTACCAACTTTCCCAGAGTTTGGATGCAGGGCTCGGTTTAAGTGTGACTGCCCCCGGGACGCGCCGGGCACGCCCGCGGGGTGTGAGGGCGCCCCGGGCGCTTCTGAGGGACCCGCGGGGGGGCCCCTGACAGGCGCGAGGGGCCGCCTCACGCCCCCGTCCTGTGAGGGAATCGCGGCCATGGAGGGCTCCCCCGGCGCTCCGGCGGGGCGGTTATCCCGGTTTTCCCGGTTATCCCGCGGCACGGGCGGGGGGCGGCAGCGTGGGGGGCTCCGTGAGGGGAGTGGGGGGGCGCCGAGGGGGGCTCGGGGCGGGGGCGGGCGCGGCGGCTATTGGCCGGCGGCGGCGGGGAGAGGCGGCCGTGATTGGCCGGCGCGGCGGGGCGAGCGGCGGCGGCGGGCGGCGATTGGCTGCGGACGAGGAAGCAGGAAGGAGGCCGGAGGCGCTCGCGGCTTGCGGGGAGTTCGCGGCGGCGGCGGCGGCGGCGCCCCCGGTCCCTCCTCCGGTCCCTCCTCCGCCCCCTCCTCCGCCCCTCCCGGCCCCTCCGCCGCCCGCTCCGGCCTCCGCCCGCCCGCTCCGCGACGCCCCGCGGCCAGGGGCGGGCGGCGGCGGTGGCGCCTCGTCCCCATCCCGCAGCCGAGGAGGCGGCGGCGCTGACGCAGCAGCAGCGCGGAGCTCGGGACTCGCGGCGCTCCCGCCGCTGGATTTCTCCCCCCCGGGGCCTGCGGCAGCCTCCCGGTGAGTCCACGCGCGGTCCCCGCGGCGCCGGCTCGTCCCTCCGCCCCCAGGAACTCCGCCGGGCCGGGAGCAGGTGCCGCCGCCCCGGGGTTTGGGGGGCGGGGGGTACGCGGGGCCACCGGGAACTTCCCGCGGCGGCGGGCAAGCGCCGGGAGGGCACGGCGGGCTCGGCGGCGGGTGGGCCGGGCCGGGCCGCCGTTACCCCGCGAGGTCCCAGCGGTGCGAGGCCGGATCGGCCCCGCCGAACCCCCCCGGGCTCCCCCGCGCCCGCCGCTCGGGCAGCACAAAGGCGGCGGGGCCGGGCCGGCGGGGCCCGGGGGAGTTGCGGGGCTCGGGGCCCCGGGGGGCTCCTTGCCCCAGGGGCTGCTCGCCTCGGCATCGCCGGATCGGCGGCGATTCCCAGGGAAAGCCGCCGCTGTCCTCGGCCGCTCCGGATCGGTCGGAGCTGACCCGGCGCTGCCCGGCCGGGAGTTGGCACAGGACGGGCTGGCCGGGGGCTGGTGTTTCGGGGCTCCCCACGGCCGAGCGGGGCGATGAGCCCCTCCCCTGAGGGCCGGGCGGCTCAGTCCGTCGAGTTCCCGATGGTTTGCCGGCTGCGATGCCGGGCGGGCTGCGAGCCCCGTGTCCCTGTCAGGCAGGTGCCATCGAGCCTCTTTGGGGGACAGCAGAGCAGTTTTCGTTTCCATCGCGGTTTTTCCCACTTGCCGTGCGCTCCCCGTGGCTGTGGACATCTCTCCTTTCCTGCCGGCTGCTCCGGTGGCCGACGGCTTGTTTCCTCTTCTCCTTTTGTGTAGCGGTGGCTCCTAATGGAGGCAGCTCTGCTGGCTCCCTCTTTTCCAGCTGCTTCTACAAGGCGCAGGAGCCAGCACATGTGACTGGGCAGATCTCGGGAAGGCTAGCAAGTGCTCCCCGGGCTGCTGCTCGACAGCCAGCCCCAACACGGGGATACCCGCACCCCGATGTCCCTTTCCCTGCCCCGGCACAGGGACACACAGGAACCCTCTCTCTTTCACAAGAGCAGCCGTGGAAACTTAAAAAATACGAGCATTTGGGATCTATTCTGTTTGCCTCTCCCCCTCCCCTCTCTCTTTCCACGAAATGCTTATCTGAAAGAGGTTCTGGTTGTGTTTTGTTTTAAAGAATCCAGCTGCCCCTCGTGCTCGCTCTCCATCTGAAGTCATCATTGTCAGGAGCAGGCGAACCTCAAAGCGAGAGGCTTTGCCGGGCTTTCGCTTGCCTGGTTAATTGATCTGTCCATCAGTTCGCCACAATTAGCGAGTGCTTTCTCCACACTGAGGGGCTCTGTGGTATTCTGGGGGGCTCGGGGTTTTATTTTAAGGCTTCTGGTCCTCGTGGTTGTGAGAAAGAGTGACACGAGCTGCGTGATAGACTGATGCTTTTGAAATCTTAATGTGATTTAAATACCAGCACGCTGCTGATCGCTTTAACAGAAATATCCTGCTCACATATTCATCCTGAGCCATCCTTCACGTTTGTCATGTCCTGGCTACCTGAATCATTCCCAAGCTTCAGCTGGAACTGTCTAAATGTTTGCTGGTGATAGGAAATCATGCATTAGCGTGATTTACCAGGACATTTTGGATTTAAACATTGATTTCTGTTTGTTTTCCTTGTGAACTCAGTGCAGCATTTCCAACTGCTTTCCAGCTGCTCTTGTTGAGCAGAGCAGGGAAGTGTAGTAGTACTGATAGGTGTAAAATCAGCTGGAAAACACCAAGGCAAGCGGGGGAAAATAATTCCCTGAACTTTGTGCAAGTGGATCCTTTCTGGATGCTTTGTTTGCTGGGAGTTGATGGTGACAGTTTCACAGAACAATAACATATGACTTAGAAACATGGGGTTTGGGGGTAAAACAGTCACACCCTTGTGTCTTGATGCAGAAGTGTTATTTTGGAGGCCACTGACGTCTTCTCATCCAGCTGAATCATTCAGTTAAATGTCGGTGCTCTGTCCTTCTTGCCAGTTTGTCTGCATCACCTTTCTGTCTCCACTCTTAGTGTTTATTTGGCTTTTTAACCAGTATCATGGGACAGTTAGGGTTGGATGGGCCTCTGGAGACCACCCCCATCTAGAGCAGGTGGCACAGAAATGTGTCCAGGTGGGTTTGCAATGTCTCCAGAGAGGGAGATAGCCTGAGCAGCCTGTTCCTGTGCTCTGCCACCCTCAATGGAAAGCTCTTCCTCCTGTTGAGGCAGAACTTGTGCTTTAGGTGATGCTGGTTAATTTTGTTTGCTGTGGTGGTGTTAATCGCTGTTGTGTGACTCTCTGTGGGACACGTGTGCTGCTCCAGTCTCTGGAGATCCGATTTAGGGAGCGCCTGCCCGTGATTTGGGGGGAAATCCACCCTTCAGCAAAAGCTTTTCTAATGCTGCTGCAGCACTGAAAATCAGCCCTTAGCAGCAAATCTGTCCAAAGTAAACAATTGAAAAATAATTAGGAGTGGTAGGCAAAGGCATTCTCGCTGCTTGGCATCGTGTTCAGATCACAAGCAAATGAATGAATGATGAGATCTGGCTCTGCCAGAACAGGAAGGTGTGCTCAGATGTGCAAATATCACATCCAAAAGGAGCTGTGTGAGGCTTTTTTTGCTCTGTCTCCTGGTTATTTGTCCCTGTTTGGACATCAGGAGGGATTTCTTCACATGAAGGGTTGTCAGGCACTGGAAGAGGCTGCCCAGGGAGGTGGTGGAATGCCCATCCCTGCAGGTGTTCAGGGAGGAACTGGGTGTGGCACTCAGTGCTCTGGGCTAGGTGACAAGGTGGTGGTTGGTCACAGGTTGAACTCGATCATCTCGGAGTTCTTTTCCAAGCTCATTGATTCTGGGATCTCAGTTAACCACAGGGATACAACTTGTGGAAGCAGTGGCGGAACAACCTTGGCGTCGCACCCAACCAGCTGAACTAAGTCACAGCTCTCATGTTGGTAGTAATAAATGCAGCAGTGTTCAGATGATTGGAAAATAAAAAATAAAAAAATAAAAAAAAAAAAGGAACGAAAATAAGCAGCCCAAAGAAGTCATAAATCTGAAAATAGCTTCAAACACAAGCTGTGAGCTGGCAGGGGCTGGGGTGGCTGGGCTGTGATCCCGTGGGATTTCCCCATCTGAGGGCTCTGACCGTCTGGTTTGCTCTCCTGCTTGAACTCATGATGTATTTATGTGCCTGTTTCCAGCAGCTCATAGGTGAGCTGGTTATATTCCCAGCTGCAGACTTGGGCTGTCTTGGGCTGTTCTCCAAGTGTGAAGGCTCGAAGGTGTTGCAGTTTTGGAGGGATGTTTTGTGGAGGATGCTCGGAAGGAGTTGTTCTTTGTGCTTCCACATGAGGACTGGAGGCTTTGGGTCTTTCAGCCATGATCACACCTGTCCAGCTCCTCTTTTACTGAGACCAAAGACACGGATTTAATGGCAGAAAATATTCAAATTCATGGCCAGATTGTTGCTCTCAGCACCTGATATCCTTGAAATGGGGAAAACACATTTAAATTTTATTTATTAAAAGGTTTCATTTATTAAAAGACAGAAAGAAACGAGATTGTATGGGACAGTACCATAGCTTTGTCCAGTTATTGCCCAGATTTGCTATTTCAGCATGGAGCTTTCTTATAAATAAAGTAAAGTTACAGTAATATTTTTTGTGAATAAACCCCCCTTCCATTAGAAGAACAAGACACTGGAAAACTTTATCATGCAATTAAGTGAAATGAGGGACTGAAGTTACTAAAAAAAGAAACCAAGGGTATCATTAAGAAAAATAAATATAAATCTGGTTTAAAATCAACTCATTTGGACCCTGTCAATCTTTGTGCCGTTGGAGTTTAATTGATCTGTTCCATGTTATTTTTTCTCTGACCATGTGGGTGAAACCCCTATAAAATCAGAGTATGGAGAGCTAGCAGGATATAAGAAGTGCAGTCAGCTGAGGGAACTGAACCTGAACCTCTTTGTGAAATCTCTGGGCTCTCAAAATTACAATTTATAATTTCCAAGGAATAATTTGAGTAAAATCATAGTGGAAACCCCTCAGTGGGGATGGCAGTGCTGCTCTGCTTCTGGAGAAAAGTAGCTGAAAATGAGGATGGCTGCCCTGGAGGAGCAGTTGTTTTCCCTTCAATCTGCTAATTCTTGATATACATTAAATTTCAGGACATCTTCCATAGAGGGTGAATGGTTATTAACTCCACATGGGACAAAAATAATTCAAGGGACGCTGTTGATATTGGCCTGATTTGTGAGCGATGCTCACACTTGGCAGTGCTGTGTTCTTGCTGCTTGGGGAAACGCATGGATGTGTCTTTCCTTAAATGAAAGCGTGTGGGAATGAGCGATGTAACGCTCCGAGAGCCTGGTGGCACCGGGCAGTCCCCCCTGGGGCGTGAGCCGTGTGCCGGTGGCGTGCAGCTAAATAAACACCATTAAATGGGGAGGGAATGTGTGTCAGTCCCCGGGAGCGCGCCGTGCTCAGGGCCCTGCCGCTGCGCTTTTCCCACGTGGCACGGCCGGGAATGCCGCTTTTATCACCTCTTTTAGCGGCTCTCACTTAGGTTAGAGGTGTGTTTTCGGTAGAGGTGTTTGGCTGGACCTTGTCTGAGGGGCCGCTTGGAATCCCGTGGTTTGTCATTCTCCTTCCTGCCCCGTTTAAAATCCCCAGTGCTTTCGGAGACCTGGCAGCGCAGGGTTTTTGGGGGGTGTTTGCTGTCACACGTGCAGGGTGTCAGCTCATCCCATGGGACGGCACAGCTGCTGGGAGCAGAGAGGCTTTGGGATCCATGTGTCCTTCCCCGGCAGGGATGCAGCCCAGGTGGGATTTTTCTCCTGCTGGATTCCCTGGGCACTGCCCTGTTGTGGATAGGAAAAGGCACGTGGGGAGCGGGTGGGATTTGTGTTAAACGTGTGGTGCTCAGGGATAAGATGATGCCTGGGCTCCGTGCTGCCGGGTGCTGCATTCCTCGTGTCCCAGTTCTCCTAAACAAAGGTATGACTAAAGAAAACGATGGTTTTTAGGTTTTCCCTCTTTGTAAGGCACATCACAGCAGTGCTCACTGGCACCCATTGTTCTTCCAGCAATTTTTGAAGGGCTTTCTCACGCTCAGCTTTGAAACTCTGCAGCTCAGAAGCCTTGATTTTTTTTTTTTTTTTTTTTTTTTTTAATGAGAGATTTTGGCTTTTAGAAGCTGCCTCTAATATCTCAATATTTCAAATTATTTACGAGGCTCTTAGAAATAAAAAGCATGCATTTTCCTCGCATTGATTGGAATAAAACTGCTTTGCTGGCAGCTGATTTTTCGGTGTCTGAATTATCATCCTTGAAATAAAATCTCAGTGTAGGGAAGCATCGAGATCCCAGGCATTGCTTCCTACTTGCACCGTGCCTGGCCTTCTATTGTTCCTGCCTGTGGCCTGTGGGAAGCAGGGAAAATCGGGAGCTTCAGCCAGCCTTCCCGCAGCACAGCATTATCTGGTGCTCGTCTTCATTGTGTCCCTGAGAGCCCGCGGAATACCTGGAATAGGCTTAAATCGGCAGCGGAGGAGGGATATGGGGAGTCCTGGGATGCGAGGGGAGGATGGCTGAGCTGAGTTCTGGCGGCAGGAGGGAGCAGGCGCCGCAGGGAGCGTGGCCGAGCGGCTGCAGGCGGATGCTGCTGGAGCTGGGAGCATCCTCGCCGGGCAAGTTCGGCAAACTGAGCATCTGCACTGGAAACGGATCCCTGAAATCCCATCGGGAGCGCGCGCTCCGTTAGGGCACTCGGCAGGTTGAGTGTTCTCACTGGCTCGGGGTTGGGAATTCTGTAAAAAAAGCAGGATTTGAGGCGGGGTGGAGAGGACCATCGAGGTCTCTGCTGAGGGAGGATGGAGAGGCACCGAGGGGAATGCAAGCAATGAGGATTAAGCTGTGATAATCACATTTTGATAAATATGAATGGTTTGGAAAGAGAGAAAGCAGGAAAGTGCAGGGAAGTAGTGGGCAGCAGGAGGTTTGTTTTTAATGAAAGAAAAACTCATAAGAAAACATATGCAAGAGGCATGTTTGGGTTTGTTCCTTTGTTCAGCTCAGCCAAAGTCAGTGGAAGGATTCAAGGTTGAGGATGGCTCATAGTGAGGAGACAGAGCAGCTCTCTCCAAGCTGAGCAGGATAGTAAAGGAAAAGGATTTGGCAGCTATAATCACATGTAGACAGAGAAAAAAGAGATTCTCTCAAAATCCTGGCTACATGCCAGGTGTCAGAACAGGTATAGAAATCCTGAGTTGGACAGGTAAATCCCAACCCGAGAATTCCTTATGTTTCAGCAAATGGCACAGGCAACAGAAACGAACCAGGCATTTTGGACATTTATTCCTTAAAAATTACTTGGTAACCCTGACTCTGTGGCATATCCCTAATTCCTGGAGGTGGTGACTACCTGGAGATGGCCCCTGCAATAACCAAGCATGTGGTGGGCAGAGCACCTGCTGAGGGGGAATATGCAATGCCTGCTGGCTGCTCCTCTTTTCCTTCCCAAGAGCTCTGTCATCTTATTCTTCCTAGACGCTGGATTTCCTCAGGGATCTCTAGGGATGTAGTTATTTGGGATTTCTACTGTCCTCCTTGTGTTTTGGTTAAAAAGAGGTGAATCCTTTCCAATCCTGTTAGGATAGACAATGTGGTTGGGAAGCAATGTTTAGCAACAAAAAAAAACAAAAACAAACAAACAAACAAAAAAAAAGCTATTTTCATTTCTTCACCGTTCTGTTTCTTCTCATATAGTGTAAGAGGACCCAGGGAATAATTCCCACTTGAGAATAAATTGCCAGGTTTGCTGAAAGTGCAATTCTAACACCTCTGGTGCTGTAAAGGAATGATACAGACCCTGTCCCTCTCAGTGTCTGTGGGTCAGGATCAGTTACCAGGAATAACTCCAGCCTAGGGTTGAAGTTTCGGATGCAAGTGGCTTAATGACATGTGGATGGAGCATCGCTGTCTGTGCTCGGCCCACGTGTGATCTGCAGCAGTTCTCCTGCTTGAAACCACTAATGAGCTTAAGAACTCCCCTGTTTTCTCAGCGCTTAACAAAAATTAAATCCTTCCCTCCCAACAAAACTGGTCGCGTGCTCGGCCCGCTGCTTTCATCAGGAACAATGGGTGAGCGCTGACCTTCCTGAGATGCCACCTCAGAGCTCGTTACTGAATAATTAGGTGATCCTTACCCTTCCCACAAAGCTCAGGGGCTGTTTTTTGTATTGATAATGTGACATATCCCAAGGCTCGGCCTTGAATTTCAGGCGCTGGGCTGTTCCAAACTCCATCTGTCCACTAAGTGAATGTCAATCCAATTTAAGCTTGCATATGTTTCCAAGGAAACCATGGGAGGCAGTGGGGAGAAATGGATCATGGAGGGGCAGGGAGGCTAGTGCAGCAGCAGTGCTTTGACTTTTCACTATTTAAATATAATTAAACCCCACTTCACTGTAATAACCCTATATAGAGCAGTGTCTGGAGGCCTTGAGGGTCAGATGGTTGTTCTTGGAGTAGCCTGTGTTATGTGTAGAACAAACATAGTGAATTTAAAAATAAGAAAGGAAAGTGGCTTCAGGTGCTTCTGTGAGGCCTCAGTCCACACTGCAGTTTCTTATGTAGATCCCAGAATCATTTAGGTTGGAAAAGATCACCGAGTTCTATCTGTGGCTGATCACTGCCTTGTCAACCAGACCAGAGCATGGAGTGCCACATCCAGTCATTCCTTAGACATCTCTAGGAATGGTGACTCCACCACTGTCCTGGGGAGCCGCTCGCAAAGCTTGAAATCATGGGTTTGGGAAGTGAGGTGCTGATTTTCTTTCTCTCAGGCTAGAGAGCTCATGCAGCCATATAAAAGCCTATCCAGCCCTCAGCTGAACAAAGCAAGCTGTGAATGAGCCCAAAGGAATCTTCATATGTGTATTTACACCCCCATGAAAATATAAATGGAAAGCATTTAGATAAATTTAACACCAGTGTCCTGGTCAAGTTAAAAGAGCCATGTTGCACAAGTCTTAGAGCAGCCTAGGCTAGTGGAAGGTGTCCCTGCAGATGAGAGTTGGAATGGGATGGTCACTGCCAACCCAAATCATTCCAGGATAAAACACCTTAATGCTGCACACTTGTGTACTTGTGTTTAAAGGGGAAAAACTGTGACAGGCCTTGCCTGGGGAGCAGGAAAGTCACTGAATATCTGGATATTTGCTCCTGATTCCTCAGATGAGCTGCAGGTGCTGTGGCTCCCCAAGGGCTCATCCTCCACCAGAGGTGTGAGAACTTCCAGGCACACCCCAGCTCGCTGTGACATGACACTGAGCAGGAGGCACCAGAGGTAATTTGGGGTCTGTTCCTTTTGCAGACCCCGTGTCAATCACAGCAGGGACCTGACAGAAATTGTGGCATTCTCTAGGAAGTGTCACTCAGCTCTGCTGTTGCTCCCACGTGTGTGGCAAAGTTGTAAGCAGGGTGGGAAGCAGCAGAGCTGGAGACTCAAACACAGACTTTCTGCTTGGTTTCTGTTCAGAAGAAATGAGGGTTCCCCCGCCCCATTTCCAGGAATTCATCTTGAACTGAGAGTTTAAATGTTGCATAAAAGCTGTAAGCCTGCCTGGCTTTCTGAAGCAAAGTGTGTTTCTACATGTTAATACAGCTGTTAAATAAAATGTTTATCTTAGTTATTGAAATGAGGAGTGAGGAGCTAGCTTTGGAGCTGGAAAATGGGATATTATCTGTCATTTTAGTTTGAAGAATGCTACTGCCTTAGAATGTTTTACTGTGACAAATAGCTGGAGCTGAAATTCTGGTGTCTGGGGATATCCTGCGTGGATACATCTCTCCTTGTGCACTGTAACTGCAATCTGAGGCAGAAACTCCTCAGCTCTGAGCTCTTTGCAGCTGTTGTCCAGCATCAGATCCTCTTTGGATCAAATCTCCCGAGATTTGGACTGCCAGCAGCAAAACTGGCCGAGGGGAGCTGTGTGCTGGGCACAGGCACTGGGCATTGTCCTTGGGCGGAGCTGTGGGATAGCAGGGGGGTTCTGGCTGCCCGGTGGGGCTTTGCAGCACATTCCTCCTTATCAGCTCTTTACCCTTCCATGCTGGGCACAGCCTGGGAAAGCAGAGCTTGCTGCAGCTTGCTTGGATCTTCCAGCAGCTCCTGGAAACTTCCTACCAGCTCTGCCGACATTCGACCGGCCGGTAGCTGCGAGCGTCTCCCGCTGCCACTTTGGCTCTGCTTCAGCTGGCAGCTCCTGCAGCT
Source organism: Oenanthe melanoleuca (assembly GCF_029582105.1). NCBI lineage: Eukaryota > Metazoa > Chordata > Aves > Passeriformes > Muscicapidae > Oenanthe > Oenanthe melanoleuca. Next base: position 9,911,966 of record NC_079339.1, read on the forward strand.
CAGGAATCCCTCTGGGATCGCCTCTCCAGTCGCATTTCCCCTGCTCTGGCTTCACATGTTGTCTTCTTGTACCCCATTCCTTGGAGCCTGGCGCTCTGAACCCTTGTGCTCCTGTGCTGGTGACTGGGATGGATGAGGGCGGCTTTCCCTTCCCCATCCCTCTGATCCATGCATTGCATCAATGTGCAATCAGTGTTCTCAAATCCTGTAGCTGATAATGGAGGGGATAATTCTGATTATTTTTTTGTTTCTTCACTTGTCAGTGCTAGGAGTTCCTCAGAAGTTTTGCTGTTTTCTTCCCTGTCATGAATATTCTCCTTGAGGCTGGAGGAAGAATGGGTGGTTTTGCAGTATCAGAGCATCATTTGGCAGAACAGTACTTGTAGGACTCTTCTCCCTGCTACTCAGCACACCTGGATGTTTTGAAGCTACAGCCTGACTTCAAGGGACCTTCCTGAAAATTAGTCAGAGGCACCTGTGGCATTTCCATAAAACTAGGCTGCACTGTTTAAAAGCTTTGTGGTTCCCCAGAGGAAGTTGTAATTAGGCTCCTTTGCCAGAGAGCTGATGGTTTATCCTCTGGAGTTCCCACTGGCTCCATGGTGACCTGCACTGGTGGGAGAACAGAAGTGTTCAGCATACCCCCAGAATTCAACTGGGAGCTCTTGCAACCAAGGGTGTGTCTTAGTCATTGTTCTTAACCATTCCTGATGCTCTTAAGTCTATTTTCCTCCTGGCTGTGCAAGGTGCAGTGAAATCCAAGTGATATTTTGGTGTGATGGAGTCTGCATGGCCCAGCTTATTGAAAAGGTGTGATCCTAGTCCTGGCTTGGAGAGCTGAGTGTGTTTAATTGCTGCCTTTCCGAACGGCAAAGCGGCGTCACACCCATGTGGGTCGATAAATGCACTTTAATGAGTGCATATAAACCAGATCACTCCCAGCACGGGCTGCAAACCCTGTCCAGTCATTTAAAGGTGGTGTTTGTTGCCTTGACTGATCAAACCCGGGGCACAAGCAGAGGTGTGTGTTTAAAGACACCTCTAACGATGTGGCTAAGGGATGAAAGAGCTGGGGCAGCTCCTAATGGGAGTTAAACGGGCTCTCATGGAAGCAGCGTTCCAGCAAACTGGGCTTCTCCTTGTCTAAAGTGGCTGAATTGCCTGTGTTTGGCTTGTGGTTCCTAGGGTTTTAACATGTTACAACATCAAGCTCCTGCTTGAGTTTTCTCTCACCAGATTTCTGATCTGTGCCAGCTGCTGGTTCCTAGAAACACTCCTCTGGCTCAGCCCGGGACCTTTGGCAACACTGAGTCTCCTGCTTCCTGGGCTTAAATGATCCAGTTTGATCCACATTTAAATTATTTCTCTGCTAACATCCTTGGAATTAAGGAACTTGTTCTCCTTGGAGGCTTCAGCTGTTGCAGCTCCTTTCAGCAGCTCTGCATTTCCTCGGACTGACCTAATACATGAAACCAGTTGAGTTGAGAAATTTTAAGTAGAACTTCACTTACCTTGTGGTTACTGATTTGTAAATACTGTCTCTGACACTAATGAGAGGGAGGAAAGGTTTAAAGCAGGTTTAGCTAGGCTTGGCAGTTCTGCCTTGGCTAAAACCATGTCACCAGAAGATGTGTGAATATATGCCTCTATTTGTGGTGGCGATTGGTCCCGTATTTTTTGAAGGAAAAAGAATTGTGTATTTTCAAGCTACATCTGGACTTTTATTCCAGAAGTTCCCAAACCATTTATGATTCACGGAATGCCAGAATGTTTTGGGTGGGAAGGGACCTTAAAGCTGATCCATTTCCACTCCCTGCCATGGGCAGGGACACCTTCCACCAACCTGTGCCAGGGCCTCACCACCCTCACAGGGAAAATTTAGATTCTCTGATTCTAGTTGAAATCCAGCTGGCTCCAGATTTAACCTCTGCTCAGGATTCAGTGCAGCACTGTGGTTTACAAGATATCAGGGAAGGAGAGGGTTTGGTTCCAGGAATTGCAGTGGGAATGCAAGAGTTCTGTAAAATCTTTCTTTGACTTGAGTTTTGGATTGAGACTGAAACTCTCAAATGGAAAAATGCTCAGCATAACTCATCCTCTGTCACCTTTGTCCTCAGCTGGGAACATGTGAGGTTAATGCTGGTATTTAAAGTGATGATCAGAAAGTGAGAATAAAGAAGTAGAAAGTCTGTTTTCTTTTGAAATGTCTGTTAAACTTTGAATAGAAAGAGGAATCAAAACCTTTGATGAAGGAAACCCCAGAGAGCTGTTTTGCTCTATGGACAACTTGCAACTCAGCTGAGGGTGGTGTGCTACTACTTTTTAAACCATGTAGAAGAAAAGGTATTTCCAAATGCAAGATGATACTGTCTGAAGTATTTATTCTAGAACTGAAAATAATTCAGGTGGCAGTTTTAGTCTGAAGAGGTAGTTCTGGTCAGTGTATTTCAACTGGAGATGAGTCAGGACACAATAATCCTAGAAAATCCTCCATGGACTTGTTATTTAACAGAGCTTTGTTTTGCCTGCTTGGTTTTAAAGCTTCTGCAAATTTAAGTCGAGATTATAAACATGCATGTCTGTTAAATTTTCAAGTTTAGGCTGTCTTTTGCACTCCTCAGAGATGATAATTCCTAGAGTCCATACCTGGAGCCATAGTGCCAAGGATTTGGACACAGAGGTGGGGCATAGGCAGTTTTGAGGGACAGAGAGGTGAGGAAATAAGATGAAGATTATTTAAAAGGGAAAAAAAAAAAAAAAAAAAAAAGTTTAAATCAAGCATTTAGTTAAATGTCACGTTGAAGGAATGCCTTGCCCTTCTCTGAATTTCTTGCATTTCTTTTATCTCCCCTAAAGCCAGTTTTGAACTTGTGGAGTAGGAATGTGTTGTCTTTGGATGCTGAGGGTGCTGTGCTGGCTGTTCCCAGTCAGGAGAGAGTGAATGGAGACCTTTGTGGGAGAGACGTACCGGAGGGAGGAGAAGGGAAATCCGGATCCAGAGATAGGATGGCAGTGACAGCTTGGTGACATGGAGAGGAGCTGGCACGGATGCACCTGCCCTTGAAATTCCCACAGGCAGCACAGTTTGCAGCCTCACGTGTGGAACACGGAATCACGGCTCAGCTTGAATTATTTAAGCTCAGCAGCTTGAAGAAAGCTCCTAAAGCAGTAGTGGAAGGGTGTGATTATAATATATAGAAGATCTTTAATATTTACTATGGAAAAAACTTGCACCTTGTTCTTCAAAAGGAAGCCTTGGGAATAATTTGTTATTCCATTTTGTCCATGGAACAGGAAGGGTGCCAGAGCTATCTGAGCAAAGTGACATATGATTGATATTTTACCAGACTCAGCCTTCTGCCGCCAAGGAATCGAGTTTGCATTTTGCATGTATGAAAAATCAGATGAGCAGGGCTTGTGTGGGTTATTTTTTTTAAAACCTTGATTGGCAAAGCTTGTGCTCTTTCTATAAACACGGCTGCGAAAGCTGTCCCGGTATATTTTTGACTTGGTTTTTCAGACTACTTATAGGCATGTTTTAGGGTGTTGTTGGCGTAGCTGTCACATGGCAGCTTTGTATAGAACCTACTTAGAGTTGTAACAGGCAATTTTGTGTAAATGAGTGATATTTAATAGATCTGGTGTTTTATAGAGTCAGAGAATCCCAGAATGATTTGGGTTGGAAGGGATCTTAAGGATCATCTTGTTCCACACCCTGCTACAGGCAGGGACACCTTCCACTGTCCCAGGTTGCTTCAAGCTCTGTCCAGGCTGACCTTGGACACTGCCAGGGATGGAGCAGCCACAGCTGTTCTGGGCAACCTGTGCCAGGGCCTCCCCGTCCTCACAGGGAAGAATTTCCTCCCAATATCCTGTCTAACCTTGCACTCTGGCAGTGGGAAGCCATTCCCCCTTATCCTGGCACTACCTGCTCTTTTTAAAACTCCCTTCTTGCTGCTGCTGTTCCCTGGGGTGTTTCAGGATTGCAATATCTGTGTAAGCTTCAGCCTTCCCGTTTTTCCAAGTGTACACCTCCCATCCTTTCCCATGTTTCTCTTGCCTAATCTCTGGACTCTGAATGCCTTCATTAAAAGGAAACCTTAGTAACTAGTTCACTAGGGAGTGATGCAGCAAAAGTCAAGTGTCAAAGCATCTCTTCCCATCAAATTGTCAACCTGGAGACAAGCTCAGCTTCATTTCCACCCCCACATCCTTGAACTTACCTGCAAATGCCAGGGAATTCCTTTGCCCTACCTGGGCTTTCTTTGCAGCGGCATGCTTAAGGCTGCTTATCTGTGGTTCTCCATGGTTGCTGTTGTGGCTGGGAGGCTCCTGTGGGAGTGATGGATGCTGTTTGGGAATTGCCATGTGCTCTATCACACTCTAGAATCCATTAGTTCCAAGTTTCCTTTTCCTCCTGGTGCATCCCTCCCTAACTTGTTGAAAGGTGAAGAAAATACATCCCCTCTTGAGAGTAGGAAGGTAGTTGTATTATCCATTTCTGAGCAAACTAAGGGCACAGAAACTGGTCTCTGACTGCAGCTTTTCCTGGCTTTGGAGTTTTGGGGAGGCATGGATACCTTTGCTTGTGGGTAAGCACAGCTTTTGCATCCTTTCTGCAGAGAGTATGGAACTGCGGCTGTGCCGTTGCCTTTTGAGCTCTGAACCCACTCGAGCCAATTTTGGTGGGATTTGGAAAGCTGTGAAGAGCAGAAGAAGCCCCAGAGCTTCCCACAGACACACAGAACAACACTGCTTTATGTTGGGGTCACAAGCAAAAGGCTTGTGATAACTCTTGGGTTGGAAATCTACAGCTCTTCAAGGCTGTAGGAAGTGGTTTTGCCAGTGTTGATCACGGGTACTCAGTGAAGGCTTTGCTTTCAGGAACTTGGGGTTTGCTTTAATGCAAGTAAGTATCAGACCCCAGAGTTTTGGGGCTCCAAATTTGATCGAGGTTTGGTGCCTGATGTTGGAGTCACTGAGGTCACTTATCAGTCCCCAAATTTGTTTTTCACTTCATAATTTCCTGCCTGTTTTGCTCCTGACACCTGACACAGTGTTGCAGCTTCCTACCATCGGTAAAGGGGAAAGGAAAGCCAGTGCCTTTCCGAGAAGGAATGCGCTTTTCCCGGTGTGCATTAATTATCCAAACAACCTGCCCTGTTGTTGATTTTGAGGAAATATCCTGTGACTCTCCCCCACGCTTGTACATTGTTCACTTCCACTGGTGTTTTACTGCTTGTCCCCTTATCTCCTCCCTGCTTTTTCACCTACTGTTTCTTTTCACCTCCCCGTTTCTTTTCCCCTTCTTTTTACCCACCTCTTCTTTTTCCCCTATTTTTCCCTCTTTCCCGAGAATGCTGCTTGCTGAGGCTGCGGAGAGTATGAGAACAGCCAGAGAAATGTAATTTTGGCTTCCCCAGACAGAGCACTGCCACTAGGCAAGATCTGAAAGCAGATAACCAAGGCTGAGCCAGACCTTCCCAAGGAGCGAGCCGGGGAGCTCCTCGCGGCTGTTCCCAGCTCCCGCTCCGGGTCCAGCCTGTGCCCAGCCGGGTTCACACTGGGCACTCGGGGTGTGAAGCCTCAGGCTCTCACTGCAGTTGTCTGTGATTTATCACGGCCACACACGGGCTGTGAAACTCCCAGCCGGGTGGCTGGAGCACACACAGGCTTTCGCAATGGGGGGATAATTATGGGCGTTGGAGCAGGGAGTGAAGCAGAGCCCAGTCCAGGACAGCTCCCAGAGATCCTCTTGGCTGTGCCAGAGCTGCCCCACATCCCTTTTTATAAGCCTTTTAGAAGCTGTGGAGGCTGCATGTCCACATGGCTTTCGGGAGCTGCTGGCAGTGAATCATAGAATCACAAAATGGTTTGAATTGGAAGGGATCTTAAAGATCCATCCCCCTGCCATGGCCAGGGACACCTTCCACTATTTCAGATTGCTCCAAGCCCCATCCAGCCTGGCCTTGGACACTGCCAGGGATCCAGGGGCAGCCACAGCTTCTCTGGGCAACCTGTGCCTGTGCCTGAGCACCCTCACAGGGAAGAATTTCTTCCCAGTATCCCATTTAACCCTGCTCTGGTACAATGGTCAGAGCTAAGCTGATGAGTGAGAGAAACCAGCCCTTGCTGCAGCCTAATGAGCTCTGTGTAAACAGTTTCCTCCAGAGGATGTGGATGATGGAGCTTTCAATAGGTCTCAGGAGAAGAATCAGGACTGGACCCTGGGAAGACAAATTGCAGCTTCCAACAGCTACAGATTTTCTGAATGTTTAAGAGGGAGGTGATGTTTCCACTCATGGGATGTGTGTGGTATTCAAGGAACTCAGCCTGGGATACCTGATGCTGCTACAATTTAACCTGATTTCCCATAGCTCCTGCAAGGCTTCTTTCATGCAGCACGTTCCTTGGAGCACTGGGAATTACTCGCCTGCAAAAGCAGCAGGGAGAAAGGAGCCAATCCTCCAGATACTCACAGTTGTAGGGCTGTTGTCACAGCATAAGCTGTTCCAATGGAAATGGATAGACAGCATTCAAGTAGATGGGGCTGAGAGTCATCGGAGCAGTGCCGTGTGTGGAGAGGAGGATTGGTGTTGTCGTAACTCTTTGTGTGTTATTGAAGTGCCAAATGGATTAGGAGCTTTAAAGGCTTTAATTTCTGTGCTTTTGGCATCGTCTCTTGGAATGCGCGCGTCTCTGTAGTGAAGCTCTGGAGAGGAAATGGGGCTTGAAGGGGTAGTCCCAGACTAGTTTCTTCTAATTTCACTTGCAATCAAGTGCTGGAGAGGGAGAGACAGATGCTGCAGCTGCATGATTACAGAGCATGCAGCTGTTATCACACTTGCTTCTTTTCCTGCTAATGAGGCATCAGCTCTCTCCTGAGTTTGCTGTTTGGGTAATGGTTTTATTCCAGCATGAAACTAGAAGTGGGTTTAATTTTTCTTTATTCTGATCTGGTTTGGGTTCAGCAGCTGGCAAGATGGTTTTTCAGAACTAGTCTGGTTTGAGAAAGGAGTTGCCAGAGGAGCTTTGCCCAGAACAGCTGTGGATGCCCCATCCCTGGAAATGCTCAAGGCCAGGTTGGACGGGATTTGGAGCAACTTGGGCCAGTGGAAGGAGTTACCTGGGCCAGTAGAAGAAGCCCAAGGCAGGGAGTTGGAATGGGATGAGCTTTAAAATCCCTTCCAATTCAAACCATTCTGTAATTGTATGATAAGGAAGCAGCAATTCCAACTAGCTTGAAAATGCTTGGTGGGCTCTGTATGCAGCTGGATAGACTGAGCTGCTTGGAGCTTTAATTTCCAGCATCTCAATGTTTTCTCACCATTAGTCCTGTTCTTCAGCCATGAGCAATAAATGGGTGGTTCTGATTTAAGTATCTTCACTTCCAGTTCTTCACGTTGTCTCACACTTTCTTGGAGACTTCTGGGCACAGGCAGCTTTTCTGTGCTTTGTGAAGCAATACAAAGGTGGAGGAGAGAGGATGAAGAGCTCTGCCACTCTCCCTTCCCAGCTGGCAGGAGCACAATACTTGCTGGAAGGAAGCTCGGCAGGACTCTGATTTTGAGGAATGATGCATTTGCCTGTCGGAGGGCTGAGTTTTGAGCTGTGTTCAAAAGCTCTGTCTCTGTGTTGTGCTGAGGGAAGAGGAGGGATTGCTGGATCCCAGGTGAGCTGAGAGCAGGAGCATCCTCCTCACAAAGCATTCCATGCAGTGCAGGTGATTGCAGAGGTGTGGAAAAACCTCTGACTAGTCCAGCATGCTAAGGATAGATTTTGTTCCATAGGTGCTGGCAATGAATCATAGAATCCTGGAATTGTTTGGATTGGAAGGGATCTGAAAGCTCAAACAGTTCCACCCCCTGCAGGGACAACTTCCACTATCCAAGGTTGCTCCAAGCCCCATCCAACCTGGCCTTGGACCCCCTGCAACCTGTTCCAAGGTCTCATCACCCTCACAGGGAATTTATTCCTAATATGCCGTCTAACCCAGCCCTCTGTCAGGGTGGAGCCATTCCCCTTTGTCCTGTCACTCCAGGCCCTTATTCAAAGCCCCTCTCCAACTTTCCTGTAGCCCCTTCAGCTACTGGAATGGACAATTATGTCACCTCAAAGCTTTTCCAGGCTGAACAATTCCAGTTCTCTTACACTCCCTTCCCTCAGTCCCTCCCAGGCTTTTCCTAAGTTTAAAGCATCTATGGCATGAACAGTCACACCTACAGCACCCAGTTTTTAGCAGTTATTCCATCTTATTTAAGCACGAGCCCTCCAGGATGTATGGTGCCAGGCCAGGTCAGGCTTCTGCCTGTGGAAACCTGAGAAGAGCAAGATGCCAGATGCTGGGTAAGGCAAAATATGGCTTTTTATTTTGGGATTTTCACCTCTGCCAGAGGCTTAGTCTCTCAGTGGGGACAGTAGAAAATAGGATGAAAGCTGCAAGGAAACCACTGGTACATATAGCCTGGGAAGAGTTGTCCTCCCCAGGGCACGTTCTGCAGGATACCTGTTCTGCCTCTGCCAAATCCTGCTCTGCCTGATCCATTTTTTAAATTGTAGTCCCCTTCCAAACTCCAGAGATTGCATGTGGTCAGTTTAGCCTCTAGTGCAGAAGAATTCAGTTCTGGAGGAAGTTCTGTCTGACTTGATCATCCTAATTCGCAGAGCATGATTTTCCAATAAGAAAAATGTGGACATATATAAATGCTTGTTCCCCACCAAGCTCTCCTCCTGAGGCACCAACCATGGGATGGATATACCCTGTTTAACCGGGTGGAGGGACTCAGTCACCCCAAAACACATTGCCAAGAGCATGACATCTAGAAAAGCACTGTGCAAACCCCAGTGGGTTTCAATTCCTGAATTTCCCTTAGTTAATGCATATATAAGTAAGGCAATTAAAACACATCGGGCTTATTTCAAATAGATAATCTAATTATCAGCTTGATTAAACCATATCAAATGAACAGTTCTTGTAATTCGGGAGCTTTGTTCTAATCACTGCCAAAGCAGTAGGAGCTTTAATTAAAAGCCTCAAAAGTGGCAGACCAGTGTCAATTGAGGGGAGTTACAGCCCGAATCCTGATTGCAGGGAAGAGCAAACCTGTCCTATGTGGATGCTGATAAAAAGATCAGCTCTTTGCTGCCAATAAATGGAATTGGACTATTTTGTAAATACCATTGAATGAAAGTAATTGTCCTTTGCTGCTATTTCTGATGCTCAGAGACAGACTTCATTAAATATATTCCACTATCACTCATTTACACTGACATTTTTAATATCTATAGGTTAGTATCACCCAGCCATATCCTGTCTCAGCCTTGGACCTAGCTTATGCTAACATGTGCTCCCACAGACTGCAGAATTCCTTAATTAAAAATTGGGTGCTGGATAACTCAGGAAGCCCAGGCTTCTTTTTCCTAAAGATGAATGTATCTTTAGGGCCTCTCTGCCCATTGTGATTTGGTGTTCAATGCCCACAACTTTTATAAAACACAACTAGAAGGAATGACAAGAGCAGTGGGCAGCCAGGTTCCAACCTGCACAGGGATTTGCATGTATTTAATTTATTAATGTTGGCAGGCCTCTGCTTAATAGCCCAAGTTTTCTTTTCACCTGAGTAGGTGGACTTTTTGTTTTTCTTTTGCTTAATTGTCTCAGAAAATGATACTGGAACAACCTATCATGTATCAACATGCAGGCAGTCACAGACCAGGGGTTATTTCTGCTCTGTGCCCTGGACCAGCCTTCAGACTTTGGAATTTTGATGGGAATTTGTAAGGTGTTAGGAACAGCATCAGTGGAAGAGGGAGCTGGGTGAACAGCTCTCAGTCCGGGCCCGGCTTTCCCCAGCTGCTGTGGCATTTGCCATCACCACCTTGCTTTTAATTACTGTCGTATTCCATGGCTTAATATTAAACCACATCTAATTGCATCCTGTCTCTTATTTGGCTTAACTGGCCATCACCCAAATAGACTCTGCTGTATAGAAACAAGCTTCACCAAATATTTCCTAATTGGCAGTCGGTGCTTTGTGAGGAGATGGGACCCTCTCAGCGATATTAATAGATGTTTTCTCCCGTTCGTTCCCAGGATTGGACATTGATCCTATGACGCATGCCCGGAAAAAACAACTTTTCCTTCTGAAACATCCAGCTGGTTCTGCTGGCCAGGCCTCGTCGCCAACAGGCAGCAGGAGGATGGACAGGGCCAACGCAGAGCAGCGGGACGGAGATGCCTCGGAGGCTCCGAACTGTCCCAGCGGGTTTGTAGGGAATAACAAGAGCAAGAGTTTGCGTGAAGTGCGAAAGACGTACCCGCTGCGGAGGCGGCTGCTCCCCTCGGTGAGCAAAAAGACCTGCAAGGTGCTGCTCACCAGGCTGGAGGATGTGGCTGGCTCTCTGTCCAAACAGACCCCGAGCTGTAAAAAAAAGCATCTTCCCAGCTGGGTTGAGGGTTTGGGATCTGCTTTGTTCTCGGAACAAGTTCAGCCTGTGGGAGCGGGCAAGAGTGAGTCATCCGGGGAGAAGTGCACAGTAAGTTATCCTGGGCCGGAGCAGGACTTTGATCCTGCTCCCTCGGAGCCCAGGAAGCGCCGGCTGGCCTCACTGAACGCGGAGGCGGTGAACAACCTGCTGTTCGAACGGGACGATGGCTTGTTAGCCGGCAGGCGCTTCCGCAGGGACTCGGGAAAGGCTGCTGGGGACTGCACCCTCAAGGGCCTGCAGTGCAAAGCCGGTGACAGCTGGCCTGCCCTGGAAAAACCAGCTGTGAAAACGGGGAAAGGAAAGAACCGGCATGAACCCAGTCAGAAATGCAATAGCTGCGAGCATTCGCTGGATGAGGTCTTTGATGATGGGGCAAAGAGGGAGGATGGTGCCATCTCCTACCATCCCACCCCAAAGAGACTGGCCAGCCTGAACGCCGTGGCCTTCCTGAAGCTGACCCACGAGAAAGACCAGCCCCTGAAACAGAGGAGTAAATCGGACGGAGAGGGCAAGTCTGAGAACCACTGTTCGAAATCTACGCTCAAATGGGCCAAAGCTGGACGGAAGAACTGTGTCAAATCCAAGAAGGAAGTGGCTAGCTTAAAAATGGATGGGCAGCACGGCTGGCAAGGCCAGACCCTGGGCACGTTTGGGAAAGGGGAGCAGCGGGACTCTTCTAGGCTCTATGGGACGACAGAGCCCGTCCCCTATGAGTCGCTGTCTGGCTCCTATGCCAGCACGGAGGGCTTCTACCACAGACTGCCTTTGCTCATGGGAGGTCAAGCTTCCATGAAGCCGGAGTATGGAAGACCCGGAGAGAAATCCCCAACCCCCAAACAGGAATTTCATCAGCCTTCCTTTCCCGTGCAGCAGTTCCCTCCCTTGCCTGTGCCCGGGAATCACGCGGATTGTGGATGTCTCTATGAATCCTCAGATCTGACTCCGTTGAACGGGTTTTATGTTTATTATGGCCAAAGTGGATACAGTGGCTATTCCCCCTGCTCCGTTTATCCCAAGGACGAGCTGTCGCAGGCTGCCACCTGCGAGGGGCTCCTGGTATCTTCCGGTTCCTTGCCATCAGGTGCTCATCTCCAGCCCCTGCACTGGTGCAGCTCTCCGTACTGCTGCGGGGAGGGAGCGGCCGTGAGCAGCTACAGCGTCTGCGGCGTGGTGCATGTGCCCGAGGGCAGGATCGGCAGCGTGCACGCCGGACGGAGCAGCTACCCCTACAAAATGCCTTTTGCAGCAGGTAAGGGCCAAAGTGCACGCAAATCCCGGCCGGCATTCCTGGGAGAAGAGGGTGGCTCGGCGCGGTGCCTGCTTGCCTGGAGGTTCCCTCTCCGAGCGGTTCTCAGCTCCACAGCCGAGCTGCGGCTTGGAAGGGATCCGCCTTCCACCTCCCCTTCCCCCGTTTTTAGCCCGGAGGGTTTTTCCCACTGAAAGGTCTCATTGGTGTGGAAAGCAGGGAATCGGTGAAAGGATTTGGGCAGTGAGAAGTTGACTCACGGCTTGTCACGCTGGAGCTAAGGCTGAGCTTTGATCTGTGTAAAACGAGCAGGGTTCAGTTCCTGCACGCCATCCCGCTGTGCCGCTCCGAGCGCAGGGTCGGGAGCACACCGGGATGAGTTGCTCCTCTGTCCCAAAACCTGGCTCTGGGGCTGAGGCATCCTCACAGAGCCTGTGGAGAAGCGGGAATTGCCTCTGCTGTTAGACTCTTGTGAAGGCTGCAGACTTTTTGGATTCTGTGGATCGATGAGAGCTGGCAGGGCTGCACAGGGAGTTTCGCTGTGGTGGTCTGAGTGCTCGGTGCACTTTTAGTTTGGGAATTCTTGATCCTGTCTTTGCTTTCCGTGTCTGACAATGAAGCACTGGAATGAGGAGGGGTGAGGGGGTATAGAGACGTCATTACCTGCCTGGCTCTCCTCTGTCCCCGCCTGCTTTTCAGACTTCCTGCTTTATCTTGGAGCTTTGCTTCTGCCACTGAAAAATACCCTTTTAAATATTTAAAAGTGGAGTGCTGTGTGGGGGTTATCAGACACCAGTACTGTGTGTAAAGCCATCAGGCTGGACAGTGCTGCAAACAGTTGGTCCGTAGAGGAGGCTGCTTTCCAGCTGCTGGGAGTGCCAGCATGGGATCTTTCCACTAACCACGTGTTCCAGCCAAGAGCTGGCATGACTTTCTCACTGAGAACAGATTTTCAGGTAGGTGGATGGAGTTTTGGTTCAAGCAAGGCTTTGTCATCTTCCGTTGTAGGAAGCTGCTGTAACTCAGGAGCGTTTGGTTGAAGTGTAATTTCTGTTTTCCCGAAATATCCCCGCTGTCATGGTGCTGCTTCCTACGGCAGCAGCCAGACAGGGCTCGCTGGTGCCTTCAGAGCTCTTGAAAGTGGAATGCTCACAAGACAACCAGCTCAGCAGTGTGTTCTTGCCTGACAGTTTCTGTGTAGTGCCCTGAGGTCATACCAGTCTACTTTGTTCCTCGGCTTTTGCACGCTGGTGCCTCTGATTTTGTGCAGCCAGAAGGATGCAGGCAGTGCAGACAGAGTATTTTCCAGAGCTCAACCCTCCCTGTAGATTCAATGATTCCTCCTGGTGCTGGCAAGGGCAGCAGCAGTTCCAGGAGTGGGTATTTGCTAGTGTGTCACCCCGCTACTGAGATCTCCCTTGCTGTGATTTCCTTCCTGGGAGCAACTTGGATTTAAAAAAGACCTGTAACACCGGAATCATTGAGATTTTGATTTGTGGATTGAAGCATATAAGGAGGTCTCAGAGAATATTGATGGGCTTAGGCTTAGGGATTGATTTTAATATAATTATGCACCTCTGAAGTATTTTCCTTCCCTAGGGTAGGGCATTTTAGTGAACTGAAGGAGAACTTTGTCTGCAAGCAGCAGCCTCCCATCAGAGAGGGATCCAGCCTGATATGTTGAATGTTGTGTGTTACATCTGTCTGATTTGTTGCCTTCTAGGTGTTTATAGGGAAATATCTGTGCCTGTGTGGTACAAATCCAGGGACTGGGCTGTGATCTTGGGTGGTGGTTGATCAGTGTGGAAGAAGAGTGGAGAAGAAGGAGCTGGGACAGGTTGTGAGAGCTCCTTTAGTGCCAGTGCCATTGGAGAGGCTGGAAGTGTGTGTGACCAGGGAAGGAGTCCCAGGGGTGCCACCAAGAACAGCTCTGCAGCAGGTCTCTGATGTTCAGGAGATATTTTTGTGAAGCTTCATCCTCCTCTAGCTCAAGCTTAAAAGCTGCTTTTGTAAGCAGAATACCTGAGAGGTGATTCCTTGCTCCGTTTGTCCTGTGCCTTCCAGTGCTTGCAGCCTGATGTCTGGGCACTCTTGGGGGTTCCTGTGGCATTTGATACTCGGGATTGATTCAAGTTAAATCAATTAATTGATTTATTGATCGATGATGATGATCTGTAGCATCCCTTGCACCCTCAGCTCCACAGTGGCTTGGCTGCAGCCCTAAGGGAGGGTAAGGTGGGAGGCAGGAATGAACGATTTCCCGTCTCTGCAAGGGGTCCCAAGCAGTTCTTTGGCTGGAGCTGATGGAATTTTCCCTTCAGATTTGTACACTCTGTTGTGAGGCATCTCCTGGAGCCTGAGTGGAGCTGTCCTTTGGTCACCCCCAAAAGCACAGTCTCAGGTTTAGGGAACAGGGCTGCATCATATATTGGTCCAGGAACTCTTTTCCTGCTGATGGGGCGTAATTACAACTGGTTTTTCCATTGACCTGGGTTGAGGCTTGTTTGTGACTCCTGAGCGGAGCAAGGAATTTCTGGGATGCTCTGAGAGGCAGCGTCAGCCAAATTCCAACCTGCTGAGGTTCCTGTGTCTGCTGCAGGGACACAGTTTTGCTGAGGGTGCAGCATCTTGTGGTTGTGTTCCACCTTGTTTCATCTTTCCTGACTTAATTTGGAGAATCTTCTCAATTTTCCCTGATTAGTAGAATTTGGCTTTTTGAAAGAAGCTGGCTGCTTTTGGCGGTGTGATTTAATCCTTCCCATTGTTTCGATAAGCCTTTTATTTCTTTTATACATATTGACAGGCTGGAACTGCTTTGGACACTGGCCAGCCTTGTGTGTATTCCTGGCTGGCATTACTTGGGATTCAGATGGGTTTGTTGTGGTGCAGTGTCATCGGTGGAGCACTGGAACACGCAGACTCGGAAATGGCTTTGCTTTTACAATCAAGTGACAGTGCAAAATGAAATTACAGCCTGGAGAGTCTTTACAGCTATAATGCAATAAAGGGGATTTCGGGCAAAAGCGGCCATGGTGTGGGACAGTCCCGGCTGTGCAGTCACTTTATGTTCCGGATGAGATCTGTGACTCATTTCTTCTCTTCCCTCAGAAGGCTGCAAGTCTCTGGACCAGCTGAACCTCACAATCCCGGTGGCAGGACACCCCGCGTCGCCTGCCCACCCGCTCTCAGGATGTCCTGTGCCCAGCGTGCCACCGGCTGCAGAGCCCGTTCCTCACCTGCAGACCCCCAACTCTGACCCTCAGACCATGGCCCGAGAATGTCCTCAGAGCTCCAAGCCTCCCAGCGGCTCCAAGTCGGGGCTGCGGAACACTCCGGGCTGCCTGCACGCCTCCAACAGCAAAGCGGCCGGGGGCCATTCCCACCCCAAGCAGCAGCGGATCAGCCGGCGCAGAGCCACCAACGGCTGGATCCCCGTGGGCACGGCCTGCGAGAAGGCTGTCTACGTCGTGGTAGGTGTCTGAGTCCTGGGGCTGGGGGACAGCTGCCTCTGCACCTCCAGCCGTGAGGGCTTGGGAGCTGTGGGACTCGATTCCAGCTGGAGATGGTCACTCGGTGCTGTTTCGGTGAAATTCCCATGGGAGCAGAGGCACTGCTGGCTCTGCTGCCTGTGTGCCTGGTGTTACCTTGCACGGTGTGGTTTGGGAGGGGAGGAGAACCTGCTGCTCCTGTGCTGGCCTCAGCTGAAAGGTGACGGATCCTCCCAGCTCCGGCATGTGCAAGGGTGGCACCTGAAGCACGTGGGAGTCCATCCTACAGGGATCGTGCTCCGGCTGCTTTCTCCTGGGTAGGGCAAACCTGTCTGAGAAGCTGAGGGTTGTTGTAGCCTCAATTATGAGGGGCAGGTCTAGAGACAGCTCTCATAAGGTTGCTCTCACTTAGGGTGTCTGTAGCCTCCCCAAGGATCTCTCAGAGCACAGAGGACTGAGGCAGTATACTGGCTCCCAGATGGGATTTTTTCTAGCACCCAAAATCCCCTCTCTTGTAACTTGGTGTGGTGGCACAGCCAGTTGCTCCTCCAGGGATTTCCTATCTGTACTTTCCCATTTGTTGCATTCAGGGGCAGAGAGTGGTTCCTGTAAGATGGGAGATTTCCTGCCAGAGAATTCAATTATCTCCAGTCAAGTCCACTTCAATTGCAAGAGAAGGCAATATCCTTCATCTTATTAAAGCATAAGAGCTTGAAATGGGCCCCACGTGGTGTCTGGGAAGGTGGGACAAGGCATTGCTGTGCAGTAGATATCAGGAGGAAGGAGGGCTGTGGTCCATGCAGGATCTGTGCCACTGCTTGGTGTGGTGGCACAACCTCGGGCTGCTGAGAGTAGCAGCCAGGGCTGGATTTGGAACTTTAGCCATTAGGACTGTATCCAGGTGCCAAGGACTGTGCCAGAATGAAGCCTGTCAGGGCTAGAGACTGGCCTTGTGCATCCATCCCTCAGGCTGTCACACCCCAAAGGAGCAGTGAGGCGTTAATCTCCTTAAGATGCTTCCAATCCTGCCTGGGAGATCTGGCAGGAGGTTAAACCATCCTGCTCAGGCATTCTGAAATGAAACTCAGAGCAAACGCAGACTAAAAACCCCTGGTTCATAGTCCCAAAAGTGATTATTTTGTACTATTAGAGTGTACAAAGGAATCATTGGCAGTCCTGCTAAGGAAGGTTTTGTGCCACGGCCTCCCTGCCATTCCCTGCCCTGCTTATGTCAAATATTTCATGTTTTATTGGTTTTTTACCATGTCTGTATCAGAGAAACAGCATTCAAAACACACCTAGTTTGTGGTGCTTTTGAATGGGAAGGAAAAGCAGGCCTGTGGTTTTGCATGCAGAATGGAAGGAGCGAGCGAGTTTTAATTTGAAGTAAGAGTATCAATTTCAGCAATTAGGGATTTTGTGAGATGTGCTGTCCCCTTGGTGAGCTGCTCCTCACAGCCAGCAGTGTGGAGGAGAACCATGAAGTCTGCTTTGCCTGCTCACCGGGGCTGTTTTGGCTGCTGTGTGTGCAGAACGAGCCGGAGCCGGCCGTGCGCAAGAGCTACCAGGCTGTGGAGAGGGACGGGGAGATCATCCGCGTGCGGGACACCGTGCTCCTCAAATCGGGGCCCCGCAAGAAATCCATGCCCTACGTCGCCAAGATCTCCGCCCTCTGGGAGGACCCCAAGACAGGTACTGCGCCAGGAGAGCAGGAAGTAGGGGAGGGATGCTTGGGAAGTAGGGAAAGCAGCAGGCTGGTTAGGGTACCAGGGTGATGGAGACAAGATTAGTGCCGTGGCTTCCATTTGGATTGTTCCAGGAACTGAAATGCTCTTTAATCACTCATGTGGGGCTGATAAATGGAAATCTTCCTGGATGTGAAAGCACGTAATATTTGCCAAGTGCCTGTCTTAGCAGCCCTCTCCTGTATTATTTCATTGCTCAAACATCGGGGGAGCTGCTGTTTGCTCCAATCCAACATCTGGTCTGGGAGCTGGTGGGAACAGGGCTCTTCTGCAGCAGCTCTGATGGACCCCAGTAGAGCTGGGAATGGGAATTGTGGGAACTTATGGTGAGATCCGGTGGCTGACTGGCAATCCTCGAGCCATGATGCTGAACCAAATGCTTTAAAGTAGAGATCGTGCTTAAAAGGGAGGAAAAGAAACCCCGAAAATTCTGTATAAAAGACCATAAATTGAGGTGTGGTGAGACCCATTGTGGTTGTGTCAGTGCAGCAGCAATTCTACCCTGAACCTAGGAATCAATGCTGCAAGTTCCCACCTTTGGACAAGCATCTTTTCCAGCTTGTGTGCTGGATAGATTCTTTTTTCAGGTGGAAACGTTTGATTTCTGTATTTCTGGCTTCCTTTGGAAGTTGTAACCTGAGCAGAAGAAGGCGAAGGTGTAGTGGAAAAGCAACATGACCGACTCCATGCAGCTTCTTACTGTAACAAAGGGACACCTAGTTCAGCATGAAATATTTATCAGCCACAGCTGCCTCTCCGTGAGTGCTGTGGGAATGAAGGGGATAGAGCAGCAGGAGGAAGCCAGGAATGAGTGGGAAAACACGTGGAGGAGGCTGAGGCTTGACTTGTTTCAATCCCTGTTGTTGCAGGGGAGCTGATGATGAGCCTCCTGTGGTATTACAGACCAGAGCACACTCAGGGAGGCCGCAACCCCAGCATGCACCAGGTGAGTCCGGATCAGGAACGGGCATCCCGGGCTCCTGCAGGAAGAGAGGGCTGCCCCAACATCTCCCTCCATTCCTGGGTGGCCTCAGGCTGAGTACTCTTGGCTGTGATGCAGCTGTTGCCAGATGTGTTGAGTGGTGGTGTCCTATAGCTGGGCTTTTCCCCCAGATTTATTGTCCTGTGGAGAAACTCTGGGCTTTTAAAAATGCTGCTGAGTTCCTTACATGGAGGCTGTAACAGAAACTGCTGAGTGTTGATGTTTCTCCCTTTAATCTGAGAAAATTCTACATATTAAATAAAAAGTAATTTTGACTGTTTCCTTAAGAATAAAGAAGAATAAGTTTATACTGAATCAATATCAGACACCTTTCCAAAAGCATATTCTAATTCCTACAGGACTGCAGAGCCTGATGCAAAAGCTCCTGCTGCCATTTTGCAGGAAACTGGAGTGGCTGTGTCATGTGCTGCCTTTTAATAAATCCCTTAATCTGCTTCTTAAACTCCAAAAACGTGTTAGTTTTGTACTAAAAAATGTGGATGCATCATCCTTGTCCTTCATAGATTTATGATGAGAACTAAAGTTTGACTTGAGGATGCTGTGCCAGGATAATGGAGTTGCTTTTTAAAGAAAAAATGTGTGAATCACTGTGACTTCACGCCTTGCTCTGCTTTGCATGGGCTTGTGTTGGGTGACAGAACAAGCTGGTTTTAACTGGGAATGAGGAATTCACTGCTGTGTTCAACCCAATTTTAAACACTTTCTTAATTTCTATTACTTTTTTAAATTAAAAGGACTTGGGAGCAGTCAGGGAATTGTAAGTGCCTTGCTTGCAGGGCACAGGTGAGTTTCTAAACCAAAATTTGGCACTTTATAAATGGAAGGTGAGTGTATCCAGTCCAGGGAGAATGCCAGGAGCAATTAACCCAGGTTTTTGCAAAACCACTTAAATTACACAATTCTTCAAACAAGAGAGAGCTTGGGCTGAGGGCTGGGCCAGGCTTGCCAGGGTGACTCAGGTAGTTTTGATTCAAGGAGTAAACCAGAACCCCAAGGTGCAGAAGGCAGGTGTGGCATTCCTAGTGTCCCTGATCAACCCTCTCCCCAGATGTTCACCCTTTTGTGAGTTTTCCCTTCCAGCAAAGCAGAAATGGGGCCTGCAGGGAATGCTTCCAGACTTGTGCAGGGCATCCATGTTCCCAGAGATCATCTCTGCTGATCTAACCATACCTGAAATTCTTCTCAGTGGCTCAGTCCAGGTTACCCTGTGTATAACCAATCCTGCCTGCTGCAGAGCCAAGTTCCCTAAATTACCCTGGGAATAATTGGAGAGAAGTTTGCCAATAGAGGTTGTGGCTGCTCCTCCTTGCATGTGTTCAAGGTCAGGTTGGATGGGGCTTGAAGCAACCATGGCAGGGGTGAAATGAGATAATCCTTAAGGTCCCTACCAACCCAAACCATTCCAGGATTCTGTTCCATGATTTTGAAAAAGGCTGTTGCTACTTCTCTCACTAAACCAGCCTTTTTAATTGAATTGAGAAGAGGAAGTGATTGGACAAGAAGGGTTTCCTTAAGTTTTGATATAAAGATGGGTTAGAGAATCCAGGAGGAAAGGGGAGACCAAGGGGTGCAGCCAGCCATGATCTTGCTGCTGAAGAACTTTGTGACATTGGAAATTGATGTGAGATCACAAAATGTGCTGGGCAGGGTGAAATGGTGGGAGAGTCAGTGCTTTGCTCGCTGTTGCTGAATTAAAATGTGGTGCACAGAGCACTTGGCAGGTGCCTGGGTGGGACACGGGCTCTGAAGAGTATTCACCGTGGGCACGCTTGGTGACTCCCCATTAAGGTGGTGGGTGCAGGTGCAGTGAGGGGGTGAGGGTGTGGCGCTGGCCGTGCCTCCCGGGGCTCGGGGCCGCTGGGTGACCTGTCCCCACCCCTCCTGTCCCCTCCCCTCCCCTCCTGTCCTCTCCCCGCACAGAACGAGATCTTTGCGTCGCGGCACCAGGACGAGAACAGCGTTGCCTGCATCGAGGAGAAGTGCTACGTGCTGACCTTCGCAGAGTACTGCAGGTAGGTGGAGCTCTGAACCTGCTGCACTTCCCAGACCTCCCCCAGCCTCCAGCCTCTCTCACCCTGCCCGTTTCCAGCCAGCCCAGCTGTCCCAGCCCTGCAGGCTTGCTCTGCTGCAGGCTGGGGGCTTCTCCCACTCCAGATCCATTACATGTCTGGATTCTGTAGGATCATGGAATCGTTTGGGTTGGAAAAGACCCTTAGGGTCATCAAATCCAGCTGTTTCCCTGGAACTGCCAAGGCCACCACCACTGACCCATATCCCAAAGTGCCACATCCACACAGCTTTTAAATCCCTTCAGGGATGGTGACTCCACCACAGCCTGTTCCAAGACCTAACGCCCCCCTTTCCCTGAAGGAATTTTCCCAATATCCAGCCTAAACCTCCCCTAGTGCAGCTTGAGGCTGCTTCCTCCCATCCTGTCCCTTTTTCCCTGGGAGCAGAGCCTGATGGCCTCTGGCTGCCCCCTCCTGTCAAGGAGTTGTGGAGAGTCAGAAGGTCTCCTCTGAGCCTCCTTTACTCCAGGCTGAGTCCCCCCAGCTTCCTCAGCTGCCCCTGCTGCTCCAAACCCTTTCCCAGCCTCTTGTTCTCCTCTCAAGGGACTCTCAAATATTGATGCTTGTATGATACTGCACATGGTTTCAAGGAAGACAGGAACAGGTGTGCAGGAAAGCATGGAACTTGGAGCTAAAAACTAAGTGAGCTAGGAAGAGATCTTATATATTCATCCCTTGTGGAACACAGGTGCCAGACTACCCAAAAACCTGCTGATACAAGTGCCAGTGTTTGTGCTGGACACCAGATCATGGGATTTTGGCAGTAGCACCTCTTGGAGCAGTGACTCAGGCTGCTATAGTTGAGCTTTTGCTGACTGAATTGCAGCTTTGTCAGTAAGAACTTCCCAGCATCCATATTCCAGCCTGCCATCCTGTGATGGATACACAGGGCTGAAGGAAAATAGGAAGTGAATGGGCACAGACCCATAATGCAAACCAGTGCTTTAAATCTCCTCAGTTCTGCTGGGTGCATCTTGTGGTCTGTGCAGTCCTGTCACAGAGGGGATGCCTGAGGCTTCCTCCTCAACCTGCTCCTTGCCCAGGGCTCTGCTCATGGAATTTCTAAAAACAAACTGGTGTACAAACTTTTTAGAAGCTGAATTTTGATCTTTCTTTTGAGAATACTAAAACAAAAACCACAAACAAACAAAAAAATACCAACCTAACCCAACAATAACAATCCAAACAAAGCCAACCAAACAAAATCCCCCATCCCCAAGCTTTGGATCAAAGCAGTTCCTTTCCATTCTAACACCCCAGTCTTCTGGAACAGCTAGTGGCAGGAATTTTTTCATGCGCTTGTGGGTCAGGTCACCTTTGAGAGATGCTCCCTGAGGGCATCCTGAATTCTTTGATTTCCTAAATGTTGGTGCATAAACATTTATTAGGGGCTAACTAACAAAAACAAGGCCAGAGCAGTAAAAACAAGGTGGTTAATTGCTATCATCTTTGGTGCTGTACAATATCCCCCAGTATGGAAATACAAACTTATGTTGCTTCCTGCAGGAGTTCTCTTTGAACAAAGCTTTGTCACATTCCTTCCCTTCCCCTTATCCTCCAGCAGCTGCAGTTGAGGCTCCCAGCAGGACACAGGCAGCAGGAGAGGGAATGAGTTCATGGCCCCCAGCACAGGAAGGACACGGACCTGTTGGAGCAAGTCCAGAGGAGGCCATCAGGTTGATCAGAGGGATGGAGCACTTCTCCTGTGAGGAAAGACTGAGAGAATAGGGATTGCTCATCCTGAAAAAGTGAAGGCTTCGGAATGACCTCATTACCCCTTCCAGTACCTCAAGGGAGTCTACAGGAAAAATGGAGAAAGACAGACTGTTTACAAGGGCATGGAGTGCCAGGACGAGGGGGAATGGCTTTACACTGCCAAAGGGCAGGGATAGATGGGATATTAGGAATAAATATGAGGGTGATGAGGCCCTGGCTCAGAGAAGCTGTGGCTGCCCCATCCCTGGCAGGGTCCAAGGCCTGGTTGGATGGGGGCTAGTGGAAGGTGGAACCTAGTGAAAGGTTCCTACCCATCGCAGGGGGTGAGACCGGATGAGCCTTAATATCCCTTCCAACCCAAAGCATTCCAGGATCCTCTGATAACTCTCCCGATGTGATTGCCCTACAGATTTTGTGCCTTGGCAAAGCGTCGAGTGGAAGGGATCCCGGGCAGGAAAACCATCCTGGTTCCTCCCTCGGAGGAGTATTCCACCCCTCCGCACCGCAAGGTGCCCGAGGACACGGACCCCGAGCTGGTTTTCCTCTGCCGCCACGTCTACGACTTCCGGCACGGGCGCATCCTGAAGAACCCGCAGTAGCACAGCCCTTCCGTCGGAGCGCGGCGGGAACGGGCGCCACCGGAGCCTGGGACACCTGGGACAGGCACCTGGGACACCTGTGCACTCCCACCCACCTCGTGCTGCTGCAGGTGGGAGCGCCCAGCGCTCCGTCCCGGGACTCGGGAGCGCGCGAGGAGCGGAGCCCGTGGA
The DNA here is from genome assembly GCF_029582105.1 of Oenanthe melanoleuca. Classification (NCBI taxonomy): domain Eukaryota; kingdom Metazoa; phylum Chordata; class Aves; order Passeriformes; family Muscicapidae; genus Oenanthe; species Oenanthe melanoleuca. Next base: position 9,934,491 of record NC_079339.1, read on the forward strand.
GGGAGACAGCAGTTGAAAGCACAGCACTTCGTTAAAAGCATAAATGAAAATATATACGAAAAAAATAAATCTATGTATATAGATATAGGGATTTGCAGAAGTAAATCTATATCTATATATGTATGTAGAGCTGCATCTATTGGGAGGGTTTGCAGGGGATAAAAGCCAAGAAGCAATGCAGAGCCATGGCTGGGGGAATGGCGGAGAGGTGCAGGAGGGACGTGGCAGTGCAGTGTTGGTTGAGTCTGGCTGGGACAGTCGGTGGTTTTCAGGCCCTGAACCGAGCCCAGTTCTTGGCAGAGTACAGGAGAGTCTCCTTGGTCCCACAGGACAGATTCTGAGGATTCCCATGGTGAGAGCTTCTTCAAAATACAGCTTTGGGAGCTGCCTGGGTGCAGAGTGGCCTTCCTTGTGTCATGCTTGGATAGGTGTTGCTCCAGCAGGGAAGAGGTGACCCCTGTTCTCCCTCGTCTTTTCCCTCCCCTCACCTCGCTGCTCCATGATTCACCACCTAGGCTGAGGCTTGGAACCTGCTGCATGGTGGAGCAGAGGGAGCTGGCCAGGTGGCAGGTTACACCCCAGTGTAACAGTTTTAGAGCTGGTCCTGTCCCAGGTGTCCTGACCCAGCCCGCAGGATCCTGAGCCCCATTGCCCCATTCCCAAGGCCCAGCACTTATCGGCACACATCACTTGGAAGCTTGGAGCTCACAAAGTGGGCTCTGCTGGGGAGAGAAGCATGTTTCCTCTTCTCTTCTGAGCGTTGCTCTTCCTCTGATGGCTCAGGGGGCCCTGGATTTTCTCTTCCCAGTTTGTTTCCTGTAATGTCATTCACAGACCCTGCTTATCCCTGTGTGTCTGCAGTGGGAAGAAGCCAGAGGGGGAAGTGGCAAACCCTTTTCTTGCGTGTTTTTGGCTTTTTAAAAATTCCTTCCCCGTGTGACTGTCCTGATCCTGGGAGTGCTGTTGAAGCCATCAGCAGCCTTTCCTCCTCCAAATTCATACCGGTGTCTGAGCAAGCTCACCAAAGTGGCTTTGTGGCTCCTGAAAGGACCTGAGCATCTGGAAAGGTTCGCATGGACCATGTGAGCCCCGCAGGTCCTGCCTCTTGCCTTACCTGTACAGATCCCAGACAGACCTTAGATCCCAGACAGACCTTAGCTTATCTCAATGCTAACTTGGAGTTAATCCCAAAGCAAACCAAAGGACAGTGTCACATCCTGGGGAGTCACTGCACCAGGCTGGGAGCTCAGCCCGAGATTGCACTAACGTACAACAGAACCGACCCCGTGCCACCCACACTTCTGCTGGCTGGAGCCACTCATTGAAACGAGGGATGTGCTTTTTCCCAGTCTTTTGGGGCTTTTGAACTTGTGTTCCATGGTGGAAGTGTCCATTCTGCTTTATGTTCCATCAGTGGAAGCAGCATTCCCTGTACTGCCTGGGGATGCAGGGATTGTCACCTTGCTCCAGTGGCCGCACACCTGCCCGGCCTAGAGAGAAAACCATGGCATCCAATTCCTTACATGGAATAGTTCAGGCACACAGGAGTTCTCCAGAGATTTGCTCTACATACCAAAGAGGGGAACGTGTCCGGAGGCGATGGCTTGAGGGGATGACAAGGTCTGCCACAGCAGGCAGGCATCTCCCTGCAGCTGGTGGATGATTCCTGCTGGAAAATTCCTGTTTATTGCCACCTGCATAGCCCAGGGAGAACACCCAGCTCCAAGAAGGGAGATCCCAGGTGTGCAAGCAAGAATTGTCAGGTGAAGCATCTTCTCTCACTTATACCTCAAGATACTGTTGGTGTCAAAGGGATTGCCCAGATCTCTCCTGAAAAATTCGCTTGGCACTGGGCGTCTCTTGGAATGACGTGGTGGGGCTGTGTGGGAAGTGGTGGCACTTTGGGGACACTCGGATGAAGGGGTGCAAGGAGGCATTGGAGAACGTGGTCTCTGGTGCTTCTAGGGGAGGATATGAAGTGGTTTTCCCCTGTAGCAGGGAGGGAGGACGCTGGAGAAGTGGAGCTACTCCTGCCAATGGCACAGAGGGAATGGCAGCTGCCCGGCCATGAGGGGAGCACAGCAGCTGCACCCCACAGTGGGTGGAAGGTGATGGGAAGCCCTAAATCCACATGTTTTGCTTCATGGGGATTCCTTTGCCCCTGAACCAGAAGCAGGAGAGCTGCTGTGGCCATTTCTCCCTGGCAGTGCTTTGGACATGGAATGCTGCAAGACCCACCGGCCGGGTGAGCCTGAGCACTGCTGCAGCTGGGCCCAGGTGTGAGACCCAGCCTTGAAACCACAGTAACTCACCAAAATTCCTCCTTCTGCCCCATCTCCCCCTGCTCCCACCTTGTCCTGGCTCCTCTCCAGGTGGCAGGGAAATTATCCTTGCCCTGGGTCCATAACGGGCTCCGGTCCAGCTCTGGAGAGGACAAACCTGACTTTTCTCATGTTGAATCTGCTTCAGGCCATGAACATTGAGGTTCACGTGGTTGCTGATGCTGTTGTGCGAACAGCATGTAAATGGACTGAAATGTCTTATCCCTAATGAAAAGATTTCCTGCTTTTTTAATCTATTAGATATGGAAATATTTTTTGAAACTGAAAAATGCAGTCGGTAGAATTTAAATTGAAGCGTAATACATGTAAAATATATTTTAGTTGATAATTTTGTAAAATGCACTTTTTTGTGTCTCTTCCCTGGTTTCCCAGATCTGTATTTCATTGTTTACAGATGGAATGAGAACATTCCCTATTCCCTCCTTCTGTGAGAAAGATATATTAGAAGTAATTCTTAAAAAAATAAATTTGAAAAATCGTATTGATTTAGAAAACAAACCAGTGCTGGACTGTTCTTCCCATTCCTGCATGAACTTCCCGCCTGGACCTGATGGTTGCAGGAGTTAGGAATGCCTGGGAGCAGATGTGGATGCTCAGGGTTGTGGGATGAGCGATCTGTTGGGTTTTCCATGGAAATAGAGCAAGTGGCAACAGGATAGGCAGGGATTGACTGACTTTTCTCCAGTCTGCTCTTGGCAGCCGCTGTCAGTGGAATATTTGAGTCTGCTGTTCAGGCAGGGCAGGTGGTGGTGGCAGATCTTGTCTCAGCTAGGCTTTAGGAACCCTGAAGGAAGCATTTGGGAATGTTGTTTTGGAGAAGTGTCTCCCTTGGACCACTGTCTTCACCAGCTTCTGCCATCTGTGTGTCTTCACACAGAAGGCCGTGGCACACGCGCCCTGAGGACAGGTCTGATAGCCGAGCCATCTACACAGACATCCCAAGTGGCCAGAAGGATTCCAAGTGGGAGAAGAGCAGGCAGGAGTCAAATAACCTGCTGGAGGAGCAGGATGATGGGATCAGGACTACCTGATGGGAATGTCTGCAGCCACATGCAGGTGAGAGCTGTTCAGGGATTCTCCCAGCCAATGACAGGACCTGGGGGCATGAGGCCAAAGGCACAGGCACATGCAAGGGCATTGCAGGGGCTCCTGCACACTCATCCTCAGTGGGAGCAGCTCCCATGGCCCTGGGTGGTGACACAGCCATTCCCACACAGTCCTGAGCCATGGCTCCTCTGGAGCTGTCCTGCATCCTCCTCCTTGGCTTTCATGATTTCCATTCCATGTTGAGATGTTCTGCTGCTTCCTCGGGCTGTGGCCCTTTGCACAGCTTGGGAGGAAGGGGATGAGTTCTGGGAATGTAAAGGAAAGAGTAATCTCTGATATGGATTTAGCTCCTCATTATAGGGAAGGGAGTGAGGGCCACATGTGATGTGGGCTGAATGCAGATGAGCTGTGCATGGCAGAACTGCACCCATAACCCTTGGATAATCCACTGAACACTGCTGCATCTTTCCAAAAATTTGCAGCATCCTTCCAAAAATTTGCAGCATCTTTCACTCCCAGGTCACCTTGAGCAGGAGATTCTGAGATGGTCCCATCGAATGAGCTGGGGCTGCTCAGTCCCTGTCCCCTTGCAGCCCTGCCAGCATCACACCTGTTCTTAAATCCCTGATTAAATTTCTTCCTAGGATTAGGGATTTTGCTGGAGGATCCTTGCCTTTTGCCTCCTGCTCTCAGCCTTGTCAGCACAGCTTCTCACAGGGAGCTGCAGGAAGCACAGACCTGGAGAAGCAGATCAAACTGAAAGAATTCCTGAAAAAGGAAACCACAGTGGTGAAGTGAATTCATCTGGGAATTTTCCTCCCAAGTGGAGGAAAGAGCTCTTCCAGGGACGTGTACATTTGTGAGCTGGTGTGGGGTCACTGAGCATGATATTCCCAACCTCATGGCCTGGGATTTCTGCTGAAGAACCAATTTGAGATTTTCCAGTTGGATTTAATGTGCTTGGTTGCTGGGAGCCATCAGTGATGTGGGTGCCAGAAATGCAACAGAAGCCTTCCCCCTGTGCATGACCCACTGCTGGCTCAGGTGCTTATCCAGGTATGGATGCTCCCTCAGAGAGGTCCCTTGGAAAGACAGCCAAGAAAAAGCTTTTCCATCCCCACTCTTCCTGCGTGGTGAGCCATCACCAAAAGGATAATCTGTATCGGGCTGAAAAGTTGGGATTAATGTCAAGCAAAATTGGATTTACTGTTGAAATCTGCTACCCGAGGGAGGCACGCAGAGCTGTATCCAGCTCTCCTGGATCTGACATTCAGCAAACTGCTCTTGTATCATGACTGATGCTGCCAGGAATGTTCTGCTGCCACTGTGGCAGAGTCCTTTTGGCCACAGGTTGTCCTTGGAGTCCCCCATGCTTAAGGAAGGCGTGGGCTCTCTGCCCATAGGTGTGTGGCCATTGGCATCCCACCCAGCTTTGGCCAGGTGGGCATCCCCTGGCAGGTTTTGATGACCAGCAGTGGTTCAGGTACCTGGCAGAGCCAACATGCTGTATCCCATTTCCCTCATTTGCATATGCAGTGTCTGAAGGTGACAAAGCCTTGTGGCAATTGCAGGGAGGAGGAGGAGGCACTTGGGGTACTGGGAAGGAGCTGCTGGGGCTGTGAGCACTTCCAGAGGCTTTGGATAAGATTTGGGCACCAGGATGAGCACACTGAGAGGTGGGAGCTGTTGAAAAGTGCATCCTGACCTTTCGGAATTAATCCTTTGAGAAGCACAGCAGTGTCTTGCAGATTCAGGGATGCTGGCTCTTTGTTCTGCTTCTGAGTAGTTCTTTTTTCCAGGGAAAGTGCCAGCTGCTCTCCTGGTGCTGCTGTGGGAGCCTTCTTGGGGCTTCCTCACCTCACTCCCCACAGGTCTCAGCCTAGCAGATCCAGAGCAGCATCCAGGACTGGCTGAAGTCTCTTCCCACCTGGAGTGAAAGCCATGAGCTCCTGCTTGTGTTTAACAGCGACTTTAATGCCGCTAATTGTAATGGGCTGTAATTATGCCAAAATCCCTGCGAGCCAGGAGGCAGGAGCAGTTGGGACTGTCACACGGATGTGACAGAGCGCTCCTGCACTGCCCAGCTCTGTCCCTGCCCATGGAGGAGCCCTGCAGGGGCTGGGGGTGGGATTTGTCCCATCACCAGTGGCAGGGCCAGCCCAGGGAAAAGGGATACAGGTGCCCTTAACCTGGTGGATCCAGGGACCTGAGCATGGGCAATTCCGTTTTACTGTGCCTTTCTCACCCCATCCATATGGGATAAACACTTGGCTCACCGAGCTGGGGGCTTGAGGGGAGATAATGGTAACTGCTTGCTAATCCCTGCGTGCCAGCGTTGGCTCTCGCTGCCCTATGCTGCTCCAAATGCTGCAGTGGCAGCACAGGGAGCCCCCAGCTCCATTGGCACAGGCTCCATCCACGGGAAAGCAGCCGCAGCCTCGCAGAGCCACTCTTGGAATGGCTCCTGCACTGCCTGTGTCACTCAAAGCTGGATAAAAATGAGGTTGAGCTTTTCGTGTTCTTCTCCAGCAGTTGCTCCTGCCATGGCTGCATCCCTGTGCCCAAAACCTCAAGGTCCTGGAGCAGCAGTGCAGGGAGACATTTTTCTGGAAACATCAAGCTGGACGTTCCTGGAGGCTCTTTCCTGTGATAAACCCCTTGGCAGAAAGGTAATTTCTATCTGGCCCCAAGAAAGGAGCTGTGCTGAGGGGCCATATGGGGACTGGCCAGGACTGTACTGCTTCAGCCTCCTGCAAAACCCCAAAATCCAGCTAAATCACCCCTTTGTATCTGAATTTTCCTTAAATTCCAAATGCCAGCCTGGAACACATATTAAGAGCATGTTGGGAGCAGCACTGGGCAATGTGAGAGACTGAGTTCAAAAGCAGGAACAAAAGGAGAACAACGAGCCCAAAAATCAGAGGAACAGAGGAGGAATCAGGTGAGCACTGCCAGGTGTGCTGGGAAAAGCATCCAACCTGTATTCATGCATTCCAAACGGGATGGGACTCACCGAGGCAGTGAAGTTGTGGCACAGCCCTCAGTGCCAGCCTCAGGGTTGTAATTAATAGTGAGAGATGATGATTAATAATTTGGGGATGGTATAAAGGGGATACCTGAACTGGGATGAAGCTGGCACGGAGTGAGGGGTCTCCTGGAGCACGGCGTTGCCATAGGGATCCAACAGCTTCTCCGTCACAGCCTCCGGCGAGAGCAGTTAATCCATTTTTAAGAGGAAAGGATATTTAATAAAGGGAACCATTTAAACTGGATTTACAAGGCACACTGAATGGAGGCCCCATTTATTCCGTGACTTCATATTTAATTTTAATATCTCTATAAACCTCTCCAGAGTGTTCTGCACAAACAAGCCGGAGCCAGAGCGGTTCGACCGCCCAGTGATTCTTAAAAGCAAATCAATTTAACAGCACAGGAAAAAACCTGCCTCTCCAGGAATATTCTTCCGCTCTCGGAAGGAGCAGCGGAATAGCTGTATTAGAGAACAACAAACAAGCTGTTCTGGTGGAGAGGGATTTTTGAAAGGATATGGTGCAAAGCAGGGTTGGGAGCCTCCTCAGCGAGCCTGGTTGTTGGGAATTTGCTTTGTTGCTCTGTTTTCTCTGCACTCATAAATAATGTAATTAATAATCATATAGCTTCATCAATAATCCAGCTTTTTCTGTAGCTGCGCTCGCTGCTATTCCCATGCTGCTGCCTGAGCAGGGATGCAGTGACTGTAAAAGTCCATATAAAAGCTGGGATAGGGATGATGGCACCTGGCAGCGTTTAGCACTCCATAAATGAGAAAAGGATAGGAAGGCAGACAGATTTCCCACGAGGAAGCAGTTTATGACTGTTCCCAGACCATTTTTGCTTCCTGCACTGGGAATGTCATGGTTTTGGAAGAATCAAGTTCTCTGGGAAGAGCTAGTGAGAAAACTCCTTTCCTCTGCAACAGGTAAACTCTTCTGCTCCTCAGTGCCTGACTCCTGGCACAGAGCAAATTCCCTGGATTTCCTTTGTCCCTGAAACATCTCATTTTTATTTCTTTTTGATACATAGAGATTGTATATAGCTGCACAAAGCTGGCTCTGGTTTCTCCTCCATCTTTTGGGTGGTCCCTGAACCCAGATTTAAGGAGCAGAGCAGGTGCCCCTGGTCACCACATCCCAGTCAGCCTGTGCAGTGGTTTGTGCTCTCAGATCACAGAACGTTCCCTCACCTCCACTTAATCCCTTTTCCCCCTCTTTTTCCTTCTGGAAAGGAAACAGCATCCTCTGCTGCCCTGGGCCATGGAGATGCATTTCTCAAGGAGTAGACTCTGGACTGCTCCAAGTGAGGGTGATTTAGCAATCAGATTTTCTCCCTGTCCCAGGCTGGGGGATGTTTCTCCCTGTCACAGATCCGTGAGTGGGATTGGATTCGTAGCACATCAAATAATTAGTCTACAAAAAGGGAATTATATGGCACATTAACGAGCACAGTTGAGTTTTGTTCTCGCCTCCCTGCGAGATGAAAGCTGAGATTCCCTGTGGGAACTGATTTCCTCCAGGGATCTCCCTGTCTCAGAAACATGATGTCCCAAAAGCAGCCCCACAGATATGTGTGGGTCTGGAAACTGGGATCCAGGCAGGCAGCAGCCCCCCATTTCCAGGGGCAGGCCCCTTGCTCCAAACCCATTTTTTCCCTAATATTTGAGCAAATTTTCTTGTAATTTAACTTTCTCATTAGTTTTCTTCTAAAATCTGTAAATAATGCTTTTTTTTTAATTCGTAGAGAGGGGAGAAAAAACCCTTTTCAACACTTTTTTAACAGTCTTCCATGGTCCAGAGCAAGAGGAGACACAAACAGACTGATTTATTTCATTCTTCTTGATGTTTATTTTAAATTAATCCTGTTGGGACAGATGTCAGGCCAGAGTTCTTGCTGGAGTCACTTATGTTCTTTGATCTAATTAACAATGGCTCATGTTTTATAATAACTCATTTTTCTAAGAATTAATTTTTCATGAGGAATGGGATTCACTTACTCTTTGCTCTTTGCCTTCCCCTAGATCCTGAGTTTCCTCCCTCATTTTTCTTCCCTTCAGTGCTCATTTTCCGGACCTCCTTGATGCTGATACATTTCAGGCTTGAAAACACTGGAAATAACTTTCCAAAAATGCTGTATTTAGAGAAAATTTCAGACTAATTTTGCATATTTATTCATTAAAAGCACCAGTAGGATCCTGCTGTGCACACATGGAAAAATAAATGGAGTGTGTGTCAGTAATAATAAAATAGGAATGATGCTGCCGTGATTCATTGACCCAGGATTTCCGACTGGCATTTACAGTGGGCTTGATGATAAACCCTCAGACTTTCCTCGGGAAGTGCCTCTGGAATACTCAGGAAAAAGCTTGTAGGGATTTCACAGCAATTTAAATAACATGCTGCCTAGGATGGCCTGAAGGCACAAAACTTCCCATTCCTATAAAATCCAGGTTACAAATGTAAAACCAAGAAGAACAAGAGAAAGATTGGAATATTGAGAAGTTTTCCCCAGTACCACAAAAGAGGATTGCACCTCATGATCATGGAATTAAATGCTGCTGGGATTCTGCGAGTCAGCCAGCCTGGACTCCACACAGATGGCACCGTTCCTCCAATGTCCGACTGTCCCCTCCAGGATAGATTTGTCCATGTTTCCAGCCAGATCCCCCACTCTCGTTCAGCTTATCCCCAGAACTTCCCAGCACCCATCCACTATCAGTTTCCAGTATTCCTTTTCCTGGGGCAAAGCACGTCCTTCACAGGCCATTATCACTTCTGGCACACAATGTTACAAACCTAAACAGGGTTCAGTCAAATGGGTCCTTATCAGTCCCTTTCTGCTTTGTTTGTTTGTTTGTTGGGTTTTTGCCTTGGGGGCAATGATTTCTGGTGTCGGGGATGAGATGCTGCAGGTTTTGGAGGTGTTGGAACAGATTCAGTCCTTGTCCTGCTGCCTGTGAAACCACAAAAACATTAATTGCCTACAAATTCCAGCAGGAACTTCACACACACACAGTCACGACTTCATTAGAGCCCCGCAGGAGCCGCCTGGGAGCCTCGGGAAACTCCGTGTAAAGAGCAGCGGATAGACCTGGAATGAGTTAAGAGACTCGGAGACTCTCCTGCGGCACAGGTTTGGGAGCCGTGTTGGATTTAATGTGCGTTCGTACCGAGCGCTGGTGGTAAAACCCCGGCTGGCTGCCACTCCGAGGATGTCTGTGAGTGCATCCAGCAGCCCTGGGCTCAGAAGGATCAGTGATGGGTCAGCGGGAGGATAAAGGGTGCAGCAAGGGAGTTGTTACCGACTTAAAATTGGATACGCTCGGCCTGGCAATGGGCTTTGCATGTCAACCTGATTTTTGAGGGGGGAGATCTGGGAGCGGGAGAATAACCGGGAGAGCTGTGCCTGAGCCGCTGTCCCTGTTGCGCTGGCGCCTGCGGTATTCCTGACCTGGCTCCGACCTCCGGCCCAGCTGGAGCGTGTGGCGTGTGTGACAGCCCTGCGCTGCCCGGGGGATGTGTATCCATCCATCCATCCATCCATCCATCCATCCATCCATCCATCCATCCATCCATCCATCCGTCCGTGCGGTGTCTGCCAGCCCTGCTGGCTGCCTGCCCCGCAGCCCCGCTCCGTCCCGTTCCGTGCCATCCCCGGGCACCGCAATCCGGGCGGGAAGAGCGGTGCCTGCTCGTTCTCCTGGTGTTAAGGAGCTGGATCTCCCGGGATGGCTCCATCCAGACGTGAGTCCACAGCCGTGCCCAGCGGAGCAGAGAGAGCAGAACAGAGCTCAGCACAAGGAACTGAGCTCAAAGTTAAGGCACCGAGCTCAGACCAAGGTCTGTGCAAGTCCAGCCAGCTGCACAGCAATGAACTCATAACCAGATCCTTCAGCACGAAGTTTTCCTTGAAAACAGTGATCTTTGAGTTTGGAATTACTCACTGTATTCGTCCAGAATGTTTGACTTTGTTTAAAAAGGCTTTTTTCCCCAGAGATAAGAAACTCTGCCTCAGTAGTGAGCTGATTGTGGAGCGGCTTCTGTGCTTATCCCCTTGGATAAGAGGCTTTATTATACCAAATTACGGGATAATCTCTGGACATACAGCCACAGCATTGGATCTCTCCTCCTTTGCTTGTTTTACTTTTTGATCCAGAGCTGCTCAAACCAATCCAGGGGGTCTCCTCTGATTGCAATCACCATCCTGTTTCTTGTCTGGGAAGCTGGCATCAGCCCAAACCAATGTTTATTCAAGAAACCTTCTTTCTCTTGCTCAGCTTTTCCAGAGGCCTCATCCATTTGTCCTTTTTGCAGTTCTTCAGACTGAAATAAATATCTGATCTCACCCCAAAGGCCAGCAGAGCCTTGGCAGGGCATTTGTGATGACATCAGTGTCCAGCCTCACCCCAAGCTGGAGGGACAGGGGTGTACCTCAGTCTTTCTCTCCATCCCCTCTGGGAACTGGCTTTTTCCTTGTCACACTGATACACATTCCTGATTTCTGACAGCCAAGGTGAGTTCTACAGCCTTCCTTAAACTGTGTGTGCATAAATGCTGCTGGGGGACTGGCTCAATGTAATGTCGTTGATATTATCATGTAATGTTATAACAATAGTGTATTTTAATGTTGTTTTTCTGCTCGTGTGAGTAAACAGTGAGGAAAAGGCCCAGACATTTACTGCTCCAGTTGCCCAAGGTGGAGGCTGTGGTGCTCTTAAGGTGATTACTGGGGCTTGGAGGCATTTTGAAGAGGGCTGGGAAGTGCAAAAATCTTTTTATACCTGTAAGTGGGAATTTAAGGGATGAGACTGCTGCTCCAGCCCCTGGTAGTAGATCACACTGAGGCCTGGCAGAGCATTTCCCTGGGAAGGGCTGTGTGGGTTTCCCTTCTCCCACAGAAGAGAGAACCAGACCCTTCCATTACTGCAGATGAATTGTATAAACTTGTAGGTAAACCACAGCAGCCTAAAGTTTCCTTGGTTTCGTCTGTGACATTTTATTTGCTGTTTTCGGAAGGGATGGATCTGTCTGGGAAAGATATTCCCATAGTTTTGCACATTCTGAACATGAGGCAGCTTTTAACTGCTTTGGAAATCAAATTACTGCTCACTCTCGGTGTTAATTAGGCACACTGAGTGTAACCACAATTAATTTTCCTTGGTGACACAGGGTTTAGCCCTGCAAACCAGCCCCTGAACCGTGTATTTGCTTGGCTGTGCTGTTCTTATAGAGACTTTGCATCCCACCCCGTCATTTGCATCACCCCAAAGGCTGAAGAGTCTTTGCTCTTCAGACCAGTCCTTAAATCCAAGTTCCTTTTGGAAAATAGCCCTGCTGACGTCTTGGGCAGTTTCCTGTTTCTCTGCATTTCCAGAGCCAGTGGGCTATCCTGTATAACTGCTCCTGATCTAGAGGTATTAGTGGGGAATAGGAACAAAAAGGGATGAGCAGTGCCAGACTAACACGCCTTCGAAGAAATAAAAATTCCCCTTGGCTGCTTTGGAGTTTGCTGCAATCAGCCTTTTTCCCCAGGAGGAGGGATTGATTTTTGTCTCCGTGACATGGATTATATGTGTTGGCACGACTTCAATTTGGGCTGGTGTTGAGATCAGATCAAGACCTGCCCTCTGAAATGAGAGCAGGAATCTGATAACACCTCTGTGTGTGCAGCTTTGCTGGTGGCAGGGTTGGATATCGGTCTCTTCCTAGAGCTAATGCTCTATTTACATCCAAATAAAACTGGGAAATGTGCAATAATCTAGCTGCAGGCTCTCGTGCTGCGCTCCAAGTCCTTTGTCTGCCTTGGCCGACAAAATGCTCTTGGCTCCTGATCAAAGGGAAGTAAGTGGAAGCTGGTTTTCTCTTGATGTTAAGAAAGCTCCTGACAGAGAGTCCCTGCAAGGCTGGTTAAGAGCCCAGGCCCCGTTGTAGGCTAGGAAAACTCATTGAAGGAAAATTCGGAGAACAATGGCAGTGTGGAGTGATTTGGGAAAGGGCTGTGTGAGGAAATGGCATCCTGATGGCTGGGTTAGTGCCCCAGGCATCCAGGGGATGGCCTGAAGCAGCAGGTGAGTGGCTGGGGTCATTCACAGAGGTGGTTTGGGGGAAATGCCTGCCAAGTGTTGGAAAATCCCACCCTCTGGCTCTCCAGTGGTGGCACAGCCTCCTCGGCTCTGCAGGTAGCCGGTGTCTTCTCCTCCTCCAGGTGCTAAACCTGAGCAAGGATTATAGAATTATAGAACTAAATGAAGTGGGGCACAGTGCCTAATTATGGGTAGTTTGGCCTGGTGTTGCAGAAACCATCTGTTATCACAAGGCTCTGGAAACACTGGGATGTGAACTGCGCAGCGCCCGGAACCTCGGAGCAGCCTGGTGGGCTGTTTGGAATGACACCTAAACGTGTTTTGGGATGAGAGCCGTGTGAAGTGCTGCTCGGGCCTATGCCTGCCTGACATCCCAACATGCCAAGGTGCTGGTGGATGGATGGCTCTGGACCGGCTCCAGAGGGATGATCAGTGGGAATAAGTGGTGTGAGGAGCACCAGGAGGAGCTGGGGGCTCAGCCTGGAGAAAAAGAGGCTGAGGAGGACGTTCTTGCTCTCTGCACCTCCCTGACAGAAAGGTGGAGCCAAGTGGGGGTCAGGCTCTGCTCACAGGGCACACAGGACAGGCGAGGAAATGACCTCAAGCTGCACCAGGCGAGGGTCAAGTTGGACATCAGGAGGAATTTTTTCTTGCAGAACGTTGTCAGGCACGGGAAGGGGCTGTGCAGGGAGGTGGTGGAGTTCCCGTCCCTGCAGGTGTTCAAGGAAGGCCTGGACATGGCACTTAAGTGCTCTGGGCTGGCTGAGAATCAGTCACAGGTTGGACTCAGTGGTCTGAGGAGTCTTTTCCAACCTGGATAATGCTGTGCTTCCATGATTAGAGGGCTGGAGCGGCTTTGCTCTGGAGACAGGCTGGGAGACCAGGGGGTGTTCAGTCTGGAGAAAACTCCAGAGTGACTCTAGAGCCCTTTGCAAGTGCTCCAAGGGCTGGAGTAAAGGCTGCGTAAAGGGCTCCAAGAGAGCTGGAGGGGGACTCGGGACAAGAGATGGAGGGGACAGGAAAGGAAGGGACAGCTTCCCACTGCCAGAGGGCAGAGTTAGGAGGGACATTGGGAAGAAATTCTGCCCCTGGATGCCTGGAAGTGTCCAAAGGCAGGCTGGACGGGGCTGGAGCAGGCCGGGCCGTGGGAGGTGTCGCTGCCCGCGGCAGGGGTGAGCGGCACCGGACGGGCGCTGCGCTGCGCCCCAGCCGCCGCCGTCCCCCCGCGGGGCCCCGGGCGGGGCGGGCTCAGTGCGGGGCGGTCCCGCCGCCTCTTCCGCGCCGTCACCGCGCCCGCCCCGCCCCGCCCGCCGGCCCGGACCCCCCCGCAGCCCCGGCCCGGCCCGGGAGCCCCCGGCCATGCAGCCCCGCGGCCCCGCCGAGCCCCGCCGCGCGCTCCCGTCGGGCCGCAGCCGGGCGCGCTCCCGGGGCGCGGCGGGCGCGGCGCTGCTGCCCTCCATGCTGATGTTCGGCGTCATCCTGGCCTCCAGCGGGCTGCTGCTGATGATCGAGCGCGGCATCCTCGCCCAGGTCGGGCCGCCGCCGCTGCACCCGCCCGCGGGGCTGTCGCGGCGGGCCGGGCGGGACCCGGCGGCGGAGCTGGAGCTGGAGGTGCTGCGGGACACGCGGAACCGCACCATCCGCGCCCTGTGCGGGCAGCGCTCCATGCCCCGCAGCGTCTGGGAGCTGCCGCCCGGGCAGCGCCGCACCGTGCTCCGGCACCTCCTGGTCAGCGACAAGTACCGCTTCCTCTACTGCTACGTGCCCAAGGTGGCCTGCTCCAACTGGAAGCGCATCCTCAAGGTGCTGGACGGGGCTCTGGAGAGCGTGGACGCGCGGGGCAAGATGGACCACAAGAGCGACCTGGTGTTCCTGGGCGACATGAAGCCGGAGGAGATCAGCTACCGCCTGAAGCACTACTACAAGTTCATCTTCGTGCGGAACCCGATGGAGAGGCTGCTCTCGGCCTACCGCAACAAATTCGGGGAGATCAAGGAGTACCAGCAGAGGTACGGCGTGGAGATCGTCCGGCGGTATCGGAAGAGCGGGGGCAACTCGGCGGGCGACGACGTGTCCTTCTCGGAATTCCTGCAGTACCTGCTGGACGAGGACGTGGAGCGTATGAACGAGCACTGGATGCCCATCTACAACCTGTGCCAGCCCTGCGCCGTCAGGTACGACTTCATCGGCTCCTACGAGCGGCTGCACGCCGACGCCAGCCACGTGCTGGAGCACATCCAGTCTCCATCCTTCGTCCGCTTCCCGGAGCGCCAGGCCTGGTACAAGCCCGTGACGGCCGAGACGCTGCACTACTACCTGTGCAACACCCAGCGCCGGCTGCTCAGGGAGCTGCTCCCCAAGTACATCCTGGACTTCTCCCTCTTCGCCTACCCCCTGCCCAACATCACCAGCGAGTTCTGCAGGCACTGAGCGGCTCCTGGCCGGAGGCGCTGGGAATTCTGCCTCGGCCCGTGCTGCTGTGTGAAGCACGCTCCTCTATGCATTATTTCCTGATTTTATACTTGGCAAGCACTGTTTGTATGAAATTCTCTCTACTGCCTTTGCTACTTAGGATCCTTTTCGTACCTCTCTGACTTTCCCGTGTACCTGCGCTGCTGGCTCGAGCACAGTAGCTTTCGTATCTCTGTTTTGCTCTAAAGCCTTTTTTATGCCATGACATGGAGAACTCCTGTAGGGAATCTGAGAAATTTATATATTTTAAGTATTTTTCTTCCTTTTCTGGGTTTTGTACTAAACGTTGGTTGAATTGAGATCGTGACGTGGCGGTTGATGCACTAAAAATTGGCATTGTTAAACTGGTCCCGGATGGATTTTGGGTATAAGTAAAAAAAAAAAAAAAAAGGTAAACCAGGCCCCATTTTTCCTTTATTTTCTCATTGTAGATGGTACTTAAATGAGGCTGGTAATTTCTTCTGTGTCAGTAGTACCTCTGGGTTTTATTTTTATTATTATTATTATTATTTACCATTGAAATATAACTAGAGATAGGATAATACCCCTTTTTTGGGTGATTTTGGAAGTACAACTATTTACCCAACTTCATGCATCAGATGCAATATCAAGCCATCACATTCTGCTCTTCTCTCTGAATTGAAGCAATACAGACTCAGGATAAGATCAAAGTCCATCCCGGTCAGGATGGAAAACAGTTCCCATAGCCACGTGCCAGCTTGCAACCTCGTGGGTCCCTGCGTGGAAACAACTGTGGAAAACCCCTTCCTCCAGCCATGTTTGAAACAATGGCAATTTGTGGATTGATTCTTCCTCCTTTAATAGCTGTGCACACCCTTTTTGTAGCTCTTGTATTTAATTACGTCTCTGAAATCTTAAAATTTTGGGAGGTGACACAGGATGTTGTTCCTGGGAGGCTATGTCCTCATTTCTAATAAAGTTTTTATACAAATTAGCCTGTAAGTGCTTTTCCTTGGGATTGTTTGTGTCCTTGGAGCGGCCTCTGCCCCTCATGCTGAGCCACAACGCAAAGGTGGGATGAATTGGTTGTTCCTGTTGTGATTAATTAATGTTTTAATTGCCAGCACAGCACCAACAACACTTGGAGAAGGGACATGTTAGAGCTGAATGCATAACAGAACATGGGGAAATGGGATGAAAAGCAGCAGAATGGGCTACAAATTGCTGTGGAATTGGTGCAAAGTGGTAGGGACAGGTTATGGAGCTGGCAACTTCCTGGGATTCCTCTCTTAATGTTCCTTCCCCCTTTTTTAGCTGTTTTCTTCAGGATTTTAACTTTTTCTGAAAGAAGGGCATGGAGCTGCATCCAAGCCCAGTGTTGGGGTAAGTGACCAAGAACAGTTTGGGCTGAGAGATTTTTACCTTTGCTGAAGGGGTCATGGCCAGGGATGAGGGCAATGACTGGAACATTCATGGATTTGAGCTCTTGGCTGCATCCTGAATCTGCAGGCATCAATCCCAGGCCAAAAATGGGTCAGAAATTGGCTTATCTCTCGTTGTGCCCGCTCTGAAACCAGCAGCATTCCTGTCTGCCCCCCAGAGGCTTTGGTGCCCAGTGCTAGAAGAACTGGAGATCTGATCTCCAGCCAAAGGCACCAGATCTGGCTGCAGATCGGATTTTGTTTTGTAAAACAGATGCTGCGTGTGGGGGTGTGCTGAGCTGTAATTAAACCTGACCTCCAAGTCTGCCTAACTAGGAAGAAATTGGTGAGACTTTGCTGTCTTTGCTTCTGGGAACATTTCCTGTTTGTTTGGTGATTTGGTTTTTAATTAAATGATTATTTCTCAGTAGTTTTAAAGTTTTTTGCTACTTGTTTGTTTATCTGCTGCAGCTTCTGTTCTCTATATTAAAATTCTGTCTCTTGTCCCCTTAATCTAATTTACTGTGCACAGGATTTTGCTTTTCTCTGGCTCTCTCACTCCTTTTCTGGGCATCACTGATCACCCTTTTCTCTTTAAATAAAGCAAACAGGCTCCCACCTCCTTGTATGTCCCCATGAGGAGGATTTTAATTCAGGTAGAGCCTTGTAGCTTGGGAAGAGGCTTGTCTGCAGGTCAGCAAAAATGAGGAATCTATCAGGTTTCCATTATTTGGGCTTCATTTTATCTGTGACCAATGGTACAATTCTCCATGGCAGCTTTGGATGAGTAGAGTGGAAAAACAAGTCAGCTCCCTCTGCAGCTGTATCATTTCTTTCCTTTGTCAGGTGTTTCTCCAGGGTGGAATAAATCAGGAGGAGATTCCAGAACTGACAGCAGGCGCTGGGGGTGAGAGATGCTGAGCAGGATCCATCCATGCCCTGGAGCACAGGGAAAGGGGTGATGGCTGCAGGAGCAGGGAGGAAAGCATGGAGTTATGAACAGGTTTGGATCTGTTCCATCTGAGTCTGGCAGCTCCTTTTCCCACCTTTGCTTGGGACATGTGGAGTTGTCCTGCAGAATCAAAAGGGAGTCTCTCCCCTTTTGAATTCTATTTTGTTAATCCTCAATTCTGCACTGAACGTCCCAAACTTCCCCTAGTGAACAACCCGATGTTTTGGCATCAGGATTTGTCCCTGATTTTTCCTCACTTGCTTATTCCAATTTTATGCTGATAAATCATATCCCTGACCCCGCTGCTCTCGTGTTCTCCTTGTAGAACCCTGTCCAGGGATGTGGAGACACCCCAGTGGTTTAATTCCACCTCATGACACAGAAACCTTCTGATGCTCTCAAATGTACCACAATGTTACTATATTTTGTCATTTGTCGCTTCTCCTCCTCAGTTCTTGGAAGTTGGAGCTGGTTTGGTATTCCCCTGCAGACCAGGGAGCGAGACAGGTTAGGAACCTTTGCTGTTCCAAAAATCTCACTTCACGTGTCCTCTTCTTTACTAATTCCAACATTACACCTGCAAAGCCTCATTCCACCTTTCCCAAACCTCAGGCTGTTGGCTTTTGGCAGTGTGACTCTGGGAAGAGGTTTGGTCCCCATGCTCAGCTCAGGGTGTATGTATTCTCTTATTTTCTGTGGGTCTTCTGTGAATTTTGCAGGAATAGCCAACTTCCTGGCCAGGCACTGGGGTTGAAATAAACACATTAAGGCTGCCAGTCGCCAAGCTGGCTGGTAGCCATGACCCCGGATCTAGTGGCAGTAAAGCTTTGGGAATGGTGGCGGGAGAGAGCGGTGCCAGGGACGGCTGCTCTGACGATGCAGACGGCATCACACCAGCCTGGCTTCTGCTCCTCTTGGCTCCCAGCCTCCCTCCTGATGGACCAGAGTCACCACGGGCTGCGTTGGGCACGAACATCCTTGGGATGTTCCTTTCCTGGCAGGCAGGATTTTGAAAGAGCCGAAAGAAAGCGTCTCCAGGGGGTTTACTGTGTGTCGGGATATTTTGGTGTTCATAGAATCCTGGAATGGTTTGGGTTGGAAGGGACCTTAAAGATCGTCAGGTTCCAGCCCCCTGCCATGGGTGGGTTTGAGAGGGTGTCAGACACATCCCTGGATGAGGCTCCTTGCCGCTGTAAACCAAGGAGTTGAGGAAGGCTGGGATGGAAAGCGCCGTGCCCAAGCGCTGCCCCCTCCCTGCACCCCTCGGCTTTTATCGCAGCTATTTTGCATGTGAATGAGAACTTCCCCACTTCCTTCTGGGACTTGAATTGGCAAACGGGGAGTTGTTAAAAAATCTCCAGTCTTCAGCCCCGACAAAGGATGGTTGCCATGGAAATAATGGAAGTTGCATCGTGAGCAAAATATGTCCAGGCCCGTCGCCAGCGGGAGGGAGGAGGGAGCACCTTGTCGGTCACGCACCTTCTGCCAGCGCCCATGGTTTTCCTTATCCTCGGCAGTCCGTCCTTGGGGTTAAAAGAGGAGAAATCAGAAGTGTCACGACTGGATGGGAAGGGCTTGTAGAACTTCCAGTGCTGGTAAATTCGGCAGCGCTACCCCACATTTAGGATCCCAAAGGATGCAGTGGGGTTGGAACCAAAGCTGGATTCCCATCTCAGGTAACAGGCAGGAGTCTCCTGTCTCAGTTGTATCCAACCTCTTCTTCATGTCCAGGAATCTTCCAAGTCTGTTTTCCACTTGCCTATAAAGACAGACAAGGTGGCTTCCTTTTCTTCTGGGACAAAAACACCTTTGGATTTTAAACTCTCCAAAAGCCTTTTCCTTTGCAGACCCACAATTATAAACTGCATCTTCTCTGGCTTTCAGCAAATCTAAACATGATTTCGAATCAAGAAACTTGAGGAATTTGATTTATACCTTTCCAAAGTGCTAATAGGAGCCACAGAATCCTTGCTGAGCTGTGAGAGGGACTAAAATAAATCTCCATCAGGGTTTGTCCATGAGCTGCAGAGCTCTTCAGTGTGGAAACTGCACCTGGTGAGTGGCTCTGGTGAGTGATATTTGCTGGTGGGAGCTTGGAATGGTAACAACAGGGCACTCTGGGGCCTAAACACATCCTTCTGCTCTCCTGACAGCACCAGGGGCTTGGGAGCAAGCTCAGAGTAAAAATCCTCTTTATTGCTGCTGGGGAGCATCAGGTGAGGAGGAAAACAGGTATGTGGGAACCAGCAGCAACACACAGGTGCCTGAGGAAATCCCTGTGGAAGCTGCCACTGTTTGAAGGCATTTTAAGGTGCCAGAGTGAGGAGCAAAGCACAATGAGCATGGCTGGGTGTAGGCTCAGATCCCCTGCCAGCAGCTGAGCAGAATTGAGAAGGTTCAGGCTCATTTCTACCCTGGAAAGGCAGGGGGAACAGCAAAGACTGGAGATTTAAAATGTAAAAACATAGTTAATGCATATAAATATCTGGATCCCCATGCTGCTTGTTCATCCCACACCTCAATCCCACCTCCTGATCATTAGCAAGTCCAAGTGCATGTTAAGCTGATGAGAGCCCAGCGAGCCTGACCTTTGGAGAGAATCCCAGAATGATTTTGGTGGCAGCAGACCTTAAAAATCATCCAGTCCCGCCTCCTGCCATGGGCAGGGACACCTTCCACGACACCAGGTTGCTCCAAGCCCCATCCAGAATCAAGGTGTTCTGTGGGATCATGGGGGCCAGGAAGCTTTTGGGGGCTGGGGGCTTTGGAGGAAGCAGCAGCTGGGGATGAGGAGCTGGGGACACTTGGGGCAGCCACGAAAACATCTGGTTTGTGGCAGAGCCCTGAGAGCAGGGCAGGGCTGAGGGGTCTGTCCTGCTGAGCGCTCACAAAGAGCCCCCTGGAGCCAGGCCTGGCTCCGGCAGCAAATTCCTGGCGCTGCCGGGGGGATGCTGAGACACAAAGTCTGCGAGCCCCGGGCACTCGGCTCCTTCCTGCAGCAGCTCTGCGGGAATCCACCCTCCGCTCGCTGCACACACAATTCCTTGTTAAAAATCGCTTTAATCAAGCCTTGCCTTAGCGAGGGTGAGCCCTGCAGCGTTCCAGTGGATCTTTGAAGATTTGTAAGTGCGGGTGTCCTCCGGGCTGGGCTGCCTTGGTGGGGACGCTGCACGGCTCCAGGCTGGGATGCTCCTGCACACCCCATCCCTGCCAGCCCTCTGCTCTCCCAGGGCTCAGCCCCGCCTGCTTGGGCAGTGTTTAACACAACCCCACCCTCCCCGTGGCTCCCGATTCCAAACCTGCTCCGTTAGAGCTTTATTTTAACGGGGGGGCTCTGCCAGCTGCTCCCTCCCATCCACACGCAGCCCCGGAGGGCTCGGCAGAATTCCCCATCCCACAGGGACTGCTGGCAGGAAGCAATCTGGCAGACAACATGTTTAGAGGAGACTAATGTCTCGGAGCCACCGAACCATTTAATTGCCAATAAACGCAGCCCACATGTAAATAATTATGGAGACCCAGGAACTGTGTCGTCTTCCGTGGAAGGAGGGAGCTGGCAGCCTGGAAACACCCCATGGCAAGGGGAGAAATTAAGACTTCTTGTTAATGCAGGAGGAATGAGCGTCAGGAAACCTGCCTGGATATTTCCAGGTGTTGCTTCAGGCTCAGGGTGGCCCAGGAGGTCATGGTTCCTGGCAGAGTGAGAAGCAGTAGGCTGTGCCTTGGGGTGAGTTTGGGGGTAAATCTTGAAAATTCACCCCTTTGCTTCACCCAGCTCTTGTAGCAGCTCAGTGGGATTATTGCAATATCATTTTTTTGGCCTCATTTTTGAGATAAAGAGCTGTGAGGATTCTAGTCCAGAACTTTGGAATCATGCATGGTCTCAGCAATGCAGACTTTCCCTTCAGAGCTCTGGTAAAATCTGCAGAGACCCTTTATTCCCCATCCCATTCCAGCCCCTGCCTTAAGCAGGGACACCATCCACTAGACCAGATTCCTCTCCAAGCCCTGTCCAACTTGGCCTTGGACACTTCCAGGGATGGAGCAGCCACAGCTTCTCTGGGAAATCCATGCCAGGACCTCACCGCCCTCACAGGAAAGGATTTTTTCCCAATCTCTGATCCTGAGCTCTGGCAGTGGAAGCCATTCCCCCTTGTCCTCCAGGCCCATGTCCCAAGCCCCTCTGCAGCTCTCTTGGAGCCCCTTTAGGCACAGGAAGGGCTCCAAGGTGTCCCTGGAGCCTTGGGCACCTTCACTGCCATCTTTCACCTCCTGAGGTTGCTCTGGTTCCACTCCTGGAGCGGGAGGGTGTCACCAGGCAGAGCCCCCACTGTCACCGCCAGAGGAGCTGCCTCCATCCCGCAATTTGGCTTTTCCCAGGGGGGGCTGATGAGTTCCTATGGCAACCAAGAGCCGCTCTGCAGCGCTTCCCTGCGTGGCAATCAGCGCTCGCCTCATTTACGGAATTAGTGCCCGTGGCCTCGGCCTCATCCCGCTCATCCCCGCCGGGAGAAGGGCTGGAGCATCCGGGGGGAGACAACCACCCCCTGCCTGGGGATCTGCCTGGAGCAGCACCCCAGCTTCTCTGCTGCCAGGGGCTGTGGGGTGACTCTATCCCTGCTGCAGGAAATGTCTGGATCTCCCGCATTGCTTCCAGAATTGCAGTAAAAATGACGCTTTGAGTGGGAGGGTTTTAGGGTGTCTCCCAGCCCTGCTCCATCCTTGGCATGCTGGAGAGTCCCAGGCAGGGACACCAAGCCAGGGATGTGTCTGTAGGTTTTTGGGGAGTGGTACAAAGCACCCCATCCTTCATTGTTGCCTTGGGGAGCAATGTTGAGCTAAGTGCCAGGTTTGTCCCCAAGCGAGGGCACGGTGACCGTGCTGTGTGACTAAGGAGATTCTTGGCATCTGCTGCGGGAGCAGGATGATGGATAAAACAGATGAATCAGGAGTAGACTGGGGTTTAGGAAATCTTGGTTAATTTGCTGCAGCGAGGGCTTGCTACGCTCACAGGAATTAAAGTGAGAGCGCTCGCAGGGACAGAGGAGGCGCCGGGGGAATACGGGATCAGTCGGAAGTGGGGCCGTCCATAAATCAGCTCTGGTGCTTTCAATAATTCAACCACGCTGGAAGATCCAGCAGTCCACAGAGAGGTGATGTCCATGGCAAGATGCTCAGCCTGCATGATCCACTGGGATCCAGCCCCCAAGTGTCCAAGGCCAGGTTGGGTGGGGCTTGGAGCAACCTGGGCTGCTGGAAGGTGTCCCTGCCTACGGCAGGGGGGTGGAACTGGGTGGGATTTAAGGTCCCTTCTGTCCTATCCCACATTCCCTGTGATTACTGTGAGCCTGAGTTGTATCAACTGTGCTTTTTGCCAAAAGAAGTGAAGATAAGTCTGATTTACTCCTGTACACATCACAAACCTGCCTCTTTAACCAGAGCCAAGATCTGGGAAGAGAGTTGGCCACAGTTTGTACAGCCCATGGAATCTGCCCAGAGAAATGCAAAAGATATTTTGCAAGCCCTGTCAAGGAAATCAGAAGCAGTGGCTTGAGTCAAAATGTTATTCACAATAAACTAGGAAATAATTGCAATGATGATGATGATGATGATGATGATGATGATGATGATGATAACAATAATAATAAATGAATCAACAATTTCTAAGCTTTTTCCAGATCCACAAATAAAATTTGCCCAATGATCCTGTTTCAGAGGAAGAATTTCTCTGTTATGGATGTTTTGTCATCACTGTTGACATCCAGACAGAATAAACGCAGTGAGAGGGGGACTAAAAGTCAATGGAAAATTACCAGGCAAATTTTGTTTGCTCTGCCTGATTTGAAAACAGAGGAGGAAATTTCTAGGAGTATACATGGAAACAGTGTTGATCCTCCATGTGCATTTAGAGCTGATGATCATCTCATTTCATTCTGCAGTGCAGGACAAAGGGCCTCATCATCTGCAGCCATGGGAGAAACATGGATGGGGATCAAATAATGGGAATAATACCTTGCTTGTAGGTAAGCTCTTTCAAGTAATCATCTCTCGAGTGCTTTTGAAAGAACATCACTGGAATAAATTATATTATCTGCCCCTTAGAGCTGTAAACACCTAAACAGGCTGCCAATATTTTCACTTCCCGGGCTGTCCTGGCAGATGGGAGAGCTACAGTCACCAAATCCTGGTAGAGGAGAGGATCACAGAATGGAATTGTTTAGGTTGGAAAAGATCTTTAAGATCATCGAGTCCAACCATTACCAACCATATTTCAACCAACAAGAGAGTTTGTGAGGAAGAAACAGCCTCAGGGAGAATATTTTGTAAAACTCTTAATAATTGAGGATGATTTAGCAAAAATATCCTCTTTATACCCCCTGGTTCCTGGGAGAAAAGCTTTGAGCAGCTTCCTGAGAAAAGCTCTTCAGAATCAGCCTTCAAACATGTTTTCTTTCCTCATTTATCTGATTAATTTACTTTCATTAAGAAAACCAACCGTGTTCTCCTTTATATATCCAGTTTCTGTGAATCACAGACTGCAGCTCCGGGATTTCTGTGTTTATTCTCAGAAGTCACTCGGCTTTTAGCTCATCCTCCCAGAATAGTGTTTTCCCTTTTCCCGCAGATAATTTGGGGAATGAGCAAAACATCTCAACAGAGGGACCTGAGGGTGGGGATTTTCTTTCCCAGTGCTCAATAGCTGCAAATTCTAGTCTGGTCTGGAAACATGGAAGAGGAAACATCATCCTCTTTGTGGATCAGTTCTCCGGGATGGATATATGGATTTTAAATGGTCCTGCAGATAAATGCACTGATGGGAATGAGTGGGTGGTAGAGCTGGGGGGAGAAAAAGGTTAAGAAGAGTAATTTAGGGTAATTTAGGGGTTTTAATTTTGAGTGAATTAATAGAGATTGTGTTGGGATGAAATGAAAAGAGAAGGAATCAACACCAGCAGTGACAGGACAAGGGGAAATGGCTTCAGTCAGACAGAGGGCAGTGTTAAATGGGATACTGGGAATAAATTCTTGGCTCTGAGGATGGTGAGGCCCTGGCACAGGCTGCCCAAAGGAGCTGTGGCTGCTCCATCCCTGGAAGTGTCCAAAGCCAGGCTGAACACTTGGATGCGGCTTGGTGCAACCTGGTCCAGCACTAATCCCAGGACAGAACTAACCATATCCAAGCTGGCATTCTCCTGGGAAATGAGTGAGCTGCAGTGAGAGGTTTCTGGGATTTGTGGGATTCACATCAATGCACACACACAGCCCAAGCTCTTGAAGCCTTTATTACAGGAAGGACAGAGAGGGACCTTCTGCCTTGGTTGGCCCCTCTGGGATGAGCAGCCCCGGGAAGCTGCAGGAAGCCGAGGAGGGATCTGCTCTGTGGGAATGAGGCAGAGGCCACCAGCACTGCGTGGGACGGGTCCCTGTCTCTGCTGCCACCCCACAGAAGGTCACAAGTCCTTCTAGGGCCACCATGAGGGCCTCAGGCAGGTGAGCAAGCTCGTGTGTGGGCATAAGGGCAGTGGATTAGGGACCCTGTTGGGGTCCAGGATGTGCCTGGATGCTCCCGAGCTGCTGGCAGAGGTGGGAATGCTGGCCAGTGCCATGGGCAGGTGTCTGCAGGGCTGAGGAGCCTGGGGGCTTGGAGGTGCTGTCCCTGGGCATGAGGAGCAGTGGGGGTCACGGCTTGGCCCCACAGAGCAGAGCATGGGAGCTGCCATGGCCCTGAGCTGTGGGGCCTATGGGCTGTTCCCAGGGTTTCTCCTGGGAAATCAAGAGGTGAAAACTCAGATGGGAATTGGGTGTAAGGAGATGCTGCCTTCTGCATGTGCTGCTTGCACAGAGCAGCCTGAGAGGCCACAGGGGCACCTCAGACCCTAAGGAGCACAAGTGAACCCAGCCTTCATCTGGCAGCTCCTGGGATAGAACAGCCTGGCACTGGGATTCCCACCTCCACTGCAGGACCCTGAACGTGGACACACACTGAGCTAAACTTCCCTGGGAGCAGAATTTGAGACATCACTCCCAGAAAACTCATCGCTTGAGATCTTTGGAGTCCTACTTGGCCATGAAGAGCAGCGATGACTTCGTGGATGTGCCCGTCTGCACCTTGGGAGAAACTGGGATGCCCTGCCTGGTTACAGGGGCAGCTTCTCCAGCAGGCAAAGCAGGTTATGAGAGTCATTCCCATTCCAAACATGTCCCCATCTGCACCTGCAGAATGCATTTCTCTGAGCCTGCATTGTCCCTTCACCAATAAGGTGAATTTTAAAGGATAAATGCGCAGCAATTTCACGGCTCCCCGTGCAGGTCGACCTCTTCCCGTGGCACAAAGTGCTGCCTGTTGCTTAGGAACAATCTATATCCTACAAAATGAAGATGTGCTCTCTCCAAAGAGTTTTTTACACAATGGGTGCTCGCCTTGCTGATGCACCTCCTGCATAAACCATGGGGTGAAGTCTTGGTGCTCCAAATGCAGCACTACAGCCAGCCGTGATTTGGGATATAGGGATGTGTCCCAGCAGGGTTTGGGATCCAGGGCCACGCAAACCCAACCCCTCAGGTGCTCTGGCTAAGGTAACCTGGACTGCAGAGCTATCTTGTCCGAGGCCCCGGTGGGAGCATCTGCCAGGGTGGAGCAGGTGTTGAAGCGGGAAGCCTTGCAGGACGTGCTCCTGGAGCTCCGCTTCTTGCGGTAGAAGCAGCTGCTGAGGTGGAACCAGAATTTGTCGTGGAGGGAGGCGTAGATGAAGGGGTTGTAGCAGGCGGAGCTCATGGCGACCAGGTGGCACGAGACCTGGACGACGTTGACGTACCTCTTGTCCAGGATGGTGAACTCCTCGTCCACGTCCCGGATGAAGTTGACCACCTGCAGGGGCAGCCAGCACACGGCGAAGCAGACCACGGAGACGGTGAGCACCCGGAAGGTTTTGTGCTTGGTCCTGGCCCACTTGTGGCGGCAGTGCGGGGCGGCGCCCGGCACGCTCCTCCTGCGCAGGCGGTGGGCGATGGCGCAGAAGGACACGGACACGGCCAGCAGCGGCAGCATGTAGGACAGCAGCAGCATCAGGCACGAGTAGAGCAGCCGCTCCCGCTCCTCGTGCCTCCAGAACTCCTCGCAGATGATCATGTCGTGGCCGATGGCGTTGAGGTCCAGGTAGTGGGTGTGCAGCGAGGTGGGCACCGCGGCGGCCAGGGACAGCAGCCAGATGGCGGCCACCAGCCCCAGGCAGGCCCTGCGGCCCAGGCGCCGGCGGATCGGGTACGCCACCACCACGTAGCGGTCGATGGCGATGGCCGTGAGCGACAGCACCGACACGAAGACGGTGGCGGCCTGCAGCAGGCTGACAAAGTGGCACATGAACACGCCGAAGAGCCAGCCCCGCTCCTCGAAGGCGTAGGAGGCCGTCAGGGGCACGCAGGCCAGGCACATGACGAAGTCGGCCACCGCCAGGTTCCCGATCAGGAAGTTGGTGGTGCAGTGCAGCTTCTTGGTGAGGGCGATGAGGAGGATGAGGAAGAGGTTCCCCACGCACGCCACCGTCACCAGCGTGGCGTAGAGCGGGATGAAGAGCGGCTTCAGCTCCAGCAGCAGGTCCAGCCCCGCGAAGATCAGGGCGGAGTTGTTGTGCCAGGAGTCATTGGGCAGCTGAGCCATGGGAGCCCCTGTGGCTCAAAGCCAAGCACAGAGGAGCCTGCGAGCTCTGGAGGGGACATAAACACATTTGGTTGAACATCTGGGCAGAGGGACCTGTCCCCAGAGCCAGGGCCTTTTGCACTGCTCTGTGCTGAGGCACTGCTGGTTTAAATGACTTGCTTAAGAGTGAAGATGCCCTGTGACAGACACAGAGGAGCGCCGGTGTGGAGGAAAGTTGGGAAGCTGGCTGTGAAATAGTTAAGCAGCCAGCACAGATCTGTGGGGAGATGCCAGCTTGGGGCAGCAGGACCCAGAAATCGGCTCGAAAAACCTCATGGAGAGTGATCTAGGAGATGCTCTGATGTAAGGCAAACAATATAATAAAAAAAAGACACTCCTGCATTTCTTACTTTTTATTTTTCCCAGTTAATTCCACCCTGACCCACCAGCCCCATGCCACCTGGCTGGGCAGGAGCATCCTTCCCACCCCCTGCACTCCTGTGTCTCCCCCACCCCAACCCATCCCATGGGGCTCTTTTATCCCCTTGGTTTTATCTTCACCACCCATGGAGCTTTGCCTTCTCCTGTCTTTCCCCGTGGCAGCTGTGATGGGAGGGAGGGAAAGAGGGAGTGCCTGGCTCCCTGGGCACCTCCACGAACCCCCTCAGAGTAGCTCAGGGGAACGAGGTAAAATATATTCCAGCAGAAAGTGTATGGAAATTAAAAGTTTCCCTCCAGGACCCTCCTTTCAAGCCCCAAGCTCTCAAAATTACTGTTTGATCCCCCTTACCAGGATCTGGACAGTCTTTTCCCCCCAGTGGAGAGTCAAATCAGCATTAATTAAGAAACCCTTGTAATTAACCGAGGGATATTGTGGTTTTCTACATCCCAGCTGCACTCACAGGGCGCACGCTGAGATACCACAGCTCCCGGTCCCCGTGCCCTGCCTCGGGCAGGAGCACAAAACCCATCAGGAAACTTGCAGCTGAGGAGCCAAAATGCTCATTAACTTACAGAATGAAAATTCTGAGGCTCAATTAAATTCTTTAATTCTGCTTCGTGTACCCACGAGAGTCAAACCAGCCCTTCTGTGCATCGCCGGGGTCCAGCTCCCTCTCCGAAAACCACTGAACTCTGGCTGGGGTTTGGGGGTCCCGGGTGTGGCTGCGGGACCCCCAGTCCCGGTCCGGAGCGCTCTTACCTGCCGAGGGCTCCGGGGTGCTCCGGGCTGCGAGCCGCCCGCTGCCCACCGATGTTCCTTCCCGTGAGGATGAGGAGGAGCGTTCCCTTCGCGGGGTGTTCACAGCCGCTCTCAGCCGGGCTTTTATGCTGTGAGGTTTTTTTGTCGTGCTTTGTCTTCCTTTATTTTTTTTTTTTTTTTTCCCCGCTGCCTGAGCTTTTCAGTCCCGGAGGAACAGGACGTTCCCACCCCCGGCGCTCGGCGTTCCTCGCACATCCCGGCGCCCCGCACCGCAGGTGGAGCCGCATCCCGCCCCCCGGCCCGGCGGGGAGCACCGGGGGGCTGCGGGAGCCCCTCCCTCGCCCTCGGGGCCGGATCCAGGCGCATTCTCCCGGCGGGGAAGGACGGGAAGGCGCGGAGAGGACGCGGGGACCGCGCGGAGCTCCCGGAGCCGGCGGCGCCCGCCCCGTCGGGGTCCCGGGCCGGGGGCGAGGGAGGAGCGGGGAAAATGGGGAAGGGGCAGAACAGGGAGAGGGTGACCCAGCCGTAGGGCGATGGGCACCCAGCCCGGGGTGCTGGCGGCCCAGCTGGAGGGGCAAGTGTAGGATGGGGTGAGCCATTGTGAATTGCCCCTAATGGGAAAGGGTACCAGGGTGAGCCGTGCTTAAATAAGGGGAGGTGATAAATAATGATCATCCGCTGGAATTTTGGGAGGATAACAGGAATGGGAATTGTCAGAGCCGTCACAGAAGTTCTGCAAAATGGAGAGTTTTGGTGTAAGATGGTGATTAATTTATCCCAATCTGATGGAGCTGGGCTGGCTATTAAAGCTGGCTGAGCTGATCCACGGGAGAGTGCTCACCCCTGCCGAATAATCAACAGGAAAAAATCATCTTTGTCTCCGTATCAGCGCCTGACGAGAGCTGCTGTTAATTTTAAAGAGCAGAACAATCAGATAAGGAGAGCCAGAGGCTGGTTGGAGAGCAGAGCTGGGCTTTGGAGCCGACAGCGGGATGATGACTCCACCCCAAGGCAGTCACAGGCCAGAGGGCGACCCGGCTGCAGCACTGGGAGCTCTCCCTCTGCACGGGCTCATCCTGGAAAAACCTTCCTTGACATCACCTTTGCTGCTTCCAGAGCATGCAGAATAAATCACTGTTATCCCCAGAGCTCGTATTGCCCCACCCCAGGTCCCGGCTCAGGGGCACAAGGATGGGTTTGGAAGCTGCAGCCCACCCTGTGGCATCCTGCTGCCCCTCCCATCCCGTATGGATCACGGACAGGAATCACTTTGCTGTGATTTTTATTCTTTTCCATGTCACCAGGGTGGTTCGTAGAAATAACCAGAGATCCTTGAGACCCTGTCAATTCCAAAGGAGGATGGAATATTTAATGGCCCTAAGCTGAAGGAGGGAAGGTTTGGAGTGGGTATCAGGAAGAAATCCTTCCCTGTGAAGGTGCTGAGGCCCTGACACAGGTTGCCCAGAGAAGCTGTGGCTGCCCCTGGATCCCTGGCAGTGTCCAAGGCCAGGCTGGACAGGGCTTGGAGCAACCTGGCATGGTGGAACTTGTCCTTGCCCACGGCACAGGGTGGAACTGGATGAGCTTTGAGGTCCCTTCCAACCCAAATTATCCTGGAATTCAGCATCACCGCAGGGTGCTGCCAGCTCATGCTTTTGTGGGATTGATTCCTTTGGTCCAAGCTTGTGGAGAACCACATTTTCTTCCCGTTTGGATGGGTGAGAGCCTTTCCTTGCTGCCCAAAGTGCTCTGCCAGCCCTGCCCTCCCCTTGCTCTGACAAGAGCAGCAGGTGAATTTTGTTAGACACAATTTTATTTTGCCCCATTTTGAAAGCAAACCCCTGCCAGGCCGGGGCTGTGCCACCACATGGGGTCTCCACTGGCTTTCAGGGGTACAGAAATAATGTCTCATGCAGAGAAAAAGTTAAAATATTGTTTTTAAAAGGTACAAAGGGAAGGGGGGGATGCTGTTTCCTTTGTGATCTACTCATTTATCCTGCTTGAAAGTCACTCCCTGTATCTGCTGGCTGGTTTGTGCCTGTGCAAAAATTTGGGTTAAATTGTTAAAAGCAGGCTGCCCAGGGCAAGGGTAGAGTCCCCAGCCCTGGGGGGATTTAAAAGCCATGTGGTTTTTGTGGCACTTGGGGACAGGGGTGGGCTCAGCTGTGCTGGGCTTGGATTCGATGATCCCAGAGGGTTTTTCCAGCCTCAACAGTTCTCCCTCTGTGGGAGTTATTTCCACACATAGGAAGACTGGTGTTGCTGTAGAAGTAAAAACCACCCCCAGTGAGGCTGCTGCTTTTACCAGCAAGAGTTTGTTTGGTGGAGAGGAGCTCAGCAGCCTGTTTTTCCCAAAAAAAACCCCAACATTGGGAGGTAAAGCCCTTGCTACTCAAATGATGCATGGCATCACTAACAGCACTGCTCAGACACATCACACTCCTATTCAGTTTCAGTGATTTTGTAAAGAAGTTTTAAAGGGCTTTTTTAATGGAGATTTAAGTGCCGACCCACCCCAAGTCTATACTCCCTGTTATAATTTAATTACAAATAATTATATGTATTTAGCTGTATTTATTATATATGGGAGGGGGAAAAAGTTAACTCTACATAAAGGATTAGTTTAAGGAAATTATTGGTCCATCTCTGAAATGGTCAGTTGGATTTTCTTTTGCCCCACATGTTTCCACAGAGCAGGTCAGAGAATCTTGGAATGGTTTTTATTTTTACAAGTGAAATAATAAGAGCTTTTCCCTCAGGTCCCCTCTCCAAAGGAAATGCTTGGTGATGTGGATGTGGAATTATTTCAGCACAGCTCTTTTGGGTACATTTCTTCCTCAAACATGTTTAAGAACAGGTAAGATAATATAAAGCATCCTCACAGTGCTTGCTACCCATAAGAAGGATTTTATTGACTGGGAAATAGGCTGGGGACAGAGAAATTGATGCTTCCTCTCTCTGCACAAACCATTTCTGGGAACAGCTCAGAGTTCTGCACATTTGTCACAGCTTTGTTACATCAGGTAAGAGATCTGCACAAGGACACAGACTTCATATAATAAAGGACAGTTAAAGGATGAATTAAAAGGGACATTTAATGACCAAACCAGCAAGACACGAGGCTTGTGCCCCACTGGCACTCAGGTGATTCACCCCATTTCTCTAGGTTTAAAACACAAGGGGTTGTTTTACTGGAGAATTCTGAGGGGGACTTTTTTGGGAGGTGAGAATGGGGTGGGAGTTACACCAGGAAAGCTGACGGTGGTGCCTCTATTTGGGTACAGAGACAGGAAACTGGGAGGCTCCGGCAAGAATTTACTCCTAAAAAAGTATTTTCCAACAGATACATAAATGAACACGGTATTAATCTGGTGTGGATTAACTCTTAGAACCACAGTTTCCCCCAGGGAGCTCTGACAGACTGTGCTGCTTCCCTCTACCGACCTCCAGTGTTGGTGCTGAGGCAGAACACACAGATCAGCGAAAATTCCGCACAAAATCAGATTCTTGGATTAGTAAAAGGGAATGACCCTTTGAAGAGTTAAGCAGGGTGAAAAAAACCAATTAAATGCTAAATATATTTCAAGTCAGAGAATTCTATGCAATTCTGTGATGAAAAAAAGTTGTTTGTAGCCTCCCTGGCTACCCCTCTTGGTTTCCCAATACAGAATCTCATCTGATCTTTTTCTGGAGAGGCTGAAGGAATAAAGAACAGGTACAAAATGACCAACCAGAGGAAAAATACTCCCCCTACAGTCTATAATACAGAGTTTGGGCAATAAAGTGGGATATTAGGGGGTACATTACAGAGAGGAATGTAAAATAGTTACAATGTCAATGACATCATCAATTTATTGACTGCAGTGAGAGCTTCCTTCAAGGTCCCAAATTCAGAGGTGAGAAACATCTGTCTTCTTCCTGGCACAGCCTGGGGCCAAGTCAGACTGAAACAGTGAAGATCTGGAGAAAACACCAAAGTGGATTTGGCAGGAAAGGAAGAAAATGCCCAACTGAGTAATGAAAAGGTAAAAGACAGGAACAAAGTGATTTAGTGGTTTCTCTGCTCTCTTCTAGACCGTGATGTTTTCTGGTGTTTCCCAACAACTGCTTTTGTTGTTGCTGCTGTTTAACGTGTCTCCTGATGGATTCCAAGCAATCCACATCCAGGCTGGAATGATGAGGTGGCTGCAGGCTGGAGAAGATCAGTGTGAGGTTTTGGTTCAGCCGTTCCCTCCCGTCCCCACCAGTGCCAGTCGCTGCCTGCGGAGCTCCAGAGCTGGAATTTGGTGTGTTGAGGGCTCTTCCTTTTACAGATTACTTTTCCAATCACTGAGAATTTGCTCTGTGCCCCACTTCCTGCTATTCCTATACATCTTCCTGGGGGCTGGGTCAAGAGGCAGCCCTGGGCAGGGCTGGGGGCTCTCACTGCTCCGCAGCCGGAGGCTCCTCCTCGCTCTCCGGCTTCTCCGGCCGCGATTCTGGCGGGATGAGGCACTGCACCTCCTCGGAGCTGATGGCCACCTTGTCAGGCTGCAGCCAGCGCTTCAGGTGCTCCAGCGTGCTGGGGACAGCAAAGGGACAGCTTGGTGAGAGCAGGGAGTGACAGAGCTGCCCAGGAACACACAGGAGAAGCGACAGGAAAAGCCTCCACGGGCATTTCCTAACGCGTTTTATGCTCTGATTTCCCTCAGGGTAAAGGCCCTGCACAGGATCCCTTTCAGCCTTTTGCACACCTCAAGTTCTCCTGTGTCTCTGCAGCTAGACTC